>NC_050194.1:25853287-26175787 GCF_008315115.2 Sander lucioperca | reverse complement strand
TTTTTAGGATTTTTCATGCTAAATGACTTATTTCCAAGATCCTGTGGTAAACAGTAGGGCTGCACGATATTAGGAAAATATCTAATTGTGATTATTTTTTGTATCATTATTCTCATTTTCATTGAAAAATATATATAAAAAAATGATTGAAGTGAGGATTGGTACGAAACAAAGATTTTTTTCTTTAGTCTGTAGGATGGGATTTGTACGCTGGGATGTTTCTGCAGCACCACAATACTTTCTTTTAGAATGGTTAGACACATATTTTGCAATATTTGACAAATATTAAATACTAGTTCATATTGCGATTTCGACAAAATTGCGATTAACTGTGCAGCCCTAGTAAACACAAGATGGGAAGTGGTGTTTTTGCATGATTCTTTGTGGAGAAACTTAGTTTTAAAGATGTTAATTGGACTGCATATATGTTGCGCTTTTCTAGTCTTAACGGCCACTCAAAGCGCACAGATCTGTCAATTAAGTCAACTCATCGTTTAATCAACAAAATCATAGGAGTGTTAGTCGACTAACAATTTTCTCAAGTCCTATGAGAAACTACAGTACGACCATTTGATTTTGGGGCTTCTGACATTTCCCCCGCCCCAACAGTGACACAGTCGATATCCTTAACATTGTCAAATCCATCGATAGCCTAGAACGGACAGAGTAATAAGAGAAGGACAGACATACAGACAGCTTTAGGCAGAATTTAAAACCATGTAAAATAAGTTCAAGCGGCTCCTAAAGTAGCTGAGGCGCTCAGACACAGTCAGCAAAACTCAGATCACCAACCGCAACCACTAAACGCACTCAACTGGAACTGTCTCTCTCTCTGTGTGTGTGTGTGTGTGTGTGTGTGTGTGTGTGTGTGTGTGTGTGTGTGTGTGTGTGTGTGTGTGTGTGAGCTCAGCCCGGGGCTTGGTCTCTGTGTCCTTGTGGATATCTTTCAATCTTCCTTTATCTTTCTCTCCATCCTTTCTACCACCCCCCTCTTCCCCTCCTCCTCAATATAAGATGGTGAGATGAACATCTCCTCCTGAACAGATTCCTGTAGTGTAAACGTGTTGACTTTCCTCGCTAACACTGGCAGCCGGGAGTTTCTATCAGCTTTCCACACACATTTATTTGAAAGTTTGTGTGCCAACCTGGCTGTTAAGATGAAACTAAGGGCTCATGAGGTGATTACCTCAGAAATAATATAAACAAAATACTGCATGGAGGTGACTACCAGAGTCAGACATTTTAAACAAAAAAGTAAATACTGCTACACAAAAAGACTTAATTCTTCTCAGGCCTCGATGAAACAATCCGATGAAAGTAAGCCATGACTGAACTCAGAGCTCAGACATGTATGTGCCAAGGGATCACAAGGTATGGATTCATATTAAAGGGATACTTGAGATGTTTGTTTAGTGTGGTTGTATGACCTACTTCTCCACAGTCAGTGTGTTAGTGTTAAAGAATTATGATACTCTTCTTTTTCTGTTAACAAACTGTTTGCATGGTAGAAAGCCAAAATACTGCTGGCTTTCTCACGAGATAATGGGAGCCAATGACTAACCTTGTGTGAAAAGCACAGAATGCTCCTGAGGGCAGAGGAGATGCCCTGCCTGACCAGAGATAAGAGACAACATCGCCTTTTTTATATTATGACTTCATTTTACTCATAAGAAAAGCTGCTGTTGAAGGCGTTCTGGAGTCATTTTTCTGTACTTGCCGGGTGCTGTAAAATTGACTCTACTTGCAAGTAAACCAACTTTGAGAAGAACTTCAGTGTTCCTGTCTAACAGTTAACAGTTAGCTGCAGTAGAAGGCTGTCGGCGGGCCCCCAGTTTGGAGAAGCAGACAGGAGTACCGACACGGGAGCTGCTGTGGACGGGAGCAGCAGCTAAACACAGTTTAAACACCTAAACACATCCATATCAGTTTACGTGTACGCTATATTTACAATGTTTTCAGCGCTTCACCAAACTGACTATGGATAAGTACCTCATACACCCCCCGCTTCAAAAAGATCCAAACTTCTCCTGTAAGGGTTTCGTACTTTACTTCTGATGAGAAGAACATTCAGCAAAGAGCAAGAAACGGGGCTGTGTTTCTGTACAGAAACGGTCACATTTCATGCTGCAGTGACGTACAGTACTGTGGAGGGTTAGGGAATCAAGCTCATGAGCAAAAGGTTGCGGGTTCGATCCCCAGACTAGCAGGAGTGGGGAACACACAACAAATGAAACTTCTAGATGTTAAATGTGGGGAAAGTGAGTTTTAGTGTTATTATAGCATTACTAACACTCCACCCTGGCTTACAGAAAAAAACTACAGACAGTATATCTTCATATCCCCACACCGTTGGATCACTGACATCTAACAACAGCAGTGGATGAGAGAGTGAAGTGATTATGGGCTGCTGTCTGAGGGAGAAAACGGCAAACATCAGAGCTGTTAGTCTGCACCAACAAAGATCACACAGTCAATTGACAGCTCAGATTAGAGCAAGAACAAAGTCTTATTTTTTTAGATCCTTATTTATCAGGAACGCGATGCAATCAACACGGAAAGTTGCAGCAGCTGCTCGAGCGTCTGACATGAAAATACAGTTTACATCATCCTTCAGGGGATGTTGGTGCTGCTGGCTTTGTCAGTTTTTTAAAAAGGCAGATACTGACACAATGATTAGTTTAGAAAACAACCTCATACATTTCAAGCTTGGGGACAATTTTAAAAGATTATGAATGCATATTTAATAAATCCAGGCTATGAGTTACAGCTATGACTTTCACTATGATGTGCACGCCAAAAAACCGAAAGCGGGGCCAGCGTAATTTGATTATTTGCAATGGCAGCGCCGCATCTTTACACAACGTTCCAAACGGCAGCAGCGTGGCGTGGTTGCTGAGCATCTGTTCTGCGCTGAGCGCTGCACAGCTGCCGTTTTTCATGACTGTTGAGAGATTCAAATTGGGTAAAACGCTGCGCTCATCAGTGTCAATTTTTTACCGAGCCATCCAATCACAGTAGAGGAGGGGCCGGACAAATACCACAAAGACCAACCGCACAGACAAGTGCACAGAAGTCCTGTCGATAAGGAGTGACGCTAATTTCATCGGACATACAGTACATTTTCAGGCTATTTTGTTAGTCGACTTTCAAAAGAAATGGAAGACTTTTAAGGCCTTATTTTTCAAATCTTATGTTTAAGACATTTTTAAGACTTTGAAGACCCTGCAGGTACCCTGTACGGTAAAGTTTAGGCGACAAAAAGTGACGACACGCATTTCAAGGTGAAAGTCCTTTGTTTTCCCTGGGAAAGCGAACTCCGCTCCGCGGCTTGAAAGTGCTGTGTTTTATGACAGATCTTTAAGTAATAAATGGAAAGCATTTAAAAAATATATTGTTCCACCCTTTTCTGTGCTAATCCGAAAATTGATCCGATCAGTGACTCAAAAACCGTGATCCGATCCGTATCGTGGGTTTTGGGATCCATTACACCCCCCACGTTCCTTACAAATGGGGCCCCATTTGAGGGAACTAAACAGGCTTTTCAACGGATAAGATTTATTGCCAAAAAGCGCACACACACACACACACACACACACACACACACACACAGCAGTAAATGGGCCCCACTAAATGACATCAAAACAATGAGTATGAAAATAATAAACAGTGTACAAAACACTACAGAAAATTGAGAGGAAAATAAAATGAAAGAAACAAAAAGGAGAGTGAACACTAGAAATAAAAAGCAGGAAACCAAGCAGGCTGAACAAATTAAACCAAGAGTAGAGACAACATAAGATGCGGAGAAAGACAAACTAGATTCAAATTAATTCTGAAAGATTTGAACATGTAGACACTACAGAAAGAAAGAAATTGAAGAAATGAGGTGAAGGATGGGAAGGATGGGAAGGGGCAGAAAGAGAGAAATAAAAAAGGGAGAGAAGGCGAAGAGAGGAATACAGTGAAAATGAAGAACATGACATTCCGTCGTCGAGTCATTTCTCCTCTAAGTATACAGTAATTGAGCTGAGCCGGACAGGATCATAATAAGACAATTAGCCTAATTTGTTTGAATCGAAAAGCCAATTAAAGAATTAGTGAGCAGTGTTGGAAAGTTCATCAGATTATAGCCGTATTACTAGCTGGGGTGGGGGGGGGGGGTCAGGGAGTCGAGGCTGCTGAACCAAATGTAGCATCAGCGAATGAAAACAAACACGGGATAACGGGACGTCTTTATTGAAAACTGAGCGGATACGATTAGAGTTGGTAGAGATATACAGCTCTCTGTCTTAGCCTCTTTGTGGGAAACGGGAGGCATGTAATCCGAGCGGATTGGTTTGACAGATGGTTTCTGTGAGATTTTCCTTTCCGAGGATCGACAGAGCGTTTGTCGATGGCATTAAAAAGGGTTGCATATCTGCCTCCTGATGTAGAGCTACTCATATCAGAATAAACAGCTTCTATTGTGACAAAGGAGGCTTCGTTGTGAAAAGAAGTGTAAGAAACTGGCTGCGTTGTTGAGAGGAGCTCTAGGCAAGCGGCAGATGGAAGCACGTGTGTGTAGAGTGGAAAGAGAACTGGATGCTTTGTGACACTTTTGGCAGGTGGTTTTGATTGTTTTAGTCTTTTGACAGAAATGTTAGTTTTAGTCTTATTTCAGACTTTTGTGAACGTTACAAAACAAAAATGAAAGAGCTTTCGGTCTGGTTTTTGTCAGTGAAATTTCAGACTCATTTTTGTTGTGCGTTGTTTATTCGTGTCCTCTTATTCCACTTTCCCGTTGCATTAGGGTTGGGTACCGAAACACAGTTCCACTATGGAAAGGGTTCCTACGTAGCCAGTAGGAATCGGACCGGATTAGAATGGAAATTTCGGTTCCTCATTTTGGTTCCACTTAACTGAAATATTTTCCCTCCGTCGATCCGAAACGGACGTAAAAATATCACACTTTCTCTGTAGTCTACCGTTAGCTAGCTATCGTAAATGTAGGCTACTTTTAAAATGCCATATTTTATCGGTTTAGAAGTACCGGTTCGGCATCGGAATCGTAAAAATCCAAACGACCCAACCCTGCATGGTGCGACTGGACTCTTTTTTTGGTTTTTCATTAGCAAAAGATGTAGATAGCACCTAGCTACTTTTTTTTTTTTTTTTGGTACCACTTCAAACAAGGTTCCAAGCGAGCTGAGCCAATACGATTGGTCAGCGAGAGAATCGTCACTAGCACAACATGGGACGTCCGGCACAAACCCACCATTTTTTAATAGCCAAGCTACCGTCAATAACGACAATATAAACCAGACTCCGATTTTTTTTTTTTTTTTATAAATTGCACCCACAAAAAACAGCGTACACCATGGACAAAAAGAAGACTTTCCTTTCCTATGCAGGGTGTGAATCCCTCTCTCACTACCCATAATCCACTACAGCCCGGGCTGTCAACGGAGTCTTTGATGACCGAGGATCATGGGAGCTCTGAGAAAGGTCAGGGCAGGCAAGCAAGCAAGCAAGCAGCTGAGCCATAATCGACACACACACACACACAGTCATCTAACCAACCTTTCACCACATCGTATTGATCACACAGTATTCCCACAACACGCACATCCCCCTCTTTTCTTATTCACTCCGCCTCTCTCTCTCTCAGTCTCTCCCCTCATTACCCTCACCCCCTTGTTTTTCTTTCTCGCCTTTCACCCTTTATACTCTCTCCCTCTCGCTCACTTAATATCTCTGATCATTACCCTCTCTCCTCTCACCTTTTTTCTCCCTCCTCTCTCTGCCATCATCCCTCTCATCTTTCATTTCGCTGTCCTTAATATCATTCTCCCTCATCCAGCATTTGTCTCTCTCTTCTCTGTCTCTCTCGCTCTGTATTTCAAAAGCATTTCATCATTTTAAAATCATGGCAAAGCGTCTGCGCCTGAAAACAATCGTCTACAAACTAAAGCAACCACAAAACAAGATGTGTGTGTCTGGATCAGGGTGGATTACTGCCTCAGCTGAACGACGTCCTCTTGAGAAAAGAGATGAAAAAAAAATCTGTACAGACAAATCACTGTTGAGAAACAGCTGGTACAGGAAATGGAATTAGAGAACGCCTGTGACGTCCGTAGCAAAGACCAGCAGGCTTTACACCTGGTTAACATGGATCAGACGTGTGTGTGTGTGTGTGTGTGTGTGTGTGTGTGTGTGTCTACATATGACCCAACTCCCTGGCCTTTTGATGACAGTCTCCGTACAGATTGGATCTCGATGCCACGCAGGCAGTGATCAAATGTTTATAAGTGCTGGCATAAAAAGGAAGCAGAAGAAAAATAAAAAGTCAGTTTTGGCTTGATAACTTATATCAGTATCAGATCTGTTCATCCCTAATTTTGGATGTGGATTAACTTTAGTTACACACGTTGCCACAAAGTTGTTCTAAGATGGCAGTTGGAAAAATCCAACAGTTTTTTTCGGCATTTTGTCTTGGAAAAATTAAGAGTTTTAATAATAACAATTATGGTGAAGATACCTTGATATTTCACAACAGCATAGCCACAGTAAGTCAAGACATCAACCGTCTCAAATGACACTGGATGTGGGTGGAGTTAGTGACACATGTTGAGGTTTTATTTGAAGTGCTCATATTATGGTTTCTGGCTTTTCCCCTTTCCTTTATTGTGTTCTATATCTTTTGTGTGCATGTTATAGGTTTACAAAGTGAAAAAGCCCAAAGTCCACCCCAAAGGGACTTACCATCTCCAACAGAAAACACTGTTAACAAACTGCTCCAAACAGCTCTATTGTAGTCCAGCCTTTACTTCAGAGACAAACGTGGTCACTTTGGAACACGTTATAATGCTCGCCTAGCTGCTAGCATGGCACGCCCTCATACTCTGCTTCAGACTGGCTAGTAGTCCTTACCTAGGTACTGTCAGGGCCCTCATACTCTGCTTCTGACTGGCTAGTAGTCTTTACCTAGGTACTGTCAGGACACGCCATCATACTCTGCTTCTGACTGGCTAATAGTCCTTACCTAGCTACTGTCAGGACACGCTCTCATACTCTGCTTCTGACTGGCTAGTAGTCCTTACCTAGGTACTGAGCATGTGCGACTCCCAACAAAAATAGAACAGCAGTGAGAGGTCTCACTCTGTAGCTAAAACAGAGAGCTCAACACACAGGGTGAAAAGAGGAGCTGCAGCAATGTGCAGTACAACAAAAATATGGTGTTTTCTGAAAATTAAACCACATAAACCTATTCTGGTATAACCTCTAAATACAATTATGAACCTGAAAATGAGCATAATATGAGGACTTTTAAGATGATAGTTGGAAAAATCCAACTGAAGACTCTGCTCTTCAAGCAGGCTTTTAGTTAGTCGAGGGTTTCTTATGGTTGTTTGTTATGTTTTCTATTTGTATTTCATTTTCTTGTATTTTAATCTTATCTGATTAAAATACAAAAATTAATTTAATTTAATTTAATCTGTGAAATGTGCTATATAAATAAACTTTACTTACTTACTAAATGTTTTTCTGCAGTTTGTCTTGACTTAAACAGAAATTAAGAGCCATCAAATGCTTTGCTTTGAAAACTGTAAACTATGTAAAATGACAGAATAGCCGCTGTAGTATTTCAAGTCGTACAGTATTGTCAGGAGGAGGTGGGATTGTAATGGAGATCACGCTTGTGTTGCTTTTTAAAGATATTCAAATCAAAATGTGTCACTTAGGCCTCTCCCAACCAACAGCAACTTGATTTATCTGCACCTCCGTGGCACATGATTACAACCCAGCCTTCAGTCACACAAATGTTGGGCTCATCCAATCAGGAGGCTCCAACCTCTGGTCTCTTCGTGATGGATGTAATCTAGCTGATGTTACAGCCTCGCTCTGAGAGAAAAGGCGCAGAAAAGCAAGCAGGGTCTCAAGGTGCCCTCACACTTTTCTGCTCAGTTATGAAATGTAACACTGCCTGAGCTGTTAAAAACAGCAGCAAAAAAAACCTTCCAAGAAACCTAACTGAAGTGTGTCAACTCTGTGATCGCACTCGTCAAGTCGATATTTAACATGAACAACTCCGAGCCATCTTTCTGAGACGTACTCCGGTTTCCAGCTGTGGAAAGAGATTTGTTCAGCTTGCTAAATATTGACGGACCGATCAAAGATGGTGCAGCAGCAACACTCTGTTGTGTTACCGTTGACTGAACTGGAAAACTGAGGAACTCTGCAGAGATCCATAAAAACATAAGCGAGCGGTGTTCTTGCAATGACCTTTGGGCAAGTTAATTGTGTTACAACATAATATTTAAAATGAGATTGTCTGTAGCAAGAATCCGAGCTCAGTATTTCTATAAAACACACGTATAAGCTACTCTATAATAAGCTGCACTATAATAAACTTGATATAGTTTTTCCCTTATATCTCATCATTATATCCGGCTAGTCTTCAACATCATCATCATCATCATCGGCAGCATCTTTATCAACAACAAAGCCTTCATCCTCATCCCCACATTCATGTCTTCATCACCTCAGGGGCTCTACAGAGAAACATGAAGGGGGGGCTCTACAGAGAAACATGAAGGGGGGGCTGTACAGAGAAACCTGTAGGGGGGGCTCTACAGAGAAACATGTAGGGGGGGCTCTATAGAGAAACCTGTAGGGGGGGCTCTACAGAGAAACATGAAGGGGGGGCTCTACAGAGAAACATGAAGGGGGGGCTGTACAGAGAAACCTGTAGGGGGGGCTCTACAGAGAAACATGTAGGGGGGGCTCTATAGAGAAACCTGTAGGGGGGGCTCTACAGAGAAACATGTAGGGGGGGCTCTACAGAGAAACCTGTAGGGGGGGCTCTACAGAGAAACATGTAGGGGGGGGCTCTACAGAGAAACCAGTAGGGGGGCTCTATAGAGAAACCTGTAGGGGAGCTCTATAGAGAAACCTGTAGGGGGGGGCTCTATAGAGAAACATGTAGGGGGGGGCTCTATAGAGAAACCTGTAGGGGGGGGCTCTATAGAGAAACCTGTAGGGGGGGCTCTACAGAGAAACATGTAGGGGGGGCTCTACAGAGAAACCTGTAGGGGGGGGCTCTACAGAGAAACCTGTAGGGGGGCTCTATAGAGAAACCTGTAGGGGAGCTCTATAGAGAAACCTGTAGGGGGGGGCTCTATAGAGAAACATGTAGGGGGGGGCTCTATAGAGAAACCTGTAGGGGGGGGCTCTATAGAGAAACCTGTAGGGGGGGGCTCTATAGAGAAACCTGTAGGGGAGCTCTGTAGAGAAACCTGTAGGGGGGGCTCTATAGAGAAACCTGTAGGGGAGCTCTGTAGAGAAACCTGTAGGGGGGGGCTCTATAGAGAAACCTGTAGGGGGGCTCTATAGAGAAACCTGTAGGGGGGGGCTCTATAGAGAAACCTGTAGGGGGGCTCTATAGAGAAACCTGTAGGGGGGGCTCTATAGAGAAACCTGAAGGGGGGGAGCTCTATAGAGAAACCTGTAGGGGGGCTCTATAGAGAAACCTGTAGGGGGGGGCTCTATAGAGAAACCTGTAGGGGGGCTCTATAGAGAAACCTGTAGGGGGGGGCTCTATAGAGAAACCTGTAGGGGGGGAGCTCTATAGAGAAACCTGTAGGGGGGGCTCTGTAGAGAAACCTGCGAGCTAAAAGCGAGAAAACAGCGAAGAAATGGTCAAAACTGCATAGCACCCCTTTAATTGTCACCATTGTCAACATTTCTGTCTTCATCATCACTGCGAGGATCCAGATATAGATATAGATATATATCTATATATATATAAATATATATGGTCGCCACAATCCCCCTCAACACAGGGGCACTTCATCCAGCATGAACTTCATCATCGTCATCAATGTGGTTTCCGCGGCCACTGTGAACATCAAACACTTAATTCTGCATTAGGGTTGCACAATATATGTTTTTTCTTTTTTATCATCATCATCGCAATATCCCCTTGCGCAATAAAAACATTGTGAAAGACACTCAGATTTTTTGTGTTCGATGAAAGAAAAGATCAGTAGAAATCTGCACTTTAAATTTTTTAGTGGTGCTTTCATGTTCAATTCAATGTTCAATTTGTTCAATAAAAGAATGTCGGAGATTGTTAGCTTTCGTTTGTTTTAAATTCAACAAGCATTTTGTTGTATTTTAACAGAATACTGCAAGCAGCTGAACTGATTGCACTTCAATATCTGTTTATTTATCACAAGCAACATTATCGCATACTTTCTTCATATCATGCAGCCCTACTCTGCATCAGATTAGCTCTTTTCAAAGCTAAGAGGCCCACGAGCCTCTTTGTTAGCAGTTACATAGAGAAGGACAGCTGGACTCAACGCAGCTCAGCGCTTCCCCCTAGCTTCCTCTGCACGGACAAAACCAGGGCCCAGCAATAGAGAGAAAGAAAGAGAGGGAAGGGTGTGATAGAGAGACAATCAGTCTTGGAGGTAAACGATAAGACAGAGGAAAGAGAAGGCGAAGGAGCAGTGCTGCGGCGCAGTATCAAAAGACCAGCAGCGTCCTCTGAGAGCAGACACAGAGCAGGCGGCAGCCCGGATCTAAACAGCGTTTAGGCGGTCGATACCTGGGTCATTAGCCGGGAGGATACTCCACCAAGAGACAGAACCAGCAAAAACCTCAACATTAACAAGCCAAAGCAAGTAGAACACATACTGTGTTAACACACACACACCGCCGCAGCAACAACAAACCCGAATCTAACAAAAAAAAAAAAAAAGTACCTTGGTCAAACCTGGAAGCATCACAAACACGCAGACAGTCGCACCATATAAAGAGGCTTCGCACAGCGTCCTTACCTTCCTGCACCGCCTGGAACGGGTTGTTGGGCTCGATGAGTTTAATAGAGTGAGTGATCTTCTCGCTCTGCAGGACGTCATCGCTCAGACTGAGGTCAGACACGGCGAGCTGGAAAACCTCATCGTCCCGCACGGCGTTCTCCTCAAATATTGCACCTGGACAGGTGGAAACAGGGAGAGGAAACAAATGAGCACAGCAGCCAGCAGAGGCAGAGGAGTCAAGTCACCATAGCAACTCAACTACAGCTGACACCCCATAGTCCAGTGGTTCCCAAAACTTCTTTGCGTCAAGGGCCCCCAAACTGACACAAATTAGACCGCAGACCTGCGATCGATACGATTTTTGTATGGCTGCCTGCAACCAGCGGTGGGAAAAGTATTCAGATCCTTTACTGCAGTAAAAGTACTAACACCACACTGTAGTTACAACTCAAAGTCCTGCATTGAAAATGTTACTTAAGTAAAAGTATGTAAGTATCATCAGGAAATTGTACTTAAAGTATTTCAAGTAAAAGTACTCAATTCTTTCAAAAATCCTCAGATTTTAGAAGCTGGAAACAAAAAATAAAAGCAGTTCTGTGTTTAATCATGTCAGCTGGACTTGTAGGCCGTTATATTGTTGGCTAGTTTCATTTATAATAAAACATATGTTATAAACTACATGTGTTTGTGTGCAAAAATCTTAACGTGTAAAGTAACTAGTAACTAAAGCTGTCAGGTTAATGTAGTGGAGTAAAAAGTACAATATTTCTTATATATTAAGTAGAAAGTGGCATGAAAAGAAAAGACTCAAGTACGGTACTAGTACCTCAGATTTGTACTTAAGTACAGTACTAACTACAACTAGCTGCAAGTAACGATTATTTTCATTGTCGATTAATCTGTGGATTATTTTCTGGATGAATGGATGAGTTGTTTGGTCTCTAAAATGTCAGAAAATGGTGAAAAATGTGGATCAGTGTTTCCCAAAAAGCCCAAGATGACGTCCTTAAGGCCCAGACACACAGAGCCGACGGCCAACCATCGGCAGAAAAGGCAGTTGGGCTGATCAGTCTCCCCGAGTTGGTCAAAAAAGTGCCTCAGAACACCAAAGTGACGAGACGTAATACGTCTCCATAACAGCGGGCGGCGCTAATCTGTATTGTTGCCCAAAAATGAAAACCGGCAGCTGATTGGACGAACGCGTCACGTGGGTCTGGTTTCTCCAGAAATTCAAAGCCAGACTGTCATGGCGGCTTGTTCAGAATACGATCTCATATTGGACTAAAATAGTTCACCGAAACGTGTTTCTGAAAACATTTTAAGAGAGAAATAGGCCGTGCAGTTGCTGAATCTGTCTTCATTTCAGATCAACAAAGGTCAGTTTAAAAGGTTTTCGTCAGATTTTGAGAGACTCTAGTCACGCTCATCCCGCTCCTCGTTTCCTGGTTAGCTCTCCACCAATCAGATGGTCATTTGAGTCTGACAGCTGGCAGTGCCCGCCCCGCCGATTGTACATGTCAAATCGGCCAAAATGAAGGACGACGGCCCCTCGGACGGACGACAGCACCGAACTCACCGAACAGACTCGAGTCACTGACCTCGCCAGACTGTCAGACGGCCGATTATTGGGTCGGTGTGTCAGCGCCTTTAGATGTCTTGTTTTGTCCACAACTCAAAATTATTCAGTTTACTGTCGCAGAGGAGAGAAGAAACTAGAAAATATTCACATTTAACAAGCTGACATCAGAGAATTTGTTTATATTTTTTTCTCAAAATAAAGCACAACACTTGAAAAGAAAGAATAAAAACTTGAAAGGTTCGATACATTTACACGAAGGAACCCATTCTGTGAAAAGAATCGGTCCCCCATCACTACACTACATGTCTGGGGAAGAATGTATCACATGAGAAACTGCTGCAATCTGCCCCAAAGTAGCCTCTCACCTGACCCTCTCGTAATATCGATGTTTTTAGTTTTTTTCAGTACAGAAAAATACTTTCACATCTATAATGTGAGACAGGTGCGCCGGAGGGGGGATAAGTAGGTCAAAAGTTGCAGAGAAACTCCCGCACACTGCCTAACTTGCAAAAAATAAATGTAATAGTAGGCGATGTTTACGGTACTAGACCATCATCTGGCAACATGAATGAAGGGAGTTTCTTTGCAACTTTTTAATTTTTTTTTCAAAAATGAAAATGTCTTCACCCTAACAAAATTAGATCTCTACTGAATATTTGTTTTTTAGAAGCCAAATGCATTGCTTGCTCACACAATGTGGCACATCGCAATGGTTGAGGGGAATGGCTTTTTACTTAGCTTTAGAAAAGCTAAGTTACACAACAAAAAAATAGGCTTAGCAAGTTTTTTTTTTGTTAAAATAAGATAACATACTCCTAATGCCTGTAGTGTGCCATCTGTACTATATGGTGTTGAGATAAACAACTGCTGTATGTATTTTGTGGAAGCATACACCTATGGATGTACAGATTCATGACTGTGGGTACTACAGCTACTACATTTGATCCTTGGTCTCCTTTCTGTTTTATGTTATGTGCCTTGTTGTACTGTTTTTGTTTGTCAAATGTACAAAAACTCAATAAATACATGTTAAAAAAAAAAAAAACGTCTTCACATGAATCCAACATATTATTAGCAAATGTAAATCAGCCTATTTGAGGGGGAAAAAAGACATACATAATAGGGTTACTGGCCTATAGGTAAGGTAGTCACTAAGGATTCACTGTCACATGTATGTTTAACACAAAAACATGATTATTAAATCATACCAACAATTATTAATTCATTATTATATAATATAATTATAAAAATGTATAAAGGCTTTAGGCTTTTATTGTAGGTCCAGTTTAATATGCAACTACATTTTATAAAACAATGTAGCTAGTAGGGGTTCCCTGCTCCTTCCCGCTCTCAGATTAGGGGTCCTTGGTTTAAAACACGTTGAAGACCCCTGCTCTAAAATGTGTATTTCAGTACTCAGAAGTACATTTTGACAGACAAAAAAACCGTTAGTTCCCTTAGACTATAACTGCTGTGGTATGTGGAGCTGCTCCATGCTATGTAGCTACTTACAGCTGCCTGTTACGATAGATACATTTATGTTACAGTGACTAAAATGGCCGACTAAGCCCTTTCCACATCATATCACATCCCCTCCTCTTCCTGATGAAGCTACCTCTGTGCAAACAAGTAACTAAAACCATCATTTGAACTTAACTAGAGGAACTTTAAATCAGAAAGGACAGAAACACTCCACTTGCGACTTACTGTTAATGAGATACTGAAGTTTCCGACCACATCTGGCAGCCTGTCATGTTTCAATTAGCTATCAATTAAGAGCAGGTGCGTTCAGTTATTGAAATAAATGACGTTAACGACTTACAGCAGCCTCAGGTTAGCTTAACAAAAAGACAGAACAAACATGGAGTTGTGTCTAAGCGGACAGCAAACTTTTGCACACGGCACTGCTCTGTTTAAGCTAACAGGGGCACGTTCAAAACCGATATGTTTGCTCGGAACTGTGTGCAACGGTGTGCAACGGGCTTTCACATAAACATGGCATAAACTGTATGAAACAGGCTTTGAGGTACGTTTCCTCTGAAAGTCTGTCCCCTCTGTATCTTTATTTCCTTCTATTTAGACTATTATTTTCATTTTTACTTTTATATTATATTATTTGTATATATTTTTGTATTTTATTTGTTTACGTATTGCAATGACTGAATTTCTGTAAACTACTTTTTTGAAATAAAGTTGTGTTTAAAGACACAAACAATTGTAGAACAGTTCTGCATCGTACTTTAAAAGAATAATTCCTTTCAATGAACATTACAATCTTACATTATGATGACATAACATACGTAGGCTACACTTAGGAAGGGGTGCTTAAATACTCAGTAAGAAAAAAGGAAGCAAAAATTAATTAAAAATTAAATAAAAAATAAAAAATGAATTGAAAGGTAGGCTATATGATCACATTTTCTTAAAATAAATCTTGTAGTATATCAGCTGTATAAAACCTTAAACTGTATTTTCGTCCCTGGAGGGCAATTGATTTTACATACAGCAAGGTGTACAATACATGAATAAAAAGCCTAGACATACAATACAGAAAGAGATGGGGGACCATGATCTATGCTAAATACCCAGTTTTATGTGTTTATTTTACACAAACCAGTAATGTCAAACAGATACCTCCTGCTACATCACATGTTCTGATGAAGATCATGTAATATGATCAAAAGCACCAGAACAGCTATTAAATGGACCTTGTGGTGACATTCTTTTCTTAACATGACCTTCTGAGAGAAGATTTGTAACTGAGAAAGCCTTCAGGACTGAGACAAACAGCACTCATGAGTAGGCAGGACCCTCTCTTTGTGTGTGTGTGTGTGTGTGTGTGTGTGTGTGTGTGTGTGTGTGTGTGTGTGTGTGTGTGTGTGTGTGTGTGTGTGTGTGTGTGTGTGTGTGTGTGTGTGTATGTGTGTGTGTGTGTGTGTGTGTGTGTGTGTGTGTGTGTGTATGTTCTTGTTTAACTATATTTGTGGGGACCAAAAACCGGGAGTCCAGTATACTTGTGGGGTCCGGACAGCTTTCTGGGGCCAAAATGCTGGACCCCACAAGTTTAAAGGTCTGTTTGAGGGTTAAGACTTGGTTTTAGGATTAGGGTTAGAATTAGGTTATGGTGAGGGTGAGGGTAAGGGTTAAGGTTAGGCATTTAGTGGTGATGGTTAAGGTTAGGGTAAGGGGCTAGGGAATGCATTATGTTAATGACAGGTCCCCACAAAGATAGTGCCACGCACTGTGTGTGTGTGTGTGTGTGTGTGTGTGTGTGTGTGTGTGACAGCGTTGGATATTGCATATTAATAAACTGTGACTAAAACTAAACGATCGCACAATAAAGGTTGAGAGAAAAAAAATAACACTGGATCTTCCGTGTCTACTCTTCACAATTAAGGCCCATCTTAAATTCACCCAGAGCATTTCACTAGGAGGAAACTCAGCAAAATAGACGGGTTTTTTTACCCACACTAGATATCAAACAAAAGCCAGACACTAGTCGTATCACGTTTCTGTGAGCTGTAAAGAAGATAAAAAAAAAAAACACTTGGCAGAAGGCAGAAGATAACGTCATCTCGGAGCCTGACCGGGCAAAGAGAGCTCTCTTCCTCCGTCTCACTCAAACTAGGTTGTGTAAGTGTGCTAACCTTTTATAGTAGCTTGCATATTGAATGGTTTGAGGGCCTTCTGTAAGTTATTTTGGGGTACGACGGCTGTGCAGGAAGCTACAAGCAGCAATAGTATTGCATGTGAACACCAGGGCACACATGGATAATTCAGTTAAGCTAGCTTTATTGAGAAGAGTGAACATCGCTACACAGAGGGCACTGGTGTGGATAAATAAGTAAATTGCTAGAATTAAATTTCAAATGCAAATGGAAACTGTGTGCAATATATTGCTTATGTTTTTGTCTAAGAATGCCTAAACCTTATAATATCGGCATGAAATAATTACTGACTATTTCACAGAGCACTGGTATTCTGCAGTTCCTGTTAAATTATGTTGGGGCGGTTACTGAAACTAACAGTTTTAGCTCTAGATGGGGTGGGATAGGGGGACAATATTGTCTGTAGATTTTTAGGACTTTATGTATCTGTATTGTATACTGTAAATACTTTGGCTGTATTTTATTGGGCCATCTACCTGCCCAGGGACTATGGGCGGAAATTAGCAATTTGGCACGAGACATCTATTAATGTTTTTTTGTGCACTGTCCCTGTTCAAATAAATTAATTACAACTACAATTACAATTACAGAATATGGCATAGCATCACCTAGGGTATTTTTCAGCAGCCGCCACTGAGCAATATTACACGCCAAGCAATCGGCTCGTTCCAAACAGGCACCTTTCTGAATGTGTACTAGTGTATTTCATCTTCATGAAAAGTCCAAATGGTGGGAAGCAAAACAGACATTACATGAATGTTCCTAAAAATGTTTAGCAGGTTTGTGCCATATTGAAGTACAGCTGGTAAATCTGGAATGTGTAGACTAATGAATGGATGAACAGAAAATAATTTATTGTGAATGAAAAGACATACGGAGGGATGAAAACTCAGACAAACAGCTTGATAAATGGAACTTTACAGATTCTGTTTGGAAAAATTGTCACGCGCAATTAAGAAAAACCTCGCCCACAAGTTAGAATTCAATTTGCCAGGCTGCTTGCGCTCATTCAGCTCACTGAGTACCCAAATGAACTCAGGTCGTCGCGGTGAAATGGGCGGCCTTCCTCGCAGGACGCAATCTAGCTCCTGGGCTTCATCAATCAATCATCCCGTTTTTGAAATTGCAGTCGGTCGGGCGTTTTCAATTAAGAATGAATCTTGTTGCACCTGTCAGAGACATGGTGAGGGAGTTGATGTGAGGTTTATATTTCGCCTTGCGGCAGCACACTGGGGAGCCTCAAACCTCAACAGCTTTAATTAACAGTAAGTGCTAAAGGGCGGAGGAGGCTGACTCTTGACCCGCCGCTGCCTCTGTGAGCCCAGAATCAAATTCCCATGAATGTTATACTCCTCAGAGTCTCTCTCCTACTGTCTGTTTTGCGAACAGTGGAGAATTTAAAGGGTCAGTTAATCCAAATTACAAAAAAAACCACATTTTCTCACTTGCCTCTTGTGGTATCTATCCGTGCAAATAGTTCAGGTTTTTTTATTTTTCCAGGTTTAAAGATATCTATATATCTGAGATTTCTGCCTCCAGTTCTGTGGTGCTCATGAGCTCATGCTCTCTACTGAAGATGTAGTTCAAATGATAAAATGTGACAGCACGTTCTGTGGATTACCCAGAGTGACAGGAAAGATATTTAGTTGGATTTTTATACATTTCCACTGCTGAGAGCAGCACAAACTAAAAAAACATGAATCTTCATTGTATTGGGCTGAAGGCAGAAATATCTCAGATATCTCAAAAACTGGACAAAACATATGTAAAGATAGAAACCGCAAATAAGAGAATAGTTTGTTATTTGGGTAAGTAGACCCTGTAAAAACTTGCTCAGCTCCATCTTCGCGCACCTTTTGAAGACATCATTGTAAAAAGCATTGTTTATTATATTTGTGAATATTTCGGGACGTGATGGTGTAATTTCAAGCTTTGTTTTAACATTAGCATTGAAAAGCAATTCTAGAGGGGCGGCTGTAGCTCACCTGGTAGAGCGCGCGCCCCACGTAGGCTCAGTCCTCGCCAGTGGCCCGGGTTCGAATCCAACCCGAGACCCTTTGCTGCATGTCATCCCCCCTCTCTCTCCCCCATTTCCTGTCTTTCTTCAGCTGTACTTAACATAAGAGCTGCTATGATTAATCGATTAGACAGAAAAATAATCTGCAACTACTTTGATAAGTAATTTTTTTATGCACAGATGCCGAAAATGCTGTTTTCTGCCTCTCAAATATGGAAAGTCCCTGCTCATTTCGGTTTTGAATCATATTTAACTGAATATCTTTGAGTTGTGAACAAAACAAGACATTTAAAGACACCCCCCCCCGCCCCCCCCCAATGACATTGAGAAACTGGGATAGACATTTTTCACCACTTTCTTACATTTGACAGAACCAAATAACTAAACAATTAATCAAGAAAATAATCAACAGATTAATCAATGATGAAAATAATAATGGTTAGTTGAAGCCCTACTGGACATTTTAGCGTATAAATTGCACTTTATTCAAACATTTCAAACAATTTCACTGCATGCATATTTTATTTAAATCCTTAAAGCCAGATTATTGAATTTTCGTCTGAGCTGAATGTTTAATAAATGGTACAGAAATGGGGAAATCCAGTTGGAGTTGGAAAAAGAATGTGTGATTTGGAGCGTGTGGCTTTTTCGAGCATATTTAGCAAAATATTCCAACGCTACATACAGGGTGGGAACTTCACACCAGCCAGCAGCCAAATGCAATTTATGTGCCAATGAGGCAAAAACAATGCATTAAGTTTATCAGGCCTCCTCCTCTCTCTGGCAGGTAATCAACCAGCATTCTGGGGCTTTGGGTCCCAAAGCTCCAGCAGGCTGGAAAATCAGAGAAAGCAGCTGGTTTACTTTGGGATTTAGCAGCCTCTGTGCTCTGCGACTATAAACTCTGGCTTTAAGCTGGACCTATTTATCTCATGGAAGCTGCATGACAATATTTCTCAGATACTATTTTACTGTAAGCACCTGCTGCCAACAGAAACTATAGAAATATTCTAGGATTTCACAAAAAAATATATTATATATTAGGGATATAACAATACACTCAACTCACCATTGGATACGAATCACGATTTTAAGTTGGCGATACTATTTTCTCAGGATCTGTTTAACAGAATGAGCTGCAGGCAAATTAATGAATATTTTATTTATTTCTATAAATTGTGCAAAACAACAGATGTGTCCTCTTATCACAAGTGACACTGAAATTGTATTTGATCTTGAATAACAAGTAATGAATCAAAAAAGATTAAGGTGTTTAAAACAAATGCCACATCAAAATAAATAAATACATAGAAAACTAACTCTTCAAATACATGAACTAAGAAGACATAGTGACATCTGAAGTCAAGTAAAACATAGATTACGCCCAAGGCCGTTTAAAAATTGCATAACTATTCCTTTTTCTATCTCAACAGGTTGTAATCTTTACACATTTATATTCATTTTTACTTCACTTTGAGTTTGAGACTCTCTCCTCATAGTACCCCAGTTCTAGAGAAATAGGAATAATGAGACTCCTTCGTCCCCTGTACAATAACTCAGCTCATGTACATGTAATGTAGAATTTGTGTAAAATTGTGTTCTGTATATTATGTATATGTACAGAAAACATTTTTTTGTACTTTGTTTTTATATTGTTGTCTTTTCATGTATTCACCCATGTGTATTTTTATCTTGCACTCCTGACTTCAAATCAAGTTTCCTATCTGGGATAATAAAGTTTACTGAACTGAACTAATCCAGACACTGTGGAAAAGTTACAGTTAAATAAGTCCAGCAGCATCACAGAAGTATCTTCTTTTCATACAAAAAAACCCCACCTCCCTTTCAGCACCACGGACAGAGACGTAACTTTTCATGAAACATGAACACAGCTGCCTCCCTTTCAGCACCACGGACAGCACCTGAAGTCTGCAGCTCCCTGCTGCCATTTCAGTCTGACTTCACTGCTGTGACGTGCACATGAGAATAAGGATTTCAAAGAGTTGAATATTATTATATTATTATAATATAATAAGATAATATAATTGTAATTTACACTTTGACAGGGTGCAGCGATAGACACATTTCCTGTGCTGTTTGAAAGATGGATGCTATTATTATTATTTTTTGGGGCCCTGAAATGAGGTAGTTTTTTGTTATTGTGTTAAATTATATATACCATATATGCGGTATATGTTGATGTGCTGTATGTAGGTATATGTATATACTGTATTGTATGTTTGTTTCTGCATTATTTTTTGTGTTATAGAAAGAAAAGATAAAAAAAGATGGACGCTGAGCCTCAATTAGTCCTGTGGGAAAGAAAACCAAATTAAGAAGCTGTGAGTATATGTACAACAGAGTAAACAAAAGACTGCCATTCACGAGTGCTTGTGTTCTACCGGCTGACATAGCGGGGCTTTACTAAATTATGATATACTTGAGAGCAAATTTAGAACAAGTTTGAACTCTGAACTGAATTTGTTTCACTATCTTTGTGGGGACCCGTCATTGACATAATGTATTCCCTAGCCCCTTACCCTAACCTTAACCATCACCACTAAATGCCTAACCTTAACCCTTACCCTCACCCTAACCATAACCTAATTCTAACCCTAATCCTAAAACCAAGTCTTAACCCTCAAACAGACCTTTAAACTTCTGGGGTCCAGCATTTTGGCACCACAAGGCTGTCGGGACCCCACAAGTATACTGTATTCCAGGTTTTTGGACCCAACGAATATAGTTAAACAAACACACACACACACACACACACACACACACACACACACACACACACACACACGCCTTCTTGCTTTCATCACCCTGACACAGGAAAATCCATTCCCATTAAGGGATTCATCAGTGGAGTTATAAGAGGTGTCGTTTATCTTTTAAGCTGCCAAAGCATTTGTGGGTAAAACCACAAGGGAATTAAATCACATGTAGCAGATCACTGGAGGCATATTAAACGCAAGAACACAAATTATTATTTGTCTTTAAATTAAATCACATGCAGCAGATCACTGGAGGAGTATTAAACGCAAGAACACAAATTATAATTTGTCTTTGCATTTAGCTTTACACTGACAGCGAAAAGGTCTCCTTCCCAGAGACAGCTAGTTAGGGACCTGGAAACGTAACGCCTAGATAGGAATAGTAATGATGGAAACTCCACTTCAGCCACTAACTCATGAACTGTTTGTCGTAGATGCTTGTGTAAGGCATCATCGAACTCAGCAGAGAGCTCCTTCATTCATTATGCTCTGCCCTGCCCCCTATGATTTAGCGATGCCCTCTTTCATAACTGAAGAATGATGAATGGTCAGTATTCCTCAAAGAGTGGTAGATTTGGTAAAATATCATGTTTCTAATTTGAAATTTAAAACAGTGTTTCTCAAACTCTGCGAGCAATTATTGAAAGCCTAATAGTGAGGCGCATAGATGTGTTGTTTTCAATGTTAAATAAAGTTGTATGTGAATCTAAACATTATTTGGGATTGGCTTTTTTAGCCGTGTTGTCGGACTTCCGCAATGAAACCGATCGTTTCGTGACAATGCCTCCAATTTATGTCACAAATGAACACATGACATTTGACGTAAATGCGGAGAAATTAAGTTTTGTGGCGGTGTAAACATTAAAATCCATCTAACCATGCCCTAACCATTTGAAAAGACAATCCTCCATTCAGCAGCTTTCCATCAGTTTAAGGTAAAACAAGACGGCTGTTTTCAGCCAATCAGGGTGAGGTATTGTGATGGAATGGCCTTCACATTCACTCTGTTTAAAGAAATGTATTATTTTGATCCTGAGCCAGAAGAGATTTCAAAAATGAAATGAATAATGTGGAGCTTTAAAATGTTACAAAAACACGAAGCACAACAACAACAACAAGATTTATAACATCCAGTATTTGTGGACAGCATTTCCCCAGAGTCCAAACGGAGCACCGGGTACATGGCTGAACAGCAGAGCTATTATTATAATTAAACGTCCAAATAAGGGATGTTTCAGCTCTTTGACCTGCTGCAGAACAATGAAGAATGTGGAAGAAAAGCAGCCAAATTCACTCATTATGCATTCCTTCCATCTGAAAACAAAATATGTCTCCACGCTGTCAGACGTCATCAGCAGTGTGGAGCAGCTGCATTACAAACCCACAAGCTCTCACGCAGGATGTGACATCCTGAGCTGCTTTTCCTTCTGTCAGACAGCCAACAATCTTCAGACACAAACTTAATGCAAATGAAAAGTGCATCTGCTGAGAATACCTACACAGGCGGGCACTTTTGCACGCGTAACCAACAATCATATACATGACTCATCCTACTCTGGAGGTAAAATGATAAATATTAAGCCACTGCAGCTGTCAAGCTGTGAAACATTACAATCCAGCAGCATCTAATCTACAAAATCTAAAAGCTGAAAAGTTTAAATTAAAGTAGCAACAAAAGTGTGAACAACACAAACATAATTACACCTTGTAAACTGCAAATGTGCTGTACTGTAGCCGTGTGTTAAACCTTCCACGGAGCTTCAGTATCACATGTAAAACACACCAGTAATTAGGCCATGCTTGTAATTAAAAAGATTTGGCTGGCAAACATGCAGGCAGTTCTTGGCTTAAGTTTGCATCTAAAATTAATTAATATTTTTTTGCCAACAGTCAGCCAATCGGGGTCTGTGCATGGGGACATGTGATAGCAGTTCACATCAGTTTGTTTGGAAGAAGAAAATAGTAAAAGCAACTTAATGGAGGGCAGAAATACAACCAGCAGAAGAAAGAAATCTACAAGTGAAATGGGAGCTGTGACCAAAGAAATAACCACACAGCCAAACAGTTGCTCCGCTGCCTCTACATTTCGTAACTTTCAACCATAATCTTCTCTTTCCTTTTCGAAATAAACTAAAATGAATGACATCATTTCATTAAAGTAGGTTTAAGTCCCAGTTTTCTGGAGCGAGATTAACCCTTTCAGTTCCAAAAATTATGTTTGTAAGTAAAATGTTATTGAAGTCTGGGAGATTTTGGGAGGAGGGGGTAACTGAATTCAATTCAATTCAAAAGACTTTATCTGCGGGCGCCTGCGTGGCTCACCTGGTAGAGCAGGCGCCCATATGCAGAGGCTCAGTCCTCGACGCAGTAGCTCACGGTTTGAGTCCGACCCGTGGCCATTTGCTGCATGTCTTTCCCCCCTCTCTCCCCTTTCCTGTCTACAGCTGTCCTGTCTATTAAAGGCTAAAATGCCCCAAAAAATTGTCTTAAAATTGTTTTATCTGTTGCTCAAAAGGGATTTGAGTCTAATGCGTCTGCAAACACACAAACAATGAATTCACATGCAAAAAATAATAAACACAAAGTATGATAATGTATAAACAAAAAGTGTTATTGGAAGTGTCCAAACCATAGCTGGCAAACAATGTCAAAGACCATGAATGATGGGCTCAAAAAAAGCATCAAAACCAATTGATAATGAGATGAAAATGTCTGCAAGCGTTTACTCAAAGTAACTTTTATTCTAGTGAAGCCCTGTCACTAACCTGTCTGACTTCTCAGAGTGAATGGCTGTTTAGGCTGGATGATGAGGGGTGATCCTAAAACAAACCTATGTCGACATACGTCCTGGACTAAACTTAATCCTAGGCTGGGAAAGCAATGTTTACAGTCTAATGAGGGTCTCATGTTTTTGAAGTTTCATTCAGACAAGGACATCAGTCACACTCGTCTTGTTTTCCATGAATAAATCAAATTTAAAGATATTCAGTCTCAGCACAAAACAGAGAGACTTGGCAGATTCAGCGTCTTTCGTAAGACTGTTATTAGTTAAATCAGTTTCCATTCCAAGCCTTTTCATCTGCGTCTGCCCACACAGTCTCCTCTCTACCTGGTAATAGTCACTGTGAATTTGAAGGAACACTAAGGTTTCTTTGGGTATTTCATTGCCCTCGCAGGGTCAAAGACTCTGTTATATGCCACGATTATTCAATCCACTGACTGAGGCCGCTGCATTATGTTAGAAAGATGGCTTTGCTCCTCTGTGTCCATGCCTGCATATGTACTGTGTGTGTGTGTGTGTGTGTGCAGGTGGTGGAGGTAAATGGCCTGGCTAAGCCTTCACTGAGACAGTGCGGGAAGCCTTTTGCGTTGTTCCCTAACTGGGTTAGTTTATCTTATTTAGCGGCAGGGCAAGAAAAGGCCGCAGCTGTTCATTCCCTTTGCCAGCCTCAACAGATTGGATTCCTGCAGTTTGAGCGCGCCTTTCCAAAAACCCCGGCCACGGATAAGCAGGGCTCCCCTTCTGCTATCTGCTACACCGGTGCCATAAATCATCCCTCTTTAGCTGCCTGGCTCATGGGATGGGCTACTCTCTCCTCTTCAGGCTCCTAATGAAAAGTGACCTGTTACCCGCATGGCCTGAGGGGCGTTTAGAGGACCTTCACACCTGGAAAAACAGCCCACAGGGGACAGGAAGAGCTACAACCCAAGTCTGACCGATATACAGTGCTCAGCATAAGTGAATACACCCATGCTAAAGTTGACTAAAAAGAGGAATAAAAAATCATCTTTTAGAAATTGATCTTAATGCCTAAATTAAAAAAAATAGGAAACATCCATCCTTTAAGGACACCAATTGTCTTTGTAAGATGAATAATGTATTGTAAATAAATAAATGTTCTTCCTTAAAATACAGGGGGCATAAGTCAGTACACCCCTATGTTAAATTCCCATAGAGGAAGGCAGACTTTTATTTTTAAAGGCCAGTTATTTCATGGATCCAGGATACTATGTATCCTGATAAAGTTCCCTTGGCCCCCACATCATCACATACCCTTCACCATACCCCCACATCATCACATACCCTTCATCATACCCCCACATCATCACATACCCTTCACCATACCCCCACATCATCACATACCCTTCACCATACCCCCACATCATCACATACCCTTCACCATACCCCACATCATCACATACCCTTCACCATACCCCCACATCATCACATACCCTTCACCATACCCCACATCATCACATACCCTTCACCATACCCCCACATCATCACATACCCTTCACCATACCCCCACATCATCACATACCCTTCACCATACCCCCACATCATCACATACCCTTCACCATACCCCCACATCATCACATACCCTTCACCATACCCCACATCATCACATACCCTTCACCATACCCCACATCATCACATACCCTTCACCATACCCCCACATCATCACATACCCTTCACCATACCCCCACATCATCACATACCCTTCACCATACCCCACATCATCACATACCCTTCACCATACCCCACATCATCACATACCCTTCACCATACCCCCACATCATCACATACCCTTCACCATACCCCCACATCATCACATACCCTTCACCATACCCCCACATCATCACATACCCTTCACCATACCCCCACATCATCACATACCCTTCACCATACCTAGAGACTGGCATAGTTTTTATTTCAGTTAGCCTAATAGCTGGTTTGATTTGCATTGAGAGATGATCTTATGGAAAGTACCCCCATTTTTTAATTAAGGCATTAAGATCAATTTCCAAAAGATGATGATCCTTTATATTCCTCTTTTTAGTCAACTTTAGCATAAGTGAATACACCACTTATGCTGAGCACTGTAAGTTCCTGAAGGGTGACACCAATATTGTTTACAGTTAAGTTTTTTATTCAATCATAAACCCTCTGAGGACAAAAGACCGAGCAATCAAAAAGCGATATTAAAAAATTTCATTTTAGACATTTATTTATTATTTTATTCATATATTAGGCTACTTTTGTGAACCGATGACTTTTGTAAACTCATTTTAAGCACCAAAACAATTGAGTGTAGGTATGTTTTCACAAGAGATTTGAGAAATATTTCAGCTTTAGGGCCAAATTATGTCTTTATACATTGCTCTGGAACAATGTTGGGCATCACTATGCAGAAAGCTGAGTTTGTTCTGACCATTTTGATATGAAACACGTGGGGATTAGTTATATGCAAATTCCCCATAAAAGGAGAATTCAAGAAGATATCTAAAAATGCCCTTAGACCTCAAAGGGTTAATAAATTTAGAGTGACAAACTTGATTTTGCCCCAACACCACTTATTAACAGGATTGTAAAACTATCCACCGAAACCAGACTGAAATCTACTGTATGTCCTTGACATAAAGTAGATTTCACTAGCTGCATTATAAATATTTTGCACATTAACACCAGTGTAACTGGAGGAAATTTAGACACAACTTTCTCTATGTTAAAGCAAATCTAAATGGTCTTGGATCATGATGCAGGTATAAAATAATCAACACAACTCGTCACAAATTGTAATCAGAACTCCAAACCAAACAGAGGAAAAGGCAATATGACTGCCGCGGGCTGACAAATACCTTCAAAAACATCCTTCATTTCAGTTTTCATCTGTACAATGCATTCTTTTTTTTCCAGGTCAAGGCTTTGTGCAGACCAGTCAAGTTCATTCACACCAAACTGAAACAAGAAAAAAACATTTCTTTGTGCATCCAATGTCACGTTGGGACAGGAAAGAGCTTCAAGCAGCAAAGTCGGAAGCTCGCTATTGTCCAAAATATAAAGATTTTTCTTAAGTGGAACGAAGGCCCCTGTCAGAGCCACACAAAGTCTTTGCACTCACACATGAACACAATTGACACATACTGTACTTCCTCCTCTCTCTTCTTTTCCATCTTATTGTTGGCTAAGATGTGTCAACAGTATGTCTATTTATCCCCTTCCACCAAAAACAAATTTCTGTCACGTTTTCTACAAACAACAGTTCGATATTTTCTCAACACGTCCGTAAACCGATTCCTCATTCTGCAGGAGCTTCTGTTGAGGTTTGACAGCCTGGTATTTGTCTGTTCTTCACAATGATTTTACCTTCCTTTTTTCTGGAAAGAGATGTTCTATTAAGCCCCCCCCGAGAGCATGCGTCAAATCAGGAGTGGACCCCGCTGACAGCTTGATATCTGATATTTAATTAAAGGCCAAAATTGATAGCAGCCCTGCTCCCTCCTGCTTGCAGCTCCTGGTCCTGACCTTCAATCAAACGAACGGGCGTTCCTCGACGGCTGGTTTCCCTTTCCAGTCACAAGCAAACCATGCAGCAGCTGTTTTCACTGGTGTGTGCACATTCAACCAGAGAACAGGAGGGGCGGGACTAATTAGAGAAACCAGCTGCTGTTGTGATGGGATGAGATGAAAACCTGCAGACTCTTGAACCTCGACCACACACTGTAAAAAACAATGGACGAAGCTTCCGTGTCTAAAAAGTGAAGCCATTGCTGAAGCTCCTTAAAGCTGCGTTCTCTCTAACATCCAGCAGGGGGCAACTCTACCGGCTCCAAAAAGAAGTCTGTTTCTATAGAAGTCTATGAGAAAACGAACCTACTTCTCACTTGATTTATTACCTCAGTAAACATTTTCATAATGACTTCATGGTCTCAATCACTGGTTTAAGTCTTCAACACAGCATGATGTTCATTTAGTAAATGATGGTCCCATTTATGTTAAAACAGACGATAAAGCAGGGGATGCTTTAGGACCTGTCAGTCAGGACAGAGGCTTAGCGATGCTAACCATGCTAACACTGTGGACATTAAAATAGACTTGTTTTTGGCTGTTGTCCGTGTTATTATCTTAAACTTTGACCCTGTCACTCTGTGATTACACTCCAGCAAAGTTAACTGGAACAATTTGTTTGCCTAAACATACCTACCGATAGCGTTAGCTGGTAACTTAAGGGAAGGTTGCAGATTGTCTGTACCACCATACAGATGAGTGACACCAGGTCCGCATTCACACATGTGTTAATCTCCAGTGGATGACTCGCTTCAGAAGGGTTTCCCTTTTTAGGGTTTAGCTTAGCGCAGCACCATTGAAAACAATAAACACTGGCTTAGAAACGTCTTCCCCAGCTCCACCCTTTTGTCCGAAATTTTTTTAATAAATTGTAATTTCTGGATCGGAAAAACCTAGATGGTGATGATCAAAATCAGGGTGCTGATTTGTGAAAAAGCAGAGAGAGGGGGGCGGGGTTTGATCATGCACAACAAAACAAAACATGCAAGAATTAAATCCCCGTTCCAATTCCACCATGTATATAGCCAGCCGTGCCAAAACACTTGTTTATGAACTTTAATATCCAATGGAAAATAATCTGAAAATGAAACAGCACAACGTGGTGTCAACGTAAAACACAGAGCGGAGTTCACCAGCCAAAACAAAATACTTTCACCCAGGAAACGTTCATTCATTCCTCGGGAGCGTTTTAATCCAAACCACCATCTTTTTCCTAAACTTCACTGTCATCGCCGCATGACGCTTACTTTTTCTGGCTAAACTCAACTACCACGGCCCCTGAAAGGACCGTCATCTGGCGGAGCCTGTAGCCGGCACACAGTCACCTGTTGGCGGCTAAACAACCACCGCTGGTAGCCGGCGTCCCGGAGCTCTGTAGCGGCTAAATACAACCAGCAACTGCTGCTCAGATTTGATGTTCTATGACACTATGTGTTCACGTTACAGCGCTTTACTTAGTTTAAAATACTTCTACTTTAGGTATATAATATATGTTCTATTGGGGAAGTAGCATTGATCACTTTAAGGGGGGGATACATTTTGTCTCCACCGGGGATAAAAATAATTTAGCAGAGGCAGGGATATATAGACCAGAAAGGGGGAAATCCCACGCATCCCCCCTCAGCAAATTGCACCCTGGCCAAAATGTAATCTCGAAAATGGCAGTCCACAAACCAATGGGTGACGTCACTGATGCCACGTCCATCATTTTTACAGTTTACAATGTCGACAGTGCACCACTGATGCACATGGATGCATCAAAATGGGTCAGAGGTTGAAGCAGGTCAACTGAAGGTCCAAGCTCCACGTTTTCATCTGTATCAGCTCTTTTACAGATCACCAACCCCCCCGCGACACCCACGGCCTGACACTGATCCTCTACAGGGAACAGAAGAGAGAAAGGGACAAACAAACCACGATATGTCACTGAAGATAAAGCCACGCGGCTGGACGAGACAGATGCTCGGGCAGGGGTTTCAGGGCCGAGGTTGGAACACTGTCACATCTGATCTGGGCGTTGCGTGGCGCTGCCAAGTCAGTCAGAGTCAGACTGTCAGTAAGTTCAGGGGAACAACGGAGGCTCTGAATGCAGCCAGCCAACCACAGATCAGCACGAGGAAGGAGAGGAAGGAGAGGAAGGAGAGAAAGGAGAGAAAGGGAAGGAGTAGAGGAGGAGTAAAGCAGTTCAGGCTTTAGACTCCGGACTACATACCTGTACACTGCACAAGGTATATCTCCTGAACTTCTGCACATTTCTCTACATTTTTGCACATCCTAAACCACACTCTAACGAGTTCTACAGCCATCATGTAGGTTTAACCTTTGTGTTGTCTTCGGGTCAAATTTCACCTGTTTTTTAAAATGTCTATATCAGAAATATGGGTTTCTTTACTACCTAATTTTAATTACCCAAAAATTACATGGATGATTCCATACATCGCGCTTCGCAAGTACAACAAAAGATCGGATCTCTACTTTCATTGAATTTTGGGTGTTTTATAAAAAACAAATTTCGTTTGGAAAAAACAAATGTTTAAAAACCAGACTGAACGCGACATATACGCTTCTGTAATTATCCTTTCTTTAATATGAGTCTAAATAATTCATCATTTCGGTATTAGGTATAATTTCCTATAAATGAGGTTTACTGACCATGAATTCCAAAAATGAGTGTAACCCTGGTAATAAGTTGGTGTTGGTGGTGTTTGTACATGGTAGTGAAAAGAAGCGTTAAACGTCAAAAAACGAGCCAAAAACATTGAAAAAAGAGACAAAAGTGTCGATAAAAGAGACGAAAACGTCAGAAAAAATGTTGATTTTTCAGGACGACAAGTACATGGTCGAATGGAAGACAAAAGAAGGGTTAATGTACTTTAAATAGGTAATCGTGATCAACTTTATTTTCTCGGTTTTATTCTAAAAAGTGTTAATATACATTCCCTCTACTTGAAATAGATCAGTATATACTGTATACAAGAGTATATTGTAAATACAACTATCACAAATTATTTTAGTAGTTATGTCTGAGATTGCTGTGTACATAAAGTCTTATAAAAAGATAGCTACGAAAAATTTGTAGAAGCATTGTAATTCGTATATATTCCAGGTATTTATTTCTGTATTCCACCACAATGACCGCTGCTGTTTAAGAGCATGACTAAAATACAGGGCTTTCAACCCGGGGAGCGGAATTTGTGTCCCGGAAGAAGTTAAGCGGAAACACAAGACTGTCACCCAGGAAACGAGTGTTCGTCTCCCAGGAGTACTACTTAAGGGGAGAGCTGTTTTAACCCAAACCACAATCTGTTTTCTAATCAAAGTTGTCGTAACTGCAACGGCTGCTGAAACGACGTCCCTTCACGGTGCTCTGTATCGACTCACAGTCAACTTCTCTCAGCTAAATGTAACTTTACGCCCACTAAACTTAACTGTCATGTGACCGGCAGGCGGTCGCCATAATTTTGTAGGATATTATACGAATTGTTGTGCGTAAGTTTTTGTATACGACACCATACGAACCCATTCATGAGAATGCGTTCGCAGGCTAGATTTACCCTCGCTTTGTTCAACATTTAATGTCATGTTTGTGCTTCAATCGAAGCGCCACAAGCTCCTCCTCAGGTTGGGAAAAGTCTTCAACCTCTCATGAAAGTCTTGCTCTGAAGCCACAAACAATCTTTAGATCAATCAATTCATATCAATCAACAGCGATGAGATGTGTTTCAAAGATGCAAAAATGTGGTTACAAGATATGTGCATGAGCCGATAAAACAACATTTAGATTCTTTAGACTTCTGAGTTGCATGCAATTATTATTTCAACCGAATTTCAAATAATATATTTTAATATGTAGCCGATTAAACCCCTCAAAGTCGCACACACCCTTTTCTCGTCTAAATCACACAGACACACACACACACACACACACATAAAATGTGGCAACATCAGCTCAGATTTGCCTTTTTTTTTTTTTTTTTTTTTTCTCATAAATCGTCCCAGTATGTCAACCGTCCCGGTGCGGTTTCATGTTCATGCCTGGTCTCACAATTTGGCATCACCTCCCTCATTTGTTGTATTTACTGTTCTGTGTTCTCGTTAATCCCGTATCGCTGTTCTCCATGTGCAAACTAAACACAGATTTTCTCCTGAGGGACAGTAAAGTATCCATCCGTCTGTTCATCCATCCATCCCCTCTATCCATACTCTACAATCCTATAAATATATTCTAAAGTGGCCAAAACATACTTGCAAAATGACATCTTTTTGCTCAGTGTACAGCAGGTTTTATTTCCAGTGAGTGTCAACTGTAAGTGTACCAATATGCAATGCATCGTGTAGCATTCTATCAAGATCTTCTTCATGATTGTTGTATTTTATTCATGGCCTATTGCTTATTGCTGCTCTGCATGTCTGCATGGGTTATAAATGGCTATAATCAGTGTTTGATTCGGCTGTGTTGCTTCATGTTGCATGTAAAGAGCGTTGCATACTGTTGTATTGATGTATTTCTGATGTTTTGCTGTTTGTTTTGTGTGCTCTGATTTAAAATAATCTCCCAATAGGACTACTAGGGGGAAATTAGCCAGCTGGCTAACACAGTAATGCTAATTAATGTGCATTGTCCTTATGAATAAATAAATAAATTCAATTTAAGATAATTCTGTAATTAGACAGCCACCATAAAGGAACGAGGGAACAAACAGACTCCTATTCTCCCATATTAGCTAGCGGCATGAATCCTCAGCACATTGTTGGTTGGTACTGAAGTTCCTTGTCATCTCATGTAATGCTAGTTTGTCATTATTAAGAGTTGTAGTATTAATATGACGTTTGTCAAACATTGCCTGACATATTCCCATGATGGAGATACAGCTTTTGAGAAACAATATATCACTCTGTCTTATGAAAAATCATTCGGAGTAGGAAGCGCATCTTACAGCAGCATCAACAATTTGTCAACTTAAATTAATCGCCCACTATTTTGATGAATAAAGAGACATTTTGTCGGAAAAAAACTTCTCTCAGCTTGTTAAATATGAATATTTTCTAGTGTGATTCTCTCCTCTGTGACAGGAAACTGAATATCTATGAGTTGTGGACAACAACGTCATCTTGGGCTTTTTGGGAAACACTGATCCACATTTTTCACAATGTTCTGACAGTTTATAGACCTAACAACTAATCCATTAATCAAGAAAATACTCGACAGATTAATGGACAATGGAAATAATCGTTAGTTGCAGCCCTAGTGCCTTCTTATTAGATGAATGGCTCGGACTCCCCCCTCCCTCCTCCCACCCTATCCACTTCCTCCTCCCCCTCTCCTGGCGGAACCATACAGGCCACCGCAGTGCTGCCACTGGCCAGGGTTTGATGCTCTGAGCTGCAGCAAAGATCTGAAAATGTCAAGCCCTTGGATTCATATTTTTTTTACTTCCTCTTCTTTGCAAACAAAAGATGGCTCTTTTCCGAACTGAATGCGCGCTGCTTGACGCATCCAATTATCTCAGGGCGCACAGGAGCCTCTAAGTGGAATTAGTGCAAATTGGGGAGTTTCTATGAGAAGTGTGTGCGGCTGTGAGTGTGATCAGTCAGCGGTGTCTCATTGAGTCTGCGCTACGCTCAGAATCCCCCTCAGATCCTTCCCGACTCCGCTGTATTCTCCATCAGCCCCTGCTTCCACTTAACAAGGGACTCGACTAATATAAGAAGGGGGGGGGGTGGATAAATGATTAAGAGGGAAGACACAAGCAGAAAGTGGTGCTTGACAACTAATTTAGCTCTCGCTTGCCGACGTTGGTTCACAGCCCAAAACAGTCGGCGTTTGTCCCCTTTGTCATCTCTTCCCCTGGCAGAGTTGATTAACATTTCACTCACGTCCAATTCAAAGTTCAGGCTTATAGATGAGTGGAAGCGAGGGAGAGACGGATGGAGAAGGAGGGAGAGGGAGGGAGGTAGGGAGGGGGGATGGATGGATAAAGCAGAACCCTCCAAACACCCATGTCGGACCAGTTTCTCCTGGCAACCTCAGGCTTTCTTCATGTGGATGTGAATATGGATCGACATGAGCTCTCTCTCTCTCCCTGGGAAGGAAAGAAGGAAGGATGGGTGGATGGAGGGATTGTGCGGCGCACTTTGCGGATACTTGCGTTGCGTGAGCCTGGATGCAACAGCCTCCTTCCTTCCTACATGTTACCCAGGCGCGGATCGGAATGACAATCAGGTGTGAGGAGGTTTGAAAATCAGTGCATGCATGGAAACTCTTAATATTCAAATTCTGCCTCACCTCAACTTGAACACTACTAACGATCTGTCCGTATTTCACTCACACACGCACGCACACGCACGCACGCACACACACACACACACACACACACACACACACACACACACACACACACACACACACACACACACACACACACACACACACACACACTTCCCACATCAGTAACCTGCTTTTCTGCCCACATTTGGTGTTTTAAGCCGTCCCTGCCGGCAGCCAGCAGCTTGTCTCTCCCTACAGCCAAAGCCCCGCACAGCAAAGCCAAAAAAAGAAGAAGCAGAAGCCCCGGCTGGTGTCTTACCAATGTGAATGATGGAGTCGGCGCTCACTGTGTTGCATTGCAATATCCACAGGGATTGAAATAACAATATCAGCATTTCCATCTCCAGTTTGAGCCAAAAAGGCGCATCCACGGATCCACCTCGCTGATTTAGGTGATTTTCACCAGTGATGAGCAAATCCAAAATAAGCGTCGGTGCGTAAAAGCGGCGGCAGCAGCAGCAACAGCAGCAGCGGCGGCGGCGGCGGCGGCGGCAGGGAACTGTGTTGAGTGAAACCACCACCGAACAGTAATAAAAAAAGCAAATCCCAAAGACCAAACTGTTGGCCGGAGTCGAGAGGAAGAAGAAGGGTAGAAAAAAAAGAAATAAATAGATGCTTCCAGGGGTCCGGAGAGAAACAAAACCCGGGTGAGTGAGGAGGGATACGGGGACGGTCCAGAGAAGACACCGGGGGTTTGTTTCAGAGGTTGAGATCCGCCAGACGAGCAGCTTCGACTCTCTACCTCCGAGTCTGAGACATAACACACTGCAAACTGCGGAGGAGGATGGACTCTCTCTCTCTCTCTCTCTCTCTCTCTCTCTCTCTCTCTCTCTCTCTCTCTCTCTCTCTCTCTCTCTCTCTCTCTCTCTCTCTCTCTCTCTCTCTCTCTTCTCCCCCGACCCACGTGATTGCAGAGCCTCTATCTATCCACGGCGCTGGAAAGCCCGAGCGTAGAAAAGAGAGGCGAGGGATGGAGATGGAGAGATGGATGGGAGCCGGTGCGCCCCGCGGAGGAGACGGGCTGAGAGGGAGCGAGACGCAGAGGACGGAGAGTCGTTTGGTCGGTTGTTTTTTTTTTTTGGGCGAGATGACTCGGACACTGGAGAGGCGGGGGGAGGGGGGGTCATCAGTGCTGGTAATGAACTTGCGACAGCCCGACTTAGACGCGCTCACCGCACCAACCAACTGAAGTTCGCGGAGCCGTCACTGCATCGCCGCGCTGCACTGGAGCTGTTGCACGGTTGGATTAACTCGGTGTGTTTGCAGCTACATCGCATCAACATGTTTCTGCTCGTGCTTCGGTATCCGTGCGTTAATGCAAGACAATATTGATTTTCTTTCTGGAAATGTTAGCAGCCTGTAATAAATGACCTGTCCAACTTAATCTCAACAAGGGGTGATTGTGTAGATGTCTAGAGTTGCAGAAGAATGAATGAATGGACTGAATAAATATCGGCTCAAGTGTGAAGCGCCTGGCAGCCTGGAGAGGTTGTGGATGACGCGCGAGCGCACGGACATGAGACACCGAGGATCCGGGCAGGTTAAACGGGGATCTCCATCAGCTCGGAATGAATAAGCCTTTAAAAAACATGTTCAGCTCTAATGTTGCGCTCAAGCGTCCGGATACAAGCCGAGCAGAGGCTTTGGCGTTGTCGCGTGCGTAAAATCTTCCCAACGCTGCATGGAGATTTTTCTATTTCTCCAGAAAAGGAGAGGGAGCGAAGCGTCAGAAATGTAACGCGGTGAGGAGGAACGGCGAGGTGGGATACAGCGGAGGTTTGGAGGATAGGGATAGATGAGAGGGCGAGGCGGGAGAGGGGGAGTGGGGAGGCTCGGATATGCTGATGTCCCGGTACAGACGGGAGCAGGGAGGTGTGTTGACGGGAGGATGCAGCAATGGGGGGGTTCTCAACTTAATGCGGCACACGGTGGTAAGCTGCCTCTGCTGCAGGTCTTACGCTCTAATGAGGTTTAATGAAGTCTGGGATATGTTTGTCTTCTGTTCCGTTTTGTGATGAGGTTATACACAAAACGCCCTCATAAGTCGTTTGTGTAAGCAGCAAGTACGACCTATATTTATGTTTGTAGTGGCGGCGCCCTCTAGTGGCCGTAGTAGTTCTGACGGGAGCAAAGCAGAGGAAGTATAAGAGCACAAATTTCCACTTAAGGAGGCGGGTTGTACCCAGGGGTACACCGCATGTCCCTTATTTGACAGCTCCTCGCTCCTCGGCTGAAACGGAAGACCTTCTGGCCCCTTCTTCGTGAAGGCCGTCTCAAAGCTCTTATTCCTGCCATCGAGGAGCGAGGATGGAGGATGGATGAGGGATTACTGAGGAGCTATGATTGAGGATACAGAGAGCAGCCTTCCTGGAAGTCGTTGCTATCTCCGCCCAGCCGTTCACGTGACGCTTCAGAGGAAAGGACGTCTCATCCCTCTGAAAACACGAGGCTCATGTCCCGTTTGAAAATAAAAAGTATACAGCAAGTTTTTTTGTTAACTTTACGGAACAATCCGAGCTACGTCATGCTCTGCGTCACTTGCGTAACCATGAGTAAAGTAGTTCTGATTTTGTCCCAAACTACGATAGTTTCCCAAACTTAACTAATTATTGTTGGTACCTAAACCTAAACAAACTGTATTTCCTGCCACAGCTAGCTGCGTTAATTTATGAAATGCTCTGGTGGGTGTATCAGAGGGGAGGAACAAACAACCAATATCATCGTATGGTTTGGAGGACTTGTTGTCATGGGGAGCACAGTCTTATGCGGGCGTTTTTCGGGGGAGGACAGTCTCGTGTTATACACACCCCCTCAGCTTATGTGCATGTGATGTCACTGACCCTTTTCCCGTGATGTCATTCCAGGTGTTTTTCCCGCCCATGTGCGCTCATACACGCCAGGAGAAGAGTGACGACCTGTTGGAACCAAAAGGATCGTCCCCACTCAGCGGAAATGAAAGATTTCTACACTTGACCTTACAATTAAAGGATATTTCTTGCGAATGAATGTGACTCAGAAATGTCTTTTAATTGTTTGGCCAAGTGTAGTTGGGCGGAAGTCTCGAGATGAACCTTCACATAACATCTGTAAGCTGCCTACTGATGGATCCTGGACAGTTTCAGCACCACGCCAGACCGGACAGCTCCTCTGGAGGCCTCAGTGGTTTACAGACATTAGCACTCTGAGATATGGAGTCCCATAAGGGACAAATGTAACTGTATAGGTATCTGATGAGTCAAAAGAATGTGCACAGAAAATACTTTCTAAATAAGTAAGCTGAGTAGAAATTAATTGAGTGCAATTATTGATAAATGAAGATAATGCAATAAAAGATTTCCAGGCTCTTTAAATTCAATAAATAAAAAAAAAAAAAAAAAATCCAAATTTATTTAACCTTATGCTTTTTTCCATCCCATTCCCACCATTTTTATCAAATTAAATGAAGCATCATTGAGAGGATATGTCAATTTTGGAGAAATTGGAGAACACAAAAAAACAGACACTCGCTGAAGTCGGCAGTGGGTTCTCTGGAAAAAGCTGAAACTAGAGTTTAGAATATTTTATCACAGATTTGAAGAAAAAAAAACAATGAAAAGAATGAATCCGCATGCAGAAAGAGAGCCGCTTACAAACTAATCAGACATAATGTTGAACCTTACACTATTTAGTTTTCATGTAATTTGTTACATTATAGGACTCATCAGCCTATTAGTAACATTTGTGGACACAGGTTCCTTTGCAAAAAGTGGGGGCTATAATCACACTGGCACACTTACTAGCAAAAATACTCCAAAACATACAGCTGATTTATTCAAGCACAGCCCACGTTTTGGTTAACGATACTCCCATCAAAACTTTCGGCTCATTCCCCAAAATCTCATCTGTGCTCTAATTAATGTGTCTTGGAGCAAAGTGTGTGCGTCAGTGTTGTCAAAACTGATTTCTCTGAAACTTTGTACCTGAATGAAGCTCTAAAATGATCAATGAACTCTGTGATTAGCTGTGTTGGGTGTGTTCAGGTCAGTCATGGCTGCCATGGTAACCTGGACACTGGTTACACATGGAGGTTTCCTTGGAGAGTTTTTGTATGGAGACCACCGAAAACATAATTCATCATCATTTGAATGACTATCATTCTCAGATCTTTATTATAATCCTAATCTTCAACAGTACTCGTAGTCCTAAACATGTGGCACTTTCATGAAGTTCATTGATTTATTAATCCCAATGATAATGTAGAACTCAGAGAGGAACTATAAATACATTCAGTGTTTTCCTGAGGTTTGTGGATGACTCAGGTGCACGTATTTGACGGGAGGTTTAGGGGGTCCTCCCTCAAGAAAATGTTAAAATCTTTCAATAAAAAAAGGCATTTTCTTAAATTTTGGACCATCTTTACTTCCCTATATGTGTCTGAAACGTTGATAAAAAGCTAGAGCCGATAATAAATAACACTCAAAAAGCTTAAAGACAAAACTTAGCTAAAGAAGTCCACGAGGACCAACAACAATCATAAGATCATTTAGATACATTCATTCAACTTAGGTGATGCCCAAAACTGCTTATGTCCTTATAACAGTAGCAAAAAGCCTGCATACATTGTAGTCATTAAGTTTGTATATTAAAATTACAGAATCATTGGTAATTATATATTACTACACATCTTATAACATTAATATTCAATTATAAGGTGATTATATCTAATCTAATATCTAATGCATACATTAGATCATATTAGGGTTTTATTTATCATTTTAAATGTGGTAATGACTCTCGATAATTCTTTTTATTGTACATTATTTTGCTATAGTTACTCTCACAAGCATGCAGCCTGATAAAGCAGGGTCAGTGTTGTCCATTGGTGGAGCATCACACCCCCTTCTGGCAACATACCGTTACTGCAAGGCTTTTATACTGAAGGGGGAGACAGAGACCGAGAGGAAGAGAGGGGAAATAATGTGAAAGTATTTCCAAAGTGAACTGAATAATCAATTAATCACACATTATCTCTTTTCTTTCACATTATTGTCCTTTCAAACATTCAATTCAAAGTTTTATTGTCATATGCACAGTAAGAAAACATGTTTCCCTGTACAATGAAATTCATCCTTTGCTGTCCTCAGAATGCCAAACAATGTCAAATCTACAATATATACTACAAATATTCAAAATTAAACAGATTTAAAAGGCAGCGTGTGAAAAATAAAGCAACAATAATAAACAGTGTGAATGTAAACAAACATTGCTGCGTGGGGTAATAGGTTCACTCTAACCCCCCTTATTTAGTGGTTACAAGCAGTATTAAAGGCACTCAATAATGGTTTATAACACTATAAGTGTATGTAATAGTGAATGTAACGAAGTTCCTCTTCATTACTAATGTTCTGTGGCACATTTTATATATGACAGGTAAAATAAATAAGGCAAAAACTAAATTTTTTTTATATTTTATTGAAATATATTAAGAAGAAGAATTTAGAAGAATCTCGTATTCGTCACATACAATTGTACAAGAAGTGAAATTCAATCTCTGCATTTCACCTAAGCGTTAGGAGCAGTGGACAGCCACATAGCAGTGTCCGGGGAGCAACTTGGGGTTCAGTGTCTTGCTCAAGGACACTTTGGCTACGTTCACACCACAAGTCTTATGCTTAATTCAGATTTTTTGCTCAGATCCGATTTTTTGTTTGGCTGCTCACATTACCTTTTAAAATGTGGCCTTTATCAGATTCAAACTGTTTCAAACTGACCCGCATGCGCAAAAGAACAATAACAATGACATCAGACGCAGCATGCCGTTGCATTAAAGTTAGGCAGGTTATGGAGGAGGTCAGCATTTTCGCTTTTATTTCAAAATGTTTTTGTAATGGCAGCCGTAACATTAATGAACAGGTGCTGAGGAGGAGAAGAATGAAGAGAAAGAGAGCCAAATTGGCTATTTTGGCCTTTTGCGGGGTTATGGCTGCAAATTCACTACAGAGGTCTGTGTGGATGCAGAGATGAAGTCAGGAGTGGTGGGACTGTGTTGTGAATAGCTTCACAGAGACGCATAATTGTGACAAATGTCGACGTAGATTGACGTAAAAGTCGCATCAAATCCGCCTTGGTTGTTCATACTGCGGCCACATTGAAAAAAATCTGACCTGGGTCTGATTCAGGACCACTTAGAGAAGTGGTCTAAATCTGATTTGAAAAAATCAGATCTGGGCAAGATTTGAGTGTTCACACTACTTCTGAAGAAGTCTGACCTGGTCAAATGACCGGTGATCAGATTTGGGCCACTTTTGCCTGCAGTCTGAACGTAGCCTTTGACATGTGGCCAGAGGAAGGATCAAACCCACAATCTCTGACCCACAGCCACCCCATTCATCATTAACAATGGGCCTTGTAGATGTTGCAGCTGGAACTGCTTTGAGACCAGCATCTTGAACACCGAGACTGGACTTTTAGTTTTTGCATCCGTAGAAAGCTTTTTTAGGTGTTTTGACACTAAACGTACTGCCAGTATGTTCAGGATCAACTGGTTTTCAACATTGGTGGTCTTTTTTTCAATATGCGTCTCCAGTATCGCTAGCAAAGACTCAAGCTGAGCCACTGACATCCTGAAGTAAACTTTGAATGGATGGCGATAATCCCGCAGCTCCTTGATGAGGTGTAACTCTCCTTGCTCTCTGAGCTATCTCATGGATAGACCCAATATTTCCTTTTTCTTTTTAAGAAGAGAGAGGGCAACCAAATCATCCCTACTACTTGAAAACTCCATTTTGTATTGTTTTGCGAACGGATTCATTAGTTTCTCTCAATAACTAAAACCCATTGGCTGAACAAAGTTCTCAGTTGCCTGAACTCATTTAGCTAATTGTGCAGTCTGTTGTCAATACCTTAAACCATTTCATATGGTAAAACACAATTTGCAGATCTCACTTTTCAGCAAATCTCTAAACACATTCTCATTCTCAAAACACATTCTGCACTCTAATGCACGTCATCCATACTGGTAAACACAAAGGGCAACAATCAAATACAAATAGAGAACACATGTCATTGATTGAACACAACCACTCAAAATTGATTTCACTTGTTTCAAATGATGTGACACAACCAATATAAGCCAGTTCAGAGAGCAACGGGGGAAGAAGCCTCTTGTGATGTCGACGAAGTGCTCTGGCCTGACCCAGCCCAAAGACATGAAGAAGCACAGTGATCACATGTTCACTCCTTTGATTTTTGTCTTTTTTTGTGTTGTATACTATAGTACAGTGCATTATAGGCTGTATACTGTACAATGAACAAACTGTATGGCCCTGAACATTGTGCTTTCCATTTGTTACTGTAACAGTACTGACTGCTCAATAGATTTTGACTGGTTGCAGGTTTATATCAACAAAGAATTACAAGAATTACAGTATCACAGAGACAAAGGACAAGTTTGTGAGATGCAGGGTACAGTACTGTAAAAATAGGGGTACAAGGAGGAGGAACAACAAGAAAAATTGCAAAGAGCAAAGCAGAGTAGTAATTTCTGATCAATTCCGAGCCACTATGATAGAACATGTTTTCGTTCATCTAAAGACAGTGACGGAAAAATATGAAATTTGTTTTGAGATTAAAAATGTACTTCTCCCTAAGAACTATGTTTTGAACAATGTGTTTTCTATTTTTTGGTGTATTGTTTACTGACTGCTTGATAGTGTATATCATTTTGATCACTTTGTTTATGATTTGAGAGCAGTGTTTGATTTTGAACACAGGTAAAAACTGTTTTGAGGCAAAAGTCAGTAAATAGTGCTTGAAGGTTTTGTGTTTAATGTTTTCAGAAAATGGAGCAAGGTTTCAGAAATTGTGTTTTAGCAATTGAGAAAAACTGTGATACGCATCAGACTCAGCGTGCAAGGTTTCTGCGCATGACAAACTTTTTAGGATGGCAGATATGAAAAAAACGCGTAAGAAAATGTCAGACTGCGTGTGCAAGGACCTAAACACATACACTCAGCTGGCTAGCTTGGGTTACCTAAACAAAATGTGCTCAGTTTGGTGTAATCCTTGCTTGATGAATTGAATGCAGGTGAACTGTTGCTGACTGTGCAAGAGTACAATTTAAATGTTTGTGTTCAAGTCACTTACTTCTGCTGTGGCTCCTCTCCAGGGTGTTCGGGCTAAAAGAGTCCCCAGGTTATCAAGCCCCATTTCAAAGGTTCCGGGACATACCATGTGTTTATTAGTGAAGAGGTGTTTGTGTGCTTTGTTTAGCTGTTCAGACTCACTATGATTGTATTGTACTGGGTAACATAAATTAAGTTAATGTATATTATTGACAATAGGAGAGTAGAAATGTAGGGTATATGTGCAGTTTAATGTCCCAAATTCCCCATACAATGTCCTTAATTAATTATGAACCTGATAAACCACCTGTGCTACCCTAACCCTAACCTGTCTCAAATAAGACCCTCAGCATTTGGGACACTCAGTTTTTGGAAAATAATTTGGGACACTAAACAGCACGTATACCAAAATGTAGTATGTCTTTGTTGTGGTTTGTATAGATGTTGCCAAGTGAATTTCAGATGTACCTGTTCTGTGGTAGGGGCGGGGTCATTGTCAGTGGCAGGCTATATAAGGCTGCCAGTTTCCTTTACTATTTGGTAAAGTGTTCAAACTCACAAAACATGGTGACAGTAATGCAGCAATTTGATATAGTAATTCTAGTATTGTGCTAAAATATTATTATAAGCACAACAAAACACAACACTGTCATAATGCCTGTGTGTAGCTTACAGCACACTACAGCTCAGTATGTTAAGATGTTGGTTTTGGTATTAGAACAGCAACATGTGCAAATGTGGAGGTAGCATTTTGAACTGCACCACCTGCGCATTTATAGCCTGGGAAAACCCTGACAAACTTCCAGCAAATTTGAGATTTGCTCTGCAAGTCAGTCTGGCCAAGAGCCCATTCAAGCCCTTTTCCAATTTTTCCAAATCGAGGCACCAATCACAACCGTTGAGGCGGGCTTTACACCAATCACAACCGCTGAGGCGGGCTTTACACGATGACGATAGCGCAGCGATGGCGAGCAGCTTTTTGTTTACAGTCAACATGACGGCCACTGAAGCGCAGCAACCCGTTGATTCCGCTGTCACTGCTACATGACCCAGATCGTTGATCTGATTGGTTGAAGGACTATCCAATGCGCCAGAGGCATTTGAGTGGCGTCCGTTGGTGGCGCCCCTTTGGAAATGAGCTGTGAATGAACCTTCCCCAGACCCACTCTCAGTTACAACTGAGAAGGGTCTGATGTCAACCATTTATATAAAAAGTTCATATTTTAAATCATATTTTAGTTCTAACTACAGAAACCCTGAAAGGAAAGGTTGAAAGTAAAAATGCGAGAAATGTTGCCAAATCCAAGTTTATCTCCTACTTAATAGATACTATCTTAATATTGTAATATGTGTGTATACACTGTATATACATACTGTCTATATAAGTAAATATAAGTAATATCAAATTTACTTTTTTTTATTTTGAATGTACAAGATAAACGTTTGGGCTATTTTGAGAGCAAGTAAGCTGTGCAGAATCAAGGGCTTAGTGCATGATACAAAGGGAACTGAAAGTTCAGCCAAAAGCAGCATAAACAACTACAAACTTCTACTGTAAAACATAAATGAACTACGTGGGAGATATTGAACTTTGGATTTCAGCCAACAATGACAGCAATTATTATTTTCACCTTGCCTTTCAGGTCTTCCGTATCTCTCTGCCACTTGGGAGTTAAAACTTCAGATGTGTGTTGCTGCTTGAGCACTCATTTGCACATATAGTGAACTGAGACATCTGAGACTGAACAGTAAATACATCTAGAGCTCCATTCAAGGTGAAGTCTCAGCTTTTTTGACTTTTTTTTCTACAAGTTGAAGAGACTGAAGAGGAGGAGCGACTTTATTTCTTCTTGATGGAATATGTATGTAATATATAATATTTTCAGCTTTACTTTAACTCACAGCGGCTGAATCAACCCAGGGCCAACAGCCGCACCATGACACAACTGATCACACACACACACACACACACACACACACACACACACACACACACACACACACACACACACACACACAATAATCATCATCCCTCAATCGGTTCATGTCACGTCAAACGTCTGCACAGAAATCACCCGCTCACCCTGAAAACACTCCTCTACCTCCAGAAATAAACCTCTTTTCCTTTCGCTCTTTCCATCTGTTTTGTTGCAGTGACTCCGGCGCGGATGACAGTATAATTGCATCCTCATCTCTTTTCGGTTTAATGGGCTGTCAGGTAGCATCATTACACACTTTTATTGCTTCCCTGTGCAACTCGCCTATTGACAACAACAACAACAACGGCAATATGTGTGTGTATTTGTGTGTTGGAGGGGAGGTGCAAATTGTTTAAGGCTTGTGTGGGACCATACAGCGAAAAAGTGTCTGAACATACTGTATAGCCAACTGGTGCGTTCATGTGTGTGAATGTTGCAATGTTTCCAGATTTATGAGCATCACATTTCCAAACAAGGACAGAAGACTTTGGAGGCATTTTGGAGGACTTCTTCAACCATCTCCCAGCACAGGAGTTTTGTTGTGATTTTTTGAATCTCTGAGATTTTCTTGAGGCTTCAGTATTTAACAAATTAGGTAAGAACTTAGGTAGAACTACGTCTAAAGACAAAAGTGTTTATTCCCGTTACAAACGGCTACATTCAGAAAGGAAGGCATGAGGGGAAAGAGCGTGTTCTACGCAGTTTGACAATGTTGAAGTGAGGCTCTTTGAATGAAAGCTTTGTGTGGTCTGTCATACATTTCATTATTGTTAGATCTTAAAATAGAGGTCAAAAAAGTTCTTAAAATAGAGGTCAAAAAAGTTCTTAAAACAATATTAAAGTACCCACATGGACATTAAAACAGATTTTTCTCAAAGGTACACTGTGTAGTGTTTTAAGTATTTTATTAGCTAAATCAATGTCTTCATTCATAAATATGTCCTATTGGTGTAAAATGACATCTGACAACGCGTTTTCGTTCAGAGCCAGCTTCACGTGACTGAAACCAGCTGAAACGGAGAAGGAGATCAGTGTACCTTTAAAGAGCAAATATGCTTTTTCGTCTTTTCTACAGCCAAAGTCTTGCCTTCATTTATCCTGCGAGGGCAAATTCACAATTTTCACTCTGTTAGTACAGTTGTACACACATTAACACACATGCTCAAGATCTATACATGCTATACACACTAATGGAGAGATGTCAGAGTGGGGGGGCTGCTCAATGGAGGAGCACCCCCATCAGTACCGAAATACGCACCGGGGAGGAGGAACCCAAACCAAGCTTTTCAGAGTAGCTGCAGAAAGTGCTCAGATGGTGGTAAGAGTTTCCCGACAATTTACATAGTTCATTGTGTGGTGAATCATGTCAGCGTAGTAAGACAAACGTACATTTTCGTTTCAGAAGAGACTCTGAGGATCATTTGGCTGCCGACTGCACCACATTGTTTCTTCAACCACCAGCGAAGGAGCACTAATCAACTTTTCAAACAAAGCAATAATGTTGCGCAGGCTGAGCCGCAGGGAGGAAGAGAGAGATCAGATCACATCCATCAATGAGACGGCTGTCTGACAACGACTGCAAAGAGACTTCAGAGCAGGAAACCATGTCACGTGTGTGTGTGTGTGTGTGTGTGTGTGTGTGTGTGTGTGTGTGTATGTGTGTGTGTGTGTGTGTGTGTATATGTGTGTGTTTGTGTGTGTGTGTGTGTGTTATATCACCTTTATTTATTCAGGGAGGGCCAATTAAGAGCAAGCTCTCATTTCCAATGACGCCCTGATTACATGCCATATAAAATTACAATACATATAATGATTACTGAACATAGTAAATAATATAGTTGCAATACACAGTACATACATAAACAATTACAAAACAACTCAAAGTGCACATGTACATTCAGAATACATTTAAAGTGCTTAAATGAAATCAGGCTGTTCCATTTCAGAAGAGTTCAGAGAGTGTGTGTGTGTGTGTGTGTGTGTGTGTGTGTGTGTCTGTTTGTGTGTATGTGTGTGTGTGTGTGTGTGTGTCTGTTTGTGTGTGTGTGTGTGTGTGTGTGTCTGTTTGTGTGAGCAGGGCTGGAAAGTAACTATAAATACTCTTGTCAGCGTAACTGAGATGCTTTTTCATGTATTTTTTCAAGCGAAATCTAAAATAGATAATTCTGCTTTCACGTCGGGAGTTTTTTTTATGACTGTACTCGTCTATTTTTGGAAAAGAATGGATCAGAGGCCAGTGTATTGTTCTACTGTTACCTGTCAGTCAGGAACATTTTCCATTTCAGTTTGCTGTGAAAAGGATGCTTGAAGAACAAACTTCACTCCTTTTAGTTTGGAAGTAGGAAATAATATTGAAATAATTCACTTTTCCCTTGATTGCTACTGGCAGTGCTAGTTTGCAGTGTGAGCAGCGGCGTACACATTTTGTGGTTTGTTTGACACCACTGTGTCTGGCCCATTAAAAAAGCTCTAGTCTTGCATTGCCAGACTTTCCTCCACAGTGCTGCGGAGGAAGGTCTGGCTAGTCCACACAGCATTCTGGGATGGGAGAAGAACGTGCTCTGGGTTATTGCCTTTTCTTTAAACCAATCACAATCGTCTTGGGTGGCGCTAAGTGCCGGATGGGGAGCTACGGTGCCTCTTCAAAATAGTCTCAGGAAGGAACTTGTTTTGGTGGAACATGTGTACGTTCAAAAGTAGTTTTAGTCGTGCAACAGAGAACTCAGATTGGACAGATAGTCTAGCTAGCTGTCTGGATTTACCCTGCAGAGATCTGAGGAGCAGTTAACCATAGTCCTCACAAATCCACCAGAGGTTAGAACACCAACACAAAGGAGGAGGAAGCTTATCCCAGTAATGAAATGTCGTCAATATAGACTACAAAATTGTACTTGTAAAAGTTGATATATTTACATTGTGTATATCTGTACATGTTAAAAGCAAGCATAGCATTGATTGTACTTTTGTATGTTTCAGTTTTGGCCTTTCCTTGCAACGTCAATAAACCTGTGGACAAGGGATCGACTGTCTTCAGAGTCTTGATGTTAGGAATGCGTTTATCTGGCTGTTATCTTCAGCACACATACCAAGGGCAGCACAACTAGAAAAGCTTAGACCATTTTAAACCATAAAATGGATAGAAAGGCCATTGAGCCTTTGTCAGTAGTCATTCGATTAGTTCAAAACAAAATGGCGTTTGTTGTTAGGTTGTCAGGGTGACAACCTGCAAGTTCGCTGGGAGGAGAGTGGCCGTTGTAATCTGGGAAACGTTCTCCGGAGCACCAGGGATTTTCTGTAACCAATGCAGCATGAAAGCACAGCGGAACCAGCCAACCAGGTGGTCAACCAGCAGGTGACTGAGTTTGCTAACTCCACCATGCCCCAACACCACACTGGTCACAGAAAACAAGCCGAACAAAGCTGTCAATTGTCTATTTCGTTACTGCAAATCTCCTCTCAGCAAGTTGCCGAGACTAGTCGGTTTATATGGAAGTTAGTTAATTGCATAGTACATATAAAAAATGGCTGCCACTCTGACCAGTGTGGCTTTGAATGGGAACAGCCTAACCTCAACCCCTTATTTCTGTGTCTTAAACCTAGCATCCTTTTCCACTGCAGTGAGACTTTCAGAGTGGTTAGCCATCAGCCATTAGTCAGAAGGCTCAGTAAAAAACAAGATAGAAAAGAAAATCCCCCGATTTCTTTCTAATAGACAGGGTATTCATTAGAAGATTGTGAAAGCAATCTGACAACTCTGAGTCTTAATACATGTGTCCTGTCTCTCATTTAAAAAGTACTGGAGTATAAAGAAGATAGGCAATGATGAGGATATCAATGGAGGACTGAAAATGAGATTAATTTGACTAAAAACCAAAAATATTTTTAAATATTTGTTAATTTGAACTGACCCCAACACTGGATATCCAGTCTAGTGTCATAACAATGAGTCTTATTGCTTTAGGCAACATCTTGGGGAAAAGCTGAACAGCTTGGACTGTTGACGCAACCTTTTCAGTTGTTGTCTCTGAAGATAACACTGAAATAGTTGGACATCAAGTCGTTTTGTGAATGCAAGGACATGCTGGTGAGGTCAGTGTCTCATATTTATTCATCAAAAGAGAAAGAAATTGATTTTGCTTTTCCCTGTCAAGCTGTCCTTCGACTGAAGGCAACAGGTTGGGCTCAGCTGTCGATGAGTTGATCCCGCTCCTGAGTTTTTTGGTTCAAATTATATGGCAGCTAGCTGAGATCTTTGGGGATGTAATGAGAAACACATACCTAGTCAGAATATAAACAGGAAATCAGCCACTTATAAGAAATAGGATTTTTAAAACACAAGAATTCAAGAGCTTGGACAGTGGAAAAGATACAAAATCGATACACAAAAACATATGAGTCTGGTTATATGCTTTATTTTCCTTGTTGTCAACACAAAATTCCAATCAAGGGGATCTTCTTTATCATAGCTTCCATGCTGCCCTGGAACATTGCTAGAATCTACTTTGTCTTTGTCAAAGACTAAGAAAGCTTTTGCCCTGTAAAGGATCACTACATAAGTTGCCTGGATGTTCTAAAATATTTCCAAAGATGTTTGTTTGGCTTGTTTCAGGTAGTTTAATAAAGTTAGAAATGCTTCCTTCTTTGCTCTCTGGGACACAGTTTGTCAGAATTTCTCTCAAATGATTGGCCACAAAATGCATTGATGTAATTTATTTCAACTCATGAGACCTTGGTGGGAAGACAAAAAGCAGTACACAGTGTTCAACTCAGGTCTCCAGTTTGAGTTTTTTTACACAACGATTGAACAAACATGTCTTTCAAGTGTTACAGTGGATGCAGAAACAGATTCAGGCAGTGACTAAACCAGGAGGGTTTACAACCTCCAGATTAACATCTTCAACATCCAACAAAATACTCTCAACAGTGACTTTCTCTTCGGAGCATCAAGGGGACCATGGGTAATGGTTTGGCTGAGATAACTGGACCAGCAGAGCATTCCTGAGTGGCACATGATACTTGTTTAAGAAGAAAAAGACAAAAGCTCACCTCTTTGGAAGAGTAGAACTTACTTCCAAATTCCCAATAATAAATGGAATCCCACAAGCACTTAAAACACACAAAACAATAAGGCTATATTAAAAGAAAAAAATAGTTAAGAAGCAACCCTTGACAAACAACAAAATAATAAGATGAAAAGTATAGTAGAAGTAATTGCAAATTTCCCCGCTGTGGGACGAATAAAGGATCATCTTCGAACAATTCCTAAATAAACAAGAGACTTATGGGTGATGTAAGTGTTACGTGTGGAGTGAGGAATAGCGGACCCAAAGGCAGAGAACAGGCAGGCAGGCAGGAGATGACTTGAGTTGAGGAATTTATTACAGAACCAAAAACACAGCACAGAGGCTGGAAAAAACCACAGGACACAGAAAAACTCACAGGAAGACGCAGGGAAGGACACGAACACACGCAGGATGGCACGGCAACGAACAGACTCAACACTAACATAATATACAATGATCTGACACAGGACAAGGGGAACACAAAGACTAAATACACAGGGTAACGAGTAAACGCAAGACAGGTGATACCAGGGCTGGGAAACAGGTGGAGCACATAAGACAATCACACAGGCGGGAAAACACAGAAAGTAAAACTAGACATGACAAGACAGAAAACCAGACTATCAAAATAAAACAGGAAACCAGAACAACATACAGGAAACATGAAACAACCTAGACACAGACTAGACACACAGAACAATATACATGAATGAACCAAAACATATACAATAAACCAGGAGATAACTGAACAGAAATCTACAGAAAACACAAACACAGGGAACATGAACAAATAGGTAACAGAAATAACCTAAAACCATAACAGTAATACTGTATCCGAAGTCTCTTTTATATAGACCTTAGTGGTCCCCTAATACTGTATCTGAAGTCTCTTTTATATAGACCTTAGTGGTCTCCTAATACTGTATCCGAAGTCTCTTTTATATAGACCTTAGTGGTCCCCTAATACTGTATCTGAAGTCTCTTTTATATAGACCTTAGTGGTCCCCTAATACTGTACCTGAAGTCTCTTTTATATAGACCTTAGTGGTCCCCTAATACTGTACCTGAAGTCTCTTTTATATAGACCTTAGTGGTCCCCTAATACTGTATCTGAAGTCTCTTTTATATAGACCTTAGTGGTCCCCTAATACTGTATCTGAAGTCTCTTTATATAGACCTTAGTGGTCCCCTAATACTGTATCTGAAGTCTCTTTTATATAGACCTTAGTGGTCCCCTAATACTGTATCTGAAGTCTCTTTTATATAGACCTTAGTGGTCCCCTAATACTGTACCTGAAGTCTCTTTTATATAGACCTTAGTGGTCCCCTAATACTGTATCTGAAGTCTCTTTTATATAGACCTTAGTGGTCCCCTAATACTGTATCTGAAGTCTCTTTTATATAGGCCTTAGTGGTCCCCTAATACTGTATCTGAAGTCTCTTTCCCGAAATTCAGCCTTGGTGCAGAATTACAGCCACTAGAGCCAGTCCCACAATGAGCTTTCCTTCCTTATGAGTTCATAAGGAGCAAGATTCCAGATCGGCCCATCTGAGCTTTCATTTTCTCAAAGTCAGAGCAGGATACCCAGGGCTCGGTTTACACCTATCACCATTTCTAGCCACTGGGGAACCATAGGCAGGCTGGGGGAACGCATATTAATGTTAAAAAACCTCATAAAGTGAAATTGTCATGCCATGGGACCTTTAAGAGTAGGCAAAATATTGATAACACACATCCTATAGTTTGATCACCCAGCGGAGAGGCAGTACTGTCAAAATTAGCAAAAGCTCCCTCTGCAAAATTCTAGTGCACTTTTGACAATATTGACACCACTTTATACTTAAAATACTTTGGTCTCAACTCAATGTTTACGCTCAGAATCACTGTTTGAGGAATCAACTGCCTGCACTGCTAAACAGTTTGCATTTAGTATACAAATACATGTTAAAGTAATTTAACCGAACCGTTTTGGTGCGCTTTGAACCCAATAAAAAAGGCTGGATAAACGGCCTCATTGAATTTGGTTTGATAGGTGTAGAGGTGTCACTGTTAACTACATCGGCGGAGACCATGTAGAAGGACAGGGTGCCAGCAGGCCAGTCCAGATACACTCCTAATCGTGTAAAGCCAGGGGAGGACACACTGACAACTTTCTTTTCACCCATGTAAATGACGTGGTATCCTGACGTTGGATAATAGTCAAAAACCCAGGACTTTTCATTGTGTCCAAGTGAGGCCACTAAGTCCCAATCCTTCCTGATGATCCCTCTATATGTTACACCTGCGCGAACATAACCAGACCACTATATCTCCCCGTAATGGCGCCCACTCAGCCCCTCATTGCATATCACCTGCTGTACCTCTGGAACCTCTCTTCTGATTCTTGATATTGCTGTGGTTTTCCAGACACTGCCTTTTTGTTGCCCTCAGAAAGAGTCAGGGCCGGGTGAGCTGTTTCTGGGTTCAGGGTGAGCTCACAGTCATCTGAGGGAGAGACCAAGACAGAAGCTGTTACCAGTCATCACAGCAATTACTATGGAATATTCTCAATTAATTAATATTAGATTCATACTGCATCTTGGCCCCAATTATTTGATTAAAACATATACTTAAACACAACTTCCACGTTTATCATATAAAGTTTAATATATATTGCATTGCTACTATGGTGCTGTGGCTCTGCCCATCAAAACTATTTGATAAGATTAACTACAGTAAAAGATGGGACAATGGATGCAAATAATTTTTACGATTTGTCAACATGTTTCCATATAAAGTCTGGAAAACAGGGAAAAGTTACATACATTTGTGTTTTTTCTTCTATTTACTGTATGTGTGAAGTGAAAGTGCCATGAGTTTGAGCACTGAATGGAGTTGAAATGTTACTTGCAGTGCTGAAAATTTGGAGAAAGTAGTGTCAGCGCTGGAAGCAGAAAACTTTTCAGTGTACAGTAAGTGTCGAAAAAGACAGTTGGCAGTACAAGGAGTTGAGGCATCAGTAAAATGTTAGAGCTGAAAGTAATAAGTATCTAACCCTAACCCCGAAACACCAACATCAAAAGAAGTAGGACCCTGATCAAAAAGAAACTACACGTTCTGACGTTTGGATGAAGGTTCTAGTTAGTTAAGTTAATGTAGTTTAATGACAAAATATACACAGAAGGAAAAATAAGATTACAGTGTGAAGAGAACATAAGCACATTAATATTGACTTACACCAGAGTAAATCTCTTCTGTCTTGGATCCTCTCCACAGAAGTCATGATAGAAAAAGTAAACTCATCCATGATCTGGATGCCCTCCCTGTAATATTGGATGCCTGCACCTTCTTGCTTCGGATTTGCTATAGCCGTTACAAGGAAACGGACACAGCGGTTGTTCATTTCTTTGGCAAGTTTGTAGAAAAGGTGGGCTTTTTCTCTCATCATCTCGGGTACATCATCTGAGGCATATCAGTACTGTTTTGCTGGTGGTCTGAGTTTCTTAGAATTTATCATTTTAGGGGAATCCAAGAACTCCTTTAACGCATTCAGGTAGGGATCCTGGTCTGTCACAAAGGTGAAAACAAAGCACAGAGCATGCTTTACACTTGAGTCAAGAAGCTCACTGAACATCTCACTCTGACCTGAAACCATTTTGGGCTTTGCTCCCTCTAATATGTCCATGCAGGACCTAACAACATTGATCTCTCTTTCTACACATTCCATCCACTCGTTTAGGTTGTGGACGTTGTATGGTGATCTGAGGGTTTTTTCAAAAACTCTAAGCAAGGACCTCTCATCTTCTTCTCCATTCCTGAATAATATGAGTTTCTCCGCAATGGTCTGCCGGAGATTTAACATGTAGTCATTACAGAACTTTCCGAAATTGCTCTTCTTTCTAATCTGTGGAAACAGCTTCACCGTTTTGTCTTCCAGACAATCGTTGCATCTCATTTCCAGTTGCCTCATGGCTTCCAGAGTGTTGCGTGCCTTCCTAAGTATTAGAGTGCTGCTATCAGCTAAGAGTTGAGGTGCTTTTGAGTAGAAATTTGTCAGCGGCACGAGCCATACTGTCATTGGAACAGCAGTCTCTTTCCCCATCATTTGTGGAAGTTTCTGGTAAGCTTGAACTGCATCCTCAAAAGTTGTTGGGTTACTTGTGAGAAAGAAGTCCCCATGGAATTTGCAGGAGAAGTTGTTGGTTATGGCATTCTCCTAACTGGTTAGCTGGACAGCACCTCGCCCTGACGTTTCAACCGAGGGGATCTTCCTTATCGCTGCTTCCATGCTGCCCTGGATTTCCTGAACATTGCTAGAATCTACTTTGTCACTGTCAAAGACAAAGAAGGCATTTGCCCCGTAAAGGATGCCTATCACAACATGAGTTGCCTGGATGTTCTCAAAAAATTCAGAATATTCTACGTGTTTGCTTCCAAGATTAGTCATCAACTGTTTGAAGCTGGTGGTAGCGTTGTATTGAAGTGTCACTCGACTCTGATTCTTGAATTTCTTTGTATCATTCAGATACTTGGCAGACCCTCCAACTTCTACCAGTCCTCCCAGGAAACTGGCTTTCAGAGAAGCTTCCACATCCAGCAGAGAAGACTTGTCGACAATAGAATCAGACGCAATGACTTCAAATGCACTGCTGGGCTGAGAGCTTTCAACTGTGCTCTCTTGTAGAAACTCATCTTCCCACAGTGTGAAACCTAAAACAAGTAAAACAAAAACAAAACAGACATCAGCCGTCTGTTGAAGCAGGTAAGTCAATGCTTCAAGAATAAAATGCTAATTTGTATGTATCAGTTTGGTTGCAGTTGTGTTGGTAGAAACCCTGCAACCATAGGTATCTATCTGACTGTGAGCTGATTTGGGTTGAAATGCCAAATGGCAAAGTGTCCTCAGTGGGTATTGGTCAGTTCAATATGATGGCATGTCACTCAGAAGTCAGACATTAAAGGACTGTGTCCAAGATATTGTGATCAGGCATATATCAAAAGATCACTTCATGGCTTTTATTAATCGATATCAGAACACTCAAACAAAGATTGATTTAAATGGTAGAATCAATTATTTTAACCCAGCCGTAGCAAGAAACACAATTAGGCAGGCTAATCTATAAAACATGACTGAATTAATAACTTAACTGTGAATGTGTATAATTATCCTTGATTTCACAGGAAAACTGAATGCACCCAACTACGATGAGTATGTTAAGGCAAGATAAAACAGGGGGTCGGTTGGTTAATTGTGATGGATGTTCGCAATGGACAGTTTAGGCAATCATTTTTATGTTTGCCTTTCTCTTCCAAATAAGTTTTAGTAACATGGGGGTCTGACTGCTCGTGTTTCTTTACCCATAGGACTTCTTTCTTTCTTTCTTCTTGGTGAGTAAAATGTTATTATCACTAATAAAAATGTCCAAACAATAAAAAATAGGACCCGCGTGATATAAAACTGGAATTTCACTTTAACAGTCGGACATAATAACAGCTTCTTTCCCACTTCTTTTCATCACTCTAATGAACTGCAGATAAGTTCCCCACTTTTGCCACTCACCCTCTTCTCTACATATTACATACTTATATGTGCCTATATGTACATAGTGTATATATATATATATATGTCTACTACTCCATGTCTATTTGTTGAATGTATAGAGAGTGTTAACACCTACTGAAGTCAAATTCCTTGTGTATGTAAGTCTACTTGGCCAATAAATCTGATTCTGATTCTGATATACCAAACAATTTTTGTCCAAAGCTTGTACACCTATTACTTCACTAATGGCCATCTGTTGTGGCGACTCCTTCACTCATCTTATTTTCCTTAGTCACTTTTTTGAGGAGGATTGTGACTTGTATGGTAAATAAGCACTTGCGGAGATCCTTACGTTATGTCAAAAAAATACTAAATTCTCCGTGGTTGACTTTCAACAGAAACTTAAACTTTTACTAATAAATGATCACTCTTTGTACGCTACGATCACTAAACTGTTTCTCTGTCCACCTCTCTTACTCCAACAAGAGAACTCCCCAAGCTGTCACCCAGCACCTCCTTATACCTGCGAAGGTGACCTAATTAGGAGGAGCGGAGATTGCTGTATTGTAGTCATTATTTGAAGTTATTTCTCCAGATTTAAAGTCCAAAATTTAATTTAACAATTTAGAAATGAAATAGAAAAATAAAGTAAATACAAATCATCTTGTTTGTTTTCACAATGAAAAAATGAATAAATACCAATAGACTTATTATGGCTCGAACACCATCTGTAATCAATCATCTGATGCTATCTAATTAAAATTGGTAATTTGGTTACTGACTTTAAAAGATTTACCAGTTTTTTTAAATGATCTTCAAGCTTACCTGGGATCAGTTTATCTTTCCGAGCGTCGTAGAGCGCCCCTAAGGTGAAAGGTCGACCCAGTGCAGCCGCGACCAAGATATCTGAAGACATGATGACTCCAACCTGATGGGAGAAACACAAACATTTACTAGTCATAAAAGACAGTTTTACATAGACAGGGGTTCATTAAAAGTCCAAGGATCTCTGTCCACGCAGTCGGTCCTCACCTGGTAAAGTTGTGCAGATCAGCTGAGTTGTGCGAGAGTCTTCTTGACTTTTAACTGGAGCTTCCAGTGTGATGGTCCGTGATGTTGCGTGATTCCTTATATCCCTTCAGAAAACCTAAGACCCCTCCCTCTGACATGCCTCCTGCACTTTGCAATCTGCCCACTTTGGCAGATGCCATTGCGTGTGAATTTCAAGAATTACCCAGCAATGTATCTCTCACAGCTGTTTTCCATTTTGACAATTTGTCTTTTTTTTTGGCCTGAAAGAGCTAGGTTACATGTTTTTCTCAACTCTGCGGAATTTACCATGCAAAGATTTTGCATGTCTGGTCAATAATGAGCTTTGGCACATTCACATCCAGGAGTTACATTTAACCAAACAGCAAATTTCAGCTTCAGTTTATGTGTGAATTTGTCCGCTACACTGTGCAGTCCTTGTTTAATCATCATAAAACTCCAATGTACTGACAATTTAACTGTAATGCGTATGGATGATGTCCATGCTTAACCCTGCTGTTGTCCTTGGGTCAAATTTGACCCGTTTTCAAAAAGTTTCCATGTCAGAAATGTGGGTTTCTTTCGACCAAATTGTCAAAAGAAATAAAGTGGATGATTCCGTACAACGCTCTTCACAAGTAAATTAAATGACCAGCTCACTACTTTCATTGAATTTGGGTGTTTTAGTCAATTTCATAGCATTTGAAAAAAAAGGATGAAAGAACGTCAGAAAAAGCGCTGATAAAATTGACAAAAACATCAGAAAAAGTGACAAAAAACTTTAAAAAAGTGACTAAAACGTCAAAACATTTACAAAACATTGGGAAAAGCGACAAAAGTGTCAAAAAAGCTGACCAAAACACTGAAAAAAGTTTACATTTTTACACAGAAAAGCAAAGTTGCACGGTCGACGGGAAGACAACACAAGGGTTAAATGCTTGTGAATCCCATTTTTTACACTCATATCTTTTCATCGATATATGCAATCATGCTGTCTGTAAAATGTGCGTTTAATGGACACACATTAATAATTCCTATATTTCTAACTTCATACTGTTACTCACACATACAATCTCATGAAACTATTCTTAATGCCCACACACATGTCCAACTACTGCCTTTATGTTGTTTATCCTTTCTTTAAAAAGTTGCCATTCATTAGCAAAGTATTCCTACATACTGTATATCGATTGCGTTTAGCTGTGGATGCCAGATACTCAATATTCAAGCTACTGTTTGTTGCTGCTAGACACTGCACAGACCTCGTGTCTATTCTGGAAAAAAAGTGTGAACACAGCTGTATTCTTGGACAATAGCTAAATCATTTTCAAAAGTTTTTAATGTCAAGTTTTAAAAGTGATTTGCAGAAATGCAGATAAATAAAACAAGATACTTTAGAGTCTATTTAATAGCAGTTCCATGTCAATACAAGTCAGTAGATGATGTCTATAGACCATGGGGCTTCAAAGTTTTTAGGCCAAGGACCTGTTAGCTAAAAGAGAGATAGAGCAGGGACCCCCAACTACATTCATTGTATAACATTTAATAGCATATTAAACTAATGAGATTAAACTAAGAATTGATATTCACATATTATTTATTGTTAGAATCATTATATTATCAAGAATAGACAGAGACCACTGAAGAGATATTAAAGTTCATTTTACTTGAGAACCCAACGAGGAGGTCTTCTCCGCACTACGGAATAGTACAGACAATGACCTGACAAAAAACTCTCTACAGTAGCTTATTTATGTGTGAAAAACAATCATGATACAATAGTTGGTGTCGTCAGTTGTTATCTGGTAAGAGACAATGACGTCTCCTTTATCTAGTCAGGGAGCGCCTGTTCCTTCCTCAGCATCACACCGTGCTCCAGCAAGGACAAGACAGTGGTTCCCATGTTATCTTGTGGGTTCAAGTAGTGTTATGGTTTCTTAACAATATTCACAGCAGTTTAATTTAACAGAGAGAGAAGAATAGTAATCAGTATAATATTATTATCTGCAGACAATTTAATAAATAACTTGAGGGAAAGTATGTCAATTAAAATTTCCCTAACATTTCCCTAACATTTATACATCAAGTTTTAAATCTCTTACCTATAGTAAGCCTATCATCAATATTGTGTGCAATAAATGTTTGTTTTTTATGAGAGATTCATGTTAATGTATATTGTTTTCATTTTTTTTTAAAAACCTCTAAAAATGATCAAATTATAATCAGGCAGCTCCCCCATGCAGTAACTCTGAGCCCCCCTTAGGGGTCGCCGACCCCCTGTTAAAGATCTCTGTTTGAATTGGAGACTAGTTGAAGTTGAAGGCAGGGAGGAAGCAGCAAAAACACACAAGAGCCACAGAATAATAAACCAATATGTTTAAGTATCAAAAACAAACTGTCAAATAGTGAACTTATTTACCTCAGACCATAACAGACATATGAGTTCCTTGCTTGGTAAGAAAACATTAGTAAGATAATCAAAAGATTTTACTAAGGTGTGAAAAAACAAATTCTTGATTGGATTTTAAATTTGATAATTGCTAGGTGTGTGTGTTTTGAGGTTGAGTTAGTGTGGGAAAGCAGACTTTTATTATGGTGTTGAAAAAAGGAAAATCCTGCACTCTGCTCCTGCAACAGCATCACCGTTTATTAAGAAAACTAACGTTTCTGTCCCTCTGGACCTTGGAGAGAATAGGAGAAATACTCTTTAAGAATGGGAAATACTCCTAAAGAAGGTGCAGAGGGACCGAAACATTAGTTTCTTTAATAAATGGTGATGATGTAGCAGGAGCAGAGTGTAGGATTTTTCTTTTTTTTCAAGTCTTGGACATTTTCCAAAGCACTTGCACAGAAGAATTGTTGGATGTGCGAATAGTTTCTTTGAAAAGTGTTATCATGGTGTGACACTAATAATCTTTAGACAAATTCTCAAGTCTCTGTCAAATCAATGATACAGAACAAATGGCCTCTTATTGGATAAGAGCAATAAGGACAAAAATATCTAATTCAATAGAGACGGTACCTAGAACCCAGCAAGAATAACTAGTATTGTATTGTAATCATTACACAACATGTAAACAAAATACTTAATAATGACCACTTTTATATTATTTTATATATTTTTTTTTAAATACACAATCCGGCAATGTCTTCTAGACCTGTTTGTCACTACAATGTGATGCAAAATGAAGAAGCTGGTTATTAAAATGTATGAATATGGCTGAACTCATTATTGGCCAGACCAGACATGCAAAAGCTTTGAATGCAAATGCAATGTTTCTCACACTTGACTCTGTCCCCATGCAAATTAAGCAATGTGAAAAAAATGCTGTGAGGCAAATTTTCCCCCACATGTAGACATGACTGTGAGAGCAGAAATATTACAGGTGTGCAGGAGGCGTGTTGGCGAAGGGCTCACAAGGATGGAGCATCTGACAGGATATAAGTAATCTCGCATCATCACAGATCACCAGACTGCATCTCCAGATGGAAGTCAACAAGACTCGCCCACAACTCAGCTGATCTACACAACTTCACCAGGTGAGTGCTAGATACTAGGGCTTTCATTCAACTCACTGAACAAAAGCTCTTTAAATGTTAGGAAGTTTGTTGTCACTGTAATTACCTTGCAGCATATTTTCAGAGGCTGGGTGTTTTTTTTCTTGACCCATATTGTTGAATGTGTCTTAAAAAGGTTGCAGACATGTCTTCAGATATCATGGTAATGCCTGGTCTGGGTCGACCTTTCACCCTCGGGATGCTGTATGACGCTCGCCAAGAGAAACTGATCCCAGGTAAGCTTTGAAGAAGACCATTTTAGAAATAAATAAATCAAGCATTATGTTAGCTCAGGCAGAGCAGAGTGCATAAGCTGGTTGTCATCAGCTGACTTCATTCATGCTTCACTATCAGTGGCTTAATCATTAGCTGATTGGCCACCAACTGACTAGTAATATCCATTTATATTTAATCAGTTGAACATGCTAAATTGTTAATGCAACTGTCTCTTGATTGAATTACTAGGTACAGAAGATGAGAGATCACTAGAGAATATAATTGCAGGCAGGGCCAAGTCACCTTTTAGCAATGAAAATGTAAGCATGTGGCTGGATACCATACGCAGAGAAATCGGTACCATACAGGCCTGTGTGGGCATGATAGAGGGAACACAGACAAAATGTATCGCAAATCAGACAGAGTTGGATAGAGAGGTTCTCGCAATAGGAAATGAGAAATACCAAGGAGCAAGCATCTACTATTACATGGAGGGCAGTCTGGTCACTCAGGACTTCATATTTCCTCACATGCCTCCTGTGGAGAGTCTCAAAGGCAGAACAGATTTACTCTGGTGCAAGTATTTTTTTCTGCATTGTTTCACATTAAAGCAACAATAAATAATACTAAAAGTAGGTAATATCTGGAATATTTGGTGACACATGCCCCATCTCCCTTTCTTCTTTCCAAGAGTTCTTCTTTTTTGTAGATCCTATTATTCCCCATCTCTTCACCAGTTACTCTCAGACATCCCTACCCTTTCCCACCAGTTTCTGCTCCTCCCTGCAAACCTGTCCCCCATTTCCAGTAGATGCTAATTTGACCCGCTAGATGGGTCGACGTCAACACTTCAACATCAGTCAACAGGCGTTATTATTATTGTTAATCCAGTGTTTATGTCTTACATACACTCTCGGTTGCCAATGTTGTTAATCATTTCTTCCAAATTTCGGATCACATTCCTGTTGGAACATGTTCAATTGTGTAGTTTTTGGTTTTAGACACCTTAGTGGTGATTTTGTCATTCCACTGCTACATGTAACTTCATGCTAACTTCAGGGAAACATGTCATCTTGGTTGCTGATGTAGTTAATTTCTACTCAATTTTGGATGACATTGCTTCTGGAACATGTCTGGTTATGTCGTTGTTGGTTTAGAAGCATTTATTAGTGAGTCATACAGGTAGCAAGTGCCTCTATACTCTGATACAGTCAGTATTTGGCTGCAGTGAGGGATGGGAAGCCCAAGTGTTGATGCCTGCCCAGTATGCTTGTGTGTTGTTGACGATGACGCGTCTAGGGGTCCGATCTAGCATCTACCCCCATTTCCTCAGACTAAATATGCTGGCCACTTCCCTGCTCTTTTTTGCCACTCTTCCTGTTCCCTGCCCTTGTCCCTGTTCCTGACAATCTGCTTGTGATCTGTTGCCCATGTTTAGATCTGTTGTTTCTCCCTTACTTGCCTTGCTCTTTAAGATTTCCTTGCCTGCTTGGACTGCCTTGAAGTTGCCAAACTAGAAGTTGCTTAAGTATTAGGCAACAAGAGAGAAAACCCTGTAGACACTCCTGTCAAGCTGGCTGGCTGTAGGAACTTTAATTACCTGTCTAAAAAATCTGTTTAGCAAGATGAAGGCAGTCCCAGCAGGCAAACATATTTATAAGGGCAAGGTAGGTATGCAGTTGAAGGGCATCTGATGGAAATAACGGGGTCCTAAAGATATACATTGACAAGGTGTCACCGTGACATAAGAGTCATCTATTAATCATTGTTGTCTTGTAAATGTCACCGTCCCTTGTGAGAATTGTAAACATACAGCAGATCAATTTATTAAGATCATGGGGGAATGAAAGCGATTAGTTAAGTATTTTGTATAATAGGCTAGAAATGAATATAATAATAATATGAATGAAGACATGCTATCACAAAATGTAGTTTGAATGGTGTTGACGATTACTGGTAACAGATTGTGTCTTGGTCTTTCCATCAGATGCCTGTGACCTGACCTTCCACCCAAACACAGCAAACGTAATTACATAATCTATTCGATACATTTCTTTTGGATTTCAAACAATCCTATATTTTACAAGCTTATGATACATTCTGTCAAAAGCAAGTATAAATACTATTGAACAGTTTAGTGTGTTCGTTTTGGAAACACTCGGCCTTTAACAACACACTGTATTTTCTAGACAGTGTTCACAATGTCAACAAAAATTGCACACAACACAAGATTGTGTTTGAAGAAGACTGTTATGGATCTATATTATTACCTATTACTTCGCTGATGCTGCTTATGTGCACAGTTTGCTTCTCAACAGGTCTGTGCTTAAACACACTTTGTCAAAACAACAAAAACAAAGTGTCCCATGACAAGACAGTGTTTAACATACATTTCTGTTTGAATTTATATGCTTTGACATCTAAACTCAAATTACAGCATTTAAATAATTATTTCTTCTCTTTAAAGTGCCATCACGACATGTTGTATGTTACTGTATGTCACTTTATATACATGTTGTTGTTATACGATGTTGCATCAGAATGCAGTATAACTTTAAATATGTTTGGCAAGAAATATGCGTAAATTTCCCTAATGTAACTTTTATTGCTTTCAATTTAATTTAACGCCACATACGTATGTGTTAAGTCTACTTTTGACACCTTATTGCTATACATCATTGACCTGCGCAAAGCTGATTATTATTTGATATATCATGGTAATTATAGTGGGATATCATTGCCCCTTGTTTGATTTAGCAATTATTCTTTGTATTTTATAACTATCACTGGGTTCCATTCATCTGAGGAAGAGTGACAAAAAGGTACTTTCTATGCATTCAAAACTCAAATATTTTTAATTTCTTAATTAAACTTCTTAAGTATCAGGTGCCACTCAGGAAACCTCTGCCGTTGATATGATGACTGTATCTGGCTCTGGTTTAGCATCGACTGTAAACACCTGTCAGATGAATTTGTTCTCTTCTTAAGTGACAAAATGAATAAAGTGGAGACCTGAGTTGAACATTTTGTGGTGTGTACTTATTTCCTCTATGCTGATGCTTGATTTAGCACCATCAGCCTGACCTCTACATATAAGAAGAAAGTATGTTTGTGTATGTTTTAATATGTTTTCACAGGTCTGTCTTAAAAAGGGAATCTTGATCTCAGGACACACACACACACACACACACACACACACACACACACACACACACACACACACACACACACACACACACACACACACACACGTTACAAAACAATTCAGCAGAATGCAGGAAATAAAGTGTTTGACGCCCAAAATTGCATGGGTGAGGACACTCAGAGCCCCACCCGGTAAATGTTGAAACAAAACCTACGCCCTTGCCTGTTGTGTAGAGGGTGAGCAGGGACATTTAGGATCCGCCCAGCCTTACTCAGAATGAGGTCCTTACACAACAGAGCAGCTGATATCTGACCCCACCCAATGACCCTACTCACCATACTGATCATGTGCTGCAACCTCTTCTGATCTAGGCTGCGCATGTTTCCAAAAATGCAAATCAGACCAGAGGACAGGATGCTCTGTAGGACAGCCTTGTAAAACAGATCACTGCAGACTAACCTTTGAAGAAGACGTGAAAATCATTAATAACTCAGAAATTATAATTTAAATACTTCAGTTGTTTCATTAGTTAATGTATTCTTCTTACATCAACTCATACATGAGATACTATTCTTCTACATTTCTGATATGATACTCATGGAGTACTAGGCTACATGAATTAATCAATGCCTTTATGATAATTCATGGACCTTTACCATAAAGTGTTACCGAAAAAAATAAAGGCAGAGAAAAGTCAGCCTGTCCTCACCCAGGAAACAACCAAATGGGTCGATTGTGCAAGCAGCTCATAACGGCCGACAAATGTTTCCTTTTAGGCGCAACTCATATTCCTGAGTAGAGATGTAATGGAATATAGTAGCAGTTATTATAATAACATGAACAAAAAATAACAAGTAACTGAGAATCAGTGCTAGCATTAGCAAGTTAGGCTAACAAGCTTCCACTTACATAATGGAATACAAACTTAACAGAAGGTGGTTTCCCAAACTGTTGAGTGAATTTAGCAATTGATGACAGCAGCCATCCTGTTAAAGTCAATGTGAGAGCTTATCAAATATTACTTTAATCTGTGTTCTTATGACACTATGAAAAGGGAAGGTTATATAAAGTCCTCTGAGGATTTATGTTCTATCATTGTAGGATTCTCTGCATTAAATATGCTAATGTATCATGAACAATAAAGGTTATAATCTTTGGTACAGTCAACTTTTTAATCTAAATTATCTAATCTATTGTTGTGCAGTCTAATTGCTGTAGGCATAAAAGACTTGCGGTACCTTGTAGTCCTAATTTTCCTTTGCAGGAGTCTGCCACTTGACCTGTTGCTTCTTAAAAAATTCTGGTGAAGAGGATGGGTTGAATCATTTAAAATTTGTTCTGTCTTTTTTAAGCTAAGGTCATTGTACAGTTGAGCTACAGATACCTGATCAACTCCAATGATCTTACTGGCTGTTTTGACTATTTGATTGACTGATTTGCCTGGTTTTAACAAAACGGAAATTACTGCTGATCTTAAGGATGGAGGTAGTATTCCTTTTTCGAAGGATTCATTAAACATCTCAAGGAGATGTGGTACAATTTCCCTGAGAACTTCTTATATATTTCTATGGGTATGCCATCAGGCCCGGGTGCCTTTCCACTACTCATATTCTTTAACGCATCTGATAGTTCTTCAATACTTACATTTTTGTCAAGATTAGTCTTGGCCTCCTCAGTCAGGGTTGGGAATCTAAGCTGGTCTAAAAACCCATTCTCCTTTTGTGAGCTATCCGGATATTCAGATTTATATTAATCTTCATATTTCTTTAAGGCAGTGTTTACTTCAACTGGATCTACTAGTTCTTTCCCATCTTCTAATGTAATGGAATTAATGGCTCTGTTTGTATCTTCTTCTATTCTCCATTCTAACAACTTTCCAGCCTTTTCTCCCTGGTCGTAATATGATTGTTTTAACCACAACAAATTTGAAGCTATTTTATTTGTAGTTAATTCATTGTATTGGGATTTCAATTGGAGTTCCTGTTGTTTTTCTGGAGCATCACTGTCATAAAGCTGTTGTTCTACGTCCCTTACTTTTTGTTCCAGGGTGTTTAATTGTGTATAATATACCTTGGATTTGTAGTTTGTATAGCTTATTATCTCATCCCTTAAATATGCCTTGAATGCCTCCCATTTTATTGAAGCACTAGTTTGATTCATGTTTAAAGAGAAGTATTCATCTATTTTTCCATCCAGAAGCTTCACAAAATCAGGGTACTGGAGCCAGCTAGATTGAAAGCGAAATCTGGGAGGTGAGGGAATTATGTTAGGCACCTACATTAGTAAGGAGATCGGAGCATGGTCAGAAAGCAGTATATTATCATACCAGCATTTCTCAACTTTAAATAATAGACCATTAAAGATTAAGAAGTAGTCTATTCTAGAGTACGTTTTAAATGTATTAAAAACATGAATAGTCTTTTTTTGGGATTAAGATATCTCCAAATATCACATAAATTTAGATCTACTATGAATTTTTTAATGATCTTTCTTGTTTGTTGATGGGAAGCGTCAATGCCAGTAGATCGATCCTGTGCCGGGTCTAGTACACAATTGAAATCACCACCAATTATGTATTGGCCAGGATAGGATGATAGCGAGAGAAAGAGGTTTTGGTAAAAGGAGGGATCATCCCCATTAGGAGCATATATACTTATTAAGTTGATCTGGGTAGACATTATGGTACCATTAAGTATGACATATCTCCCTGATGGGTCTATATATTTGTTTTTTAACTGAAAGGGGATCGATTTATGAATTAATTTCATGACCCCCCTGGGATGAGAAGTAAAGAAAGCAGAATAAACTTGCCCTGGCCACCTTTTTTCAACCCTGCTAATGTCGTTTTGTCCCAAGTGAGTTTCCTGTAGAAAAATGATATTAGATTTAATTTGGTTAATCCTATTCAATACTTGTTTAAGTTTTACCAATGTATTCAAACTTCTTGTATTCCAGCTAGAGATTTTTAAATCTGACCTGTTAATCATGGGGCTCATCTGTTTTGTATTTGTGCATAAGGATGTATGACCGGAAGAATAAAAAGAGTAAAAATAACACTCCGAGATCTTAACCCCTCCCAAGAACCCCTCTTGCACTTCCCCAAATGAAGCACACATAAGCAACCCGAATAGTAATAAACATCGGCTATGCAGAACGTTAGATCCACACCATGAGGAGCAACGTGATTCACATACTGACACATTGTTTTAGGCTAACTAACATTGAACGCAAATAGATTGAGCTCGGTCTTCAGTAAATCAACAGTTGGGAAAAGAAAAAGAAAAAAGAAACACATCGGCCACTTTAACCGTACATCATTAATCCCCCCCTCTCTGGGAGTACCAGAAAAAAAATGCCTTTAAGGCCAGGCTTTTGCCGTTCAAAGCTGAGATTGTCACATTAACTGTCCATTTTAAAAATTCACTCAGTAAAGGCGCCCATACAATTAATGGGGAAATAAAATAACATATAAAAAGGGGGGGCGGGGGTGATTTAACGTATCATTCTCAGTTCAAGGTTCTCGATCTATTACATTTTTAAACATATTTACCTGAGATTGTGTAAAAGGCAAGAAAAAAAAGTGTGACGGACTTGAAAACCAGACGCTCCGCGTTGTGAGTGACCACCAGGTGGGCCGGGTACAGCAGCCCGTAGTGGAACCGGGCCTTAACTCCAGTTGCTGCGACCTGTCAGCCGCGTTCCATAACCGGAAGTTCGCTCTAACAAATAGTTTATAATATATTTATATATACAGCTGTTTTAATTATATTATGCTACATTAATTAAACCAGAGAACTCCTGTTTTACAACACCAAGAAGTGTGAGGGCCACAGCAGAGAAACAATTGGCAACAGAAGCTTACAAATGTCCAATTCAATTTTATTTACAGAGACCCAACAATACCCACCAAGAGCAAGCATTTGGTGCAACAGTGGCGAGGAAAAACTTCCTTTTAACAGGCAGAAACCTCGGACAGAACCAGGCTCTTGGTGGGCAGCCATCTGACGCTGCCGGTTGGGGGGAGAGAAAGAGAGAGATAGGGGGGAGGGGGGGGGGCATATAATAATGACATTAACTATAATAATAATGGGTGTCAGCAGGACCACCACAATCCTAATAAAGATGATAAGTTGGTAACAGGCATTCATGGAACAGAGATGAACAGCAACCACAATAGCAAGTTAACATTAACAACTAAAGCAACAATAGAAATATTTATATTTAAAGCAGTGGGTATAATAGAATGATATGAACTGTAGTAGAAATAGTCTAGTAATAACAGTTGCAGCAAGCACAACGATGATCAAAGAAAACCTGTGAAAGCAGAGAGAGAAAAAACAGATATACTGTAGGACATCACATCAAACCATTTGCGACTGGATAAGGGTGTGAACAGCTCTCTCCAAAAATTCCTGCAGGAAGTGGTGCAGCGGGGCAATGTGATCATCTGGCGGAAACAGACAACAGTTAAATCATAACAGTATTTTTAATTGATACATTTTTATGATTAACTGTACCTCTGCCGTTGCTCCTCCTTGCGCTAACTTCGTTGAGGTTGTCGGTCCAGCTGAGCTCAGGCTGGCTCACCTCACTAAAACAAAATGTTTACACAAAAAGTTTTACCTGGACTGATGCCCATTGCTATTATTTTTTATCCTGTAATTGGATCAATGTAAAAATGTATTTATTATCAAGGACCGAGGTTGTCGGTCTAGCTGAGCTCTGACTGGCTCCCCTCACTGAAGACAGCAAAAGTTTAAACAAAATGTTTACATACATCAGTTAGAATTATATACAAACTCAAAAAATGTAACCTGTTTAAGTATGCCATTTCTATTTCTTCTGTATTAGTCGTTACAGGTATTTGGCCTACAAAAGTTTTGTCAGCTGGTGCTGGGGGTTTCTTGGTCAAAGGTTCGGGGTTGTTATCCCTTCATGCGTCGTCCTTCGAATAAGGACAGAGTATGCAGACAGTACCTACACTGGTTTTCGACCTGTGCTGGATTGAAGCGTGACACATATCCTGCAATGGCCTCTTCCATGGATGGCACAGAGAACTCAGTGCAAAGATCCTCTGGAATGGTGATCTTCTGCAGCTCTTCAGTAAAAGGTGCTGGGTCAGGGACAACACTCTCAAACGTGAGGGCGATGAGTTCATTTACATAACCTGTGGAATGAATGAATTTTTAATGTATTTATTCATTAACATGTAATGTTTAATAGCAATGTACTAAATGTATGTGTTGCACAGGAAAATATTTGCCCCCCTTTTGATTTTTGAACTGATTAGAAGCTAAGGACTCCGAACATAAATAAACTATTTTATTACTTATCTGTATCAGTGTCTGGTTACAGGGTAATTTGAGTACATGTGTTTGAATGGGTGAGGTTGTTCCTGCTAAGCTCAGCATAGTCAGCAGAGGGCGCTCTAGGTTTTACGATACACTGGGCATAAGTAGTTAATGCTGACTGTAGAAGTAATCGTCAGTACGTGAGGAATGAGTTTAAGTGTGTACGCTACAGAGAGCGATCCTGATCTGAACTGTATCTGTGTTTTTACAGAAATAAATGTTTAATGTAAAATTATTTTAAGCGTAACATAGTAATTAATTATATTGCAGAGAGAGAGAGAGACTTTCATCAACAAGAAATTGAAGAGATAATAATATAAATATGAATAATAAAAATAATAGCAATGGGCATCAGTCCAGGTAAAACTTTTTGTGTAAACATTTTGTTTTAGTGAGGTGAGCCAGTCTGAGCTCAGCTGGACCGACAACCTCAACGACGTTAGCGCAAGGAGGAGCAACGGCAGAGGTACAGTTAATTAATCATAAAAATGTAGCAATGAAAAATACTGTTATGATTTAGCTGTTGTCTGTTTCCCCCAGATGATCACATTGCCCAGCTGCACCACTTTCTGCATGAAGTTTTTGGTGAGAGAGCTGTTCACACCCTTATCCAGCCGCCGAGCGATTCTGAAGCAGGCTATAATAGCTACAGTTATCATTCTATTAGACTGCTATATACCCAATGCTATAAATATTAATATTTCTATTATGCATTAGTTGTTAATGTTAACTTGGCGGATTGTGGGAGTCCTGCTGACGTCCCCGATTACCATTATTACTGTAGTTAATTTCATTATTGTAGTTGCTATGCACCCCCCCCTTCTCTCTCTTTCTCTCCCCCCAACCGGCAGTGTCAGATGGCCGCCCACCAAGAGCCTGGTTCTGTCCAAGGTTTCTGCCTGTTAAAAGGACGTTTTTCCTCGCTACTGTCGCACCAAATGCTTGCTCTTGGTGGGAATTGTTGGGTCTCTGTTTATTAGACCTGCTCTACATGAAGTGCCCTGAGAAAACTTCTGTTATGATTTGACAATATAAATTAAATTAAAGTTGTATGCTGTTGTGATAATTTACTTACAGAATGTCTGCTCACGGGTGGTGATGGCGCAGTGGATATGACACGTGCCTTTGGTGTGGGAGACCCGGGTTTGATTCCCATTGTGATACATCAACCAATGTGTCCCTGAGCAAGACACTTAACCCCTAGTTGCTCCAGAGGTGTGTGACCTCTGATATATATAGCAATTGTAAGTCGCTTTGGATAAAAGCGTCAGCTAAATGACATGTAATGTAATGCTCAATTTTCCTTCGTTTGAGGCTGTATCCCCCTTTCTTCGCTTTAGGGAAGGCCAGTTTAAAGGCAGGATCTCCCAAAGCACTTGTTGACTGTGGCCGGTTGGCATTCAGGTGTACTTCCAATGAACGGTTGACTCTTCCACTGTCTGTTGAACTCACAACGGTGGCACGTCTGATCAACAGCAAGGAAAGTCCCACGTATAGTCTTCCAGACATCACACATGGAGCTGCACACTGGACATAACTCAAACAACTCGAGGAGGCAGTCTTCATATACAATATATTTAGGTACATCATATGGTGGTGAGGCTTGTCTGTGCAAGGGGAAAAAAAGAAGAAGCACAACAGACAAACATAAGAAATATTATTCACATCAGAATCAGCTTTATTTGCCAGGTATGATGACACATACGAGGAATTTTGCTTTGGATTATACATCACTCACATTGTGCTTACTCATACAAAAACAAACAACAAAAACAAACAATATATACACACTATAAACAGATATATAGACAGGTTGAGGCAGTGGTGCAATGAAGAGTGCAAAGTGTGCAGGAGTAAATTATTTTTATGATAAACTATTATTATTTTAATTATGGAGCATAGTGCAAAGGATGCTGGAATAAATAAGTATTATGTTATTATATAAGTATTATATTACAATATGAACAGTATGAACAGCTCTGAAATAGAGAATGATGAATAAATAATAAGTGGAACCAGTAAACAGGTGCTGATTAGAGACAGTGTTGCTGGGTTACTGCACAGGAATTGAACCTGACACTGTGAGTCAGAAGTCAGCTGTTCATCAGAGTGATGGCTTGTGGAAAGAAACTGTTCCTGAGTCGGTTTTGGCGTACAGTGCTCTGTAGCGCCTACCAGAGGGGAGAATTGAGACACATCAAAGATAAATAGCTATTGGAGCTTTCCTTGAGAACTTACGATACAGTCGATGACTCTGTTGTCATTGATACACTTTGAATGAAAGTGGAGTCATTAGGGTCAGTAGCCTCAATGGAGCCCTCCCATTCATCGTCGTCCTCCTCTAGTTCCAGTCACGGTCTCTTATTGGGTGGAAGGGGCTTCAAGGGTGTTGAGGTGAGAAGTGGGGGAGACCACACATTCTCACAGACCACAGTTGTCTGAGAAGCTATTTGGAAAATATGCCTTTGTCAAACTATGTAGACTGTGGCTCATTTGAAATATCAGTAATAACAAACATAAAATACTTTCATGATACATAAATACCTATCATGTAGTGCATAGGACAATATATCTGTATACAGTCTCTAAGATCAATGTTAAATGTCTGCCCACATTATGTACTGTCTCACTGATAAGGTTCCCATATTTATTTTCTCTTTTTTTTCCCCTCTTTCAACTGCAATGGGAATATATGGTCCATAGATATATAATTTGGGAATAACTATTACAATCTTAATCTTATCATCTTATAAACAGAAATGTAAACAAAATACAACTTTGCAGGTAAACTAACATAAAAATTCAATTTCACAAACCTCTGCTTCTGATGCGAGTCTTAAGAGTGTCCTTGGATAGTTGGGTTCCAACAGATCTTTTTGGCAGCCAATACTCCGGGAGGTACTGGCCTGGGAAACAGGTCTAATGGCTCCCTAAGAATACATTCAGATATGTTAGGAAATGGGAAGGAGACAGCGTGAAAATATTGCTAGTCATAAGACATTTCATTTTTAATTTTAGGCATACAACAAAAAGTGTGGTAACTACCAGAGACCAGCAGCAATAAAACACAAGAAAAAAACATATATATGATGAGGTAGCGTCCTCTATCTACTATAACATAAATGACAAATAAAGGCACTCGGATGAGGCAAGTAACACTGAACAGTGGCAGTGCAAACAGTGCAGTATAAGAAGGTATTTAACAAGGTAGATGCAATACAGATATATGTGTATATAATAAATAATGGCTAACTAGCTAGGTTAATCACATGTAGAGCTTATAACATATACTGCAATATATATATACTGTATAAAAAAAAGAGGCTAGAGCCTCCAGGGGACTTCGGTTGCGCTTTTGCCCCTAAAAAACAGACTTGAACCCAGCGAGAGCACCAACACCGATTCGCTTAGTATACGCGCACCGCCATCTTGCTAAAAGATGATGTGATGCACTCACACAATCAATCACAGAGTATCTAGCTATAGTTTCCTCTTGGCCCGAAATTAACAATATTACAAACAAACTTTATTATAAAATAGTATGTGACATCACTATTGTTTGCTTTGTAGCTAACATTACTATACAGTTAACTTAGCTACAGCACTAACGTTAATGTTATAATGTGCACAGTCACCCCCCCCACACACACACACACACAGGGATAAACCATACGTTAGCTAGCGGTGCCACAGCCAGCTAACCAGCCAGCTAACCAACCATTAGGAAAAACGCTAATAATCTACGTTATAAAATAGTTTTTTACTCACCATTTCAATGCTTGGGAGAGGGTCCCGAATAGTTGGAATGGATCCTTTCATCAATAGTAGTTTGGATATGACTCCAGCATCATATAGCCCCTGATTCAGTACGAACTTCAGTGAAAAATGTGCAGTACATAGCCGAAAAGCCTGACTTGGCACAGGTTGAGGCAAGTCTCCAAAAATAAAATCCATCCACTTGTCGGCGACATCTTTTTCTTTTGGAAGGCAGTGCAGTGATGTATTTGATACTCTGGAATGATGCATTTCTCATGCCTGGTTTTCAGGGACGACTTAACTCCAGACATGACTCCCGCTTCGTCTCGGATTCTTCTCAGCGGCAGGAAGCAAACGTTGGGAAAGGGGGCGGGGCTAGGTCGATTTTTGGAACACGACACCCATTGGTTACCCGGTTTCTACGTAGCAAATACATCAAATTCTAACTGGCCCGTTTAGCTGGTCTAGTTGTGTGGGGGGTGGAGAAATGGCGGCAGTGAATGATTTCACATTTTCACAGCTTTTAATTTACACCCCCGAGCCTATATGACACACAGAATCCCATAAAAACCCATTTTCACCATATGGGACCTTTAAGCATTCACTACCATTGGTACTAAGTGGTGGTTAATCATTAACCAATGATTAGTTATGCTTAACTAATCATTCGTTAATAACTAACCACCACTCAGTACAAATGGTAGTGAATGCTTTACTAATCATTTGTTAATGATTAACCACTCAGTATGACAGCTCACTTTATCTCCAGGTACGCACAATGCTTCAGTAATGGTAAATAATGGTTAGGTAATCACTCGTTAACAAGTAGCAGCTAAGTAAGGATCAATCCTTCTTTGGTCTTTAACTACCGCTCAACAGCGCACGGAACCCAGGGTGGCAGGATTAAAGCATGCCCTGCAGCAGCATACAATTGCTTTTAAGCCTTCAACAATGTCAATACTACAGAATATACCTTGTTTGTCAATGTAAATGTTTTGTGAATATCATTATTAAAATATATTATGAGACTCAACCTGTGTCATCTCTATTCTTTTTATTACTATAAATCCCATGAACAGATTTCCTAATGATTCATTAATACAGTAACACACACAGACAGTCTGTTTATCAATAACTAATCATTAGTGCTTGAGTCCGTCATTCAGTAACTAATCATTAACTAACCAGTAGTTCCTCATTCGTTACTTATTCATTTAACAGTAACTACCAGTCTGTTTAACAGTTACTAATCATTAGTGCTTGAATCACAGTTAATCATCTGTTGATAGAAAACAGGGTAGACTGAGTGAAATAGCTGGAGCAAAACCTAAGTCCAATGTGCTGTCATACAAGGTCATGCCAGATTACTATTTTAGGGATGCTTTGCAATTGCATTTGCACTACTAAGTAGTGGTGGTTTAAATATCTTTGGTAATATACACGCCTGCACAAGTTGGATATCGATGACTGTGCTGGTTTCAAGATTCATCACAGTATAGCTTCCAGATTTGGCACAATGGCCTGCAAGACAACGGTTCACAATTTTACTGCAGTAAAACAATGTAGCACACTAAATGTAACAAAGTAAAGCGATATTAAGGCAGTTTAAAAAGAAAACGGTGCAACTATTTCAGCTGTAGCACTACACAGTGGCGCTCCGGTCCCATATTCAACCTACAGGGTGATACAGTGAAAGTGCTACCAGAAATTAGTTTTCAACTCAAAATGATGGTGTTTCTGCTACTGACCTGGAGAATCTGCCCGCATATCTCCTCCAATGATAACCTTGCTCTGCTGGCTTAAAGTTTGAAGCTCAATCCGCAGTCCTCTATCTACAATAACATAAAGGCACATGGATGAGGCAAGTAACACTAAACAGTGGCAGTGCAAACATTGCAGTATAAGAAGGTATTTAACAAGTTAGATGCAATACAGATATGTGTATATAATAAATAGGTAACTAGCTAGGTTAATCACATGTAGAGCTTATAACATATACTGCAATATATACTGTATAACCTCATCTGTCTGTCAAGGAAGACAGAAGGGAGAGAGAAAGGAAATCAAAAGGGTTGGCAAGCAGGGGATACATTTTTTATCATTTGACAGAATCGGTCATTTATATCAATAACGTAATCCTTTATTTATATTGTTTATAAAAGATTATCAGTGTACTTTCTTGCCAGATTCGCTCGCCAAGAAAATACTGTATATCAGACGCTGCAAATGGCGAGCCGCGGTGCGTCCTGTCTCACAGCAGGGTAGAGCAAAAAATAGGCTAGAGCCTCCAGGGGACTTCGGTTGCGCTTTTGCCCCAAAAAACAGACTTGAACCCGGCGAGAGCACCAACACCGATTCGCTGAGTATACGCGCACCGCCATCTTGCTAAAAGATGATGTGATGCACTCACACAATCAATCACAGAGTATCTAGCTATAGTTTCCTCTTGGCCCAAAATTAACAATATTACAAACAAACTAAAATAGTAGGCGACATCACTATTGTTTGCTTTGTAGCTAACATTACTATACAGTTAACTTAGCTACAGCACTAATGTTGATGATATAATGTGCACAGTCACCCCACCACACACACACACACACACACACACACACACACACACACACACACACACCAACATTAGGAAAAACGATATTATCAACTCAGCTAGTAATCTACGTTATAAAATAGTTTTTTACTCACCATTTCAATGCTTGGGACAGGGTCCCGAATAGTTGGAATGGATCCTTTCATCAATAGTAGTTTGGATATGACTCCAGCATCATATAGCCCCTGATTCAGTACGAACTTCAGTGAAAAATGTGCAGTACATAGCCGAAAAGCCTGACTTGGCACAGGTTGAGGCAAGTCTCCAAAAATAAAATCCATCCACTTGTCGGCGACATCTTTTTCTTTTGGAAGGCAGTGCAGTGATGTATTTGATACTCTGCACCCTGGAATGATGCATTTCTCATGCCTGGTTTTCAGGGACGACTTAACTCCAGACATGACTCCCGCTTCTTCTCGGATTCTTCTCAGCGGCAGGAAGCGAACGTTGGGAAAGGGGGCAGTCAATAGTTTGAATATGATATTCAAACTATTGACTGCTTTCTTTAATAACTAACACAATACTTGTACTTTTAATTTCAGTACTTGAGTAGTACATTTTAAAATAAACTACTTGCAAAACTTAAGTACAAAAAATGTTAAATACTTTAGTACTTCCACTTAAGTGTTGTGGGTAAAGAGCACTTCAACTTCTACTCAAGTTACTTTTTTGATAGAGCACTTGTACTTTTACTCAAGTCTGGGTCTCTAGTACTTTATACATGTCTGCCAACTACTCTAAACCCTTTGTATTTTCAAGAGGCACAAGACAGGGTTGCCCACTGTCACCTGCATTTTTTGCTATTGTTATCGAGCCTTTAGCTGCATCAATTAGAGCTCATGATCATATCAATGGTGTGGAAATTGGGATGGAGGAGCACCTCATACAGTATCTTTGTATGCAGACGATATTTCGTTGTACATTCATGACCCAGTGAATTCAATTCCATTTTTGTCATCTTTGTTTGAAAATTTTGGAACGTTATCAGGTTACAAAGTTAACTGGGACAAAACTTAGATAATGCCAATTTCCAATTTTGATTGTACTCTACTTAAGAATCAAATCAATTGGAATTGGTCTAAAAATTTTATTAAATACTTGGGTTTGTTCATCCCTAGAATAATGGAAGATATATTTAGTTTGAATTACCTTCCAGTAATTAATAAAGTATCAGAGGAGTTAAGACAACTTGGCCAACTACCCATTTGACTTATGGGGAGAGTAAACATAGTTAAAATGTCTGTTTTGCCTACATGTTTATGTTTATTTCAAAATCTTCCGATTACTCCACCACAACATTTTTTTTAAATAATACAAAGTCTTATCTCTTCCTTTATTTGGAATAACAAATCCCCACGTGTCCAGGGGCCTGTTGCACAAAAGTAGAATGAAGAAAACCAGGATAACTGAAAAAGCGCAGCATGACTTAGTGTGATCCGCTCATCGTGGCTATGTCAAGCCAGGTGTACATAGTTGGGATAAGTGCACGTTCACGGCTTTCTTAAATAGACCACGGTATCGATCACAGATTTACTGACGCTAAAATGGAGAATACGCATTCTGTATTCTTTACACAGAGTGAGCAGCAGCTTCATATGGAATTATGACAACGTGAAATACATTTGTAAAAAAGAAACAAGGCCGCTGTAATAAAACAGTGATAGAAAGCGAGGCAGACAATCGCGGACCGACTGAAGTGTGCTGGAAAGATTGTGGCTGACCCCTCCCACCCCGGACACAAGCTCTTTGAGCCACTCCCCTCTGGCAGGAGGATGAGGTCCATCAGGACCAAAACCTCACGCCACATAAACAGTTTTTTCCCCTCCGCCACTAGTCTTATCAACAAGGCCCGGAATCCATCCTGACTCTCTCCACACCCCACCTCTGGCTCCTCATGCCACTGTACCTACTCTGCTGTAGCATCCCTTTTCACCACTGCTTAACTTATTTTACTATTTATTTAAATTTATTTTATCGTTATTAATACTTACTGTGTGTATATGTTTATACTTATATTGTTTATATCTTTTTATGCTTCTTATATTTGTATGTGTGACATGCTCCAACAACACCATGACAAATTCCTCGTATGTGCAACGTACTTGGCAATAAAGCCCTTTCTGATTCTGATTCATAAGTAACCTAAAAATATACATTTACTGACCACTGCTCTGAATTGAAACTGCCATACCATTCAAGAAGTTAGGCTAATTATTTGCACAAATGAGCAGTTGTACTCTTTGCCTTAAAAGTGAGCAGAAGACTAATGTTACGCAGGAAATGTACCATGAAGACAAATTACAACCACTAATCTACAATACTGTGAAGCGTACATATCCCTCTCTCTCACTCTGTCTCTCTCTCTCTCTCTCGTTAGGGCTGCTTCTGCCACGTTTTTTCCTCACTTTTTTTAAAATTATTTTTTCTTTTTCTACAGAGGCAGTTTCCTTCTTTATTTATTGTATGCTTTGCTTCCTAGTACACCTATATGGACATAGAAAAGAAAGACTTTGAAGAAATTGGACTCTACCATCTAGAAACTATAAAGATAATTAAGGGATACATTTAATGCACACTTTAAGCATGACTGTAACACAGTGTATTCATCAGTTATTTCCCCCCAGCAAAATATAAGGTCAAAAACCATTGAGGTGTCCTCTCCCTGTTGTTACATGAATGTACAGTAGCCTCAACTATATAGTTACTGGTCCAGTGAACTAAGACTATAATTAGGGTGGATTGTACAATTATAAAAACCTATAATTGTTCAATCCTCCCAAATTATAGTCCCAGTTCACTGCTAAGAATGCCAAATACAGTGCAGTACATTTGCAACTGTATAGGCCTTTTCTAATTATCTCAACAACTGCCGTAATATATTCAAACTTTTAACAATATGAACAGCCATTTTCATACAGCAATATAACAGTAACAATGACACATGAATAATTATAAAAAATAATGGTCACAATTTTATATAACAGTGCTTTACTGAACAGCAATATGCACCTTTTGTATTTTAATGCAGGCTGATAATAATAATAATAATAATAATAATAATAATAATAATAATAATAATAATAATGTAAAAGCTACTGCTGAGTGAGCAGAAAAGGCTCCAGGATTAATAAATCCTGGCTGTTAGCCTGGTCAGGAGCAGGCTAACAGCCTAAAATCACTAGAAATCCTGTTATACTGAATAGCCTCCATATTTGGAAATGGTCTCATAAAGTGTAGGATACAAAAATACTCTCGCCCCTTTTTTGCCAATTTGGAGAAATCCAGGTATTTCTTGTTGTGGGGATGATACTTTTAAACTTTGGTATGATAAAGGTAGAAGAGAAATTTCACATTTGTTTGAAAGGGGGACTTTTCTTTAATTTTTTTCTTTCATTTATTTATTTATTGAGCAGAAATATGGAGTTTGTTCTTCCCATTTGTTTAGATATTTTCAAATAAGGCATGCAGTCAACTCAGAGCACGGCTCTTTGCAAGAACCCAAACCATCAAAAAATGATTTTATAATGAACAATACGGAGAAGAACAAGAATAAACGTATCTCAAGGATTTATAGTGCTCTTATTGCAAGCTCAATGGTAAATACAGACTATTTAAGACAAAAGTGGGAACAAGATCTTCATATGGAAATACAGCAAAAAGATTGGTATGTACTTTCTGACTTTTATTTGCCGGAAAGTACATACATGCTCTTATAATTTAAGGCATACAGTAAATAAGCACTATTTAAGATAATGCACAGGGTTTATTATACCCCAGAGAAATTAAACAGAATGAACAGTGAGATATCATTCCTCTAACTTTTTTTCATATGCTTTGGTCATGTGAACAACATCCGTTATTTTGGAAATTTGTTACCAATCTGATATCTCTGTGTTTAAATGTCTTTAATCTGTTCCCCTTTCACCTCGTTTATGTCTTTTGGGCCATAATATGTCTGACATGGGGAGTAAATATGAAAGTATGTACATAGATTTTGCTTTGATTGCAGCTAGGAAATGCGTAGCTTTAAAATGGAAGGCTCCCAAACCTCCAGCAATAGTCCACTGGTGGAATGAACTCTCAAGCTACTTTGTTATGGACAGGATTTATTATAACAGTAAAGACAGAACCTCCGACTTTTTGAAGATATGGCAAACTCATAGAGAATTTGATTTTATAAATTTTTATATTAATGTTAGGGACTATGACAAAAGTGTTATCTGAGTGTATTAATTATGTTGTTTGATTTGTTTGTTTTATAGTTTTGTGTCTATTTATTTTGTTTTGTTTTTTATGTTTCTGGCATGTCTTGTCTGTTTTGTCCTAGTGTGAAGGATCTGAAATATGAATAACGAGATTTATGTATGAAATATCCTTACACTGTTTTAGCAAAATGAAAAAAAAAATAATAAAAAAAAAATAAAAATAAAAAACTATGTTTTCTGCTCTCCTTATCTCACTCCCTGGTTTCTGCAGTACCAAAGTAACTGACCTTAAAAACATGCATTTTTTGAGGTATTTAGAACTAATCCCTATTTATGGTCAGGTTGCATAGGGCAACCCTCATCCAGGGCTGTTGTAATACGGCTCCACTGACATAATTATGGAAGTTCTGCATCTATAATGACAATTTAATGTTCATATTCATCACAGGATAATTTAACAACAGTTTATCATTCATCCCTAATATAGTCAACAACTACATGATAGAATTACAAAGCATTTGCTCATTATTTTTATAGTGCCTAGGAATGTTAAAGAGGTGAGGTTAAAGTAGTGTTACCACTTGTTAATGAAATGATTTCAGAGTTCCTTTAAATAGGAGCAGATGATTATATGTCATTATAAGAGCTAACAGTTTTTCTATCAGATGTTTTCTGTACATAAATTAAAATGTAATCTCTATATTCTGTACGACTGATAGGCCTACTATCACTCTCAGAGACAGCGAGGCTGTGATTGGCTGAGAGTTTTTATTGATGTAAAGGGGCGGGGCCTGCTTTTATTTTTCTTTACTGGAAGAAAAAAAGTTAAAAGAAAAGCTATTTTTTATGAACTTTTTGTTGGTGTAAATGTTCAACGGATGAACACACCCACACACACACACACACCCACACCCACACACACACACAGCTTTAGTTTCTTTACAAATAGATATGCACGCAAAAAATATAGTCTATAAAATCTGATGTTAAGATATAAATTAAACTCCCCGTTTATACAAGTACAGCTGAAACCATTAGTCCATTTATTCATATTTTTTAATTGTTTGTATTACCTTGATTTATAAGTATTGACATATTATTTAATATTTATTTCAATTTTATTTTTTATATTTTTATTAGATTGGGTTATTTATTTTTAAAATATTTTCAATATATTAGTCGAGGAGCAATATTTTCGGGTTCCAGGTTGACAAATATTTTCAGATGATTCAGAATCTACCTAAACGATGACACAGCCTGCAGAGCTGTGTGTCAGATATATTTAGAAATATTTTTAATAAGAATGTAGACAGCACTTACCTGGGATCAGTCGATCTCTCCGAGCATCATAGAGCATTCCCAGGGTGAAAGGTCGACCCAGGGCAGCAACGGTTATGTTATCTGAGGCCATTTCTCCAACCTGTTGAGAAAGTGAATACAGCCTTCAGTACTTAGTGTACACTCTAAAGTAGTACGAGTGTTGAGAGTTTCTAACACTGTGAGTCAACTCTCCTCCCTTACACCAACAGGAAGACAACAAAGATGAGAGACAGACAGACTGACGGTCTATGGTGATTAGAAATACAGTATTTCCCTGTAGATTCTAGTCTGACACTGACAGTCTTACACAATTCAGTAAAAGTCTAAATATATATCTGTTTTTCACCCTCTGTCTCTGTGCGCCCAGTTTGTCCTCACCTGGAGAAGTTGTGTAGATCAGATGAGTTGTGAGAGAGTCTTCTTGACTTCCAACAGGAGCTTCCAGTGTGATGATCTGAGCTGTGAGGTTACTTATATCCTGTCAGATACTCTCTTCTACTGACTCCTCCCATGAAACGCCTCAACATGCTGACATCAACCATGTCTTTATCTAACAGGCCTGTAGGCAGACTTTAATTTTGTTATAATTTAGCAATAGGGTTTGATTTATCATTGGCAAGACATCACTGAAGTGCCAATAATATGACGTTAAATTGAACCCTCCAGTGTAATATTGCGATTATGTATCGGTTACCAACAAAATAAAAGATAAAACTGCATTCATTCATATTTTCAATATGTAAATATTTTATTTTCCAGAAATGTCTTTGCTATTACAATTTTGCATGCATATTAATGTACAGTTTCATACTTATTTTAATTGATTAAACAACAAACTTTAAAAACTGTAGAGATTAAACTTTGTAGAGATTGTGGGATTTCCCAAACTGAATAATTAAACAAATTTAAACACAAAACTGCTTTGCCAGCTCTATCTTGTTATAACTTAGACATCTGCTGAAAAAAATGATATTTCCATGGATAGATTGAAATACTAATACGTCCGAACTTCAAGCAACAGAGACAATTTCCTGTACGTGTATAACGTCAGTCAGCAGGTAACTTAAGGTAACGTTAGCTTTGTAGAGATTGTTTTGTAGAGGATTTCCCAAACTGAATAACTACCACGTGTAAACTCAACTGCTTTGATTGATAGCTTGTTGTTAGTAAGTTATCTGCTGAAACGTTATTTGTTTTTCCATCGACAAATTTAGCTTCTGTACGTTCCGCTAAATTCACACGTGGCAGCTATTGTTAACATAACACCGTGCCACTGGCACAGCTGATCCACCATATCCAGGAAAAGTTAACTTCAGATCATTATAATAAATAAGTCGTTTAATCTGATGAATCAATTTATATACAATTTGTTGGAGAGTTTGTGTGTATACATATGTATATGTACACTACATACCAAGCTTCTAGGCAGGACAGGTTAAACAAAGGGCATCGTTAAGGTTGCCAAAAACTGATTTATCTCACAGCATTTTTTTCTGGCAGTATATGCTTTAGGTAGGGCCGATATCCCAGAACTTCCCTCGCCCTCTAGTGGGATTTTTTTATTCCCTCATTTCACCAAGCCTACATTTTTTCATTCTGTTTGCATTTGGTATGTACTCATAGTCATTTCCATTGTTATGTTCAAAAAGTGAATGTCAATACACGCATACGCATGCACGCACACACAGAGCATTTCCAAAAACCCTCGCTCTGACATACACTCCCACAGACACTCACATGCACGTATGTTCACACACAAACATAAATTGTTACAAACAAATTCAGCAGAATGCAGGAAATGAAGTTTATGACGCCACAAATTGTATGGGTGAGGACACTCAGAGCCCCACCCAGTTATGATGTGCCCCCCCCCCAATGTTGAAACAAAACCTACGCCCTTGCCTGTTGTGTAGAGGGTGAGCGGGGTCATTGAGGATGTGTCCAGCCTTTCTCAGAATGAGGACCTTACACAACAGAGCAGCTGATATCTGATCACACCCAAATGACCCTCCTCACCATACTGATCATGTGCTGCAACCTCTTCTGATCTAAGCATGCTTCAGAACAGCCTTGCCTAGGACAGCCTTGTAAAAACAGTTGCAGAATGTAAAGATCCACATTAAAGCTATAGCAGGGCTTAACATAAAAAATAAAAAAATCCCCACTGGCCCCTGGGGCCAGTAGATCAGAGTTTTACTGGCCCCTTCTACATTTTTACTGGCCCTGAAAGAAATATCATAGGTGTGATTGGCAAAGGACAAAAAAGCAGGAAAATATACGACGCACCTACCATGTGGCATGTGGCTTCAGAAAATGGTTATAACCCAGATAGCCACTGCCACTGTATGTTGTGCCATTAGCAGTAAAGCTAGACCAGAGGTCATCAACTACATTTTTCAAAGGGCCAGAATTTTTTTAAGCAGTGTGTGTGTACAAATACACACACACACACACACACACACACACACACACACACACACACACACACACACACACACACACACAATTCACCTGCAATATTGTGGAACTCCTTTTTAATGGCTCTTACTGGTTTGTGTCCAGGGAACTACAAAAACGTTAAAAAACGTTTCAGAGCAAGACACGTTCTTCTGACGGCACTTTGCGGCTTTAGTAATATGCTCCGCATACGCATACACCACACACACACACACACACACACACACACGTGCGTGCGTTTAGAGACTCATACATTGACTACATAATTCGCATGGAGGTTATTGCAGTGTGTGCATTTTTCTATCGGGTTGCATTTATTTCTTATTTCTTCCAGTAATAAGAAGCAAAAAAGGGTTACAAAATATTCCATAAATTGCAGATAATGTGAAAATGTAATGAGCTACCAACACTGTTTGACACAAAATATATGAATGTGTTTATCAGTAATAGCCACTGTTTTAGCACTTTAAGCTTTAACAGTTTAACAGTCAGTTTGAATAAAGAAAATTCTGCCTGCGTTAATACTCAGAGCTCGTTAAAAAACACTCAGAAACCACACTGGACTCTCAGCACACACACATTAATAAAATGCTCACAGTGATGAAAAACACACGCTCTCAACTCAATGTTTGATATTGTAATAATGTTCAGTGTAGCTACAGTTAGTGGTCCAACCGGACCTAAAAAAGTAACTAGTTCAATATTAATTTAGTAAAAGTTACAAGGTACTACTTGGTTGTTGTTTTTTGTTTCAAGTGAATTTACAAGAAAATTAGACAATGCATTATGTGAAAAGAAATTGTAAAATAACTTGCTAAATCTACTACTATTATGCAGTTCAAGATGCTTGATGAGGGCGGGTGAATACTTAGTCAGTCCATCCATCCTCAGATACTAAATCTCTGCATGCTGTTTTGTTTTGGCAACACACACACACACACACACACACACACACACACACACACACACACACACACACACACACACACACACACACACAGGAATCTATTCCTATCTGTCTGCAAGTTCTAAGACAGACAAAACACACATACAGTACACGACTTCATGGTTGGACAGGATGAGTTTCCATCTAAAGTCCCAACAGTGACACCTCCAGGCTGTAAATGTTCATTACACCTCATTATAAAGTGATAGAACAAACATGCTGATGTTTAACAGAACAATCTCAAATCAAGCTCCTCTTACTAGATTTTTACAGAGTTTTCAGTCTTCGTCCGGGTATTAAGTTTTTACCTACTAAAGTTTTTGTTTATTTAATTTTGCTTTGTCTGCATGTAGGCCCAGGAATTGCTATAAGTGCCAAAAAGAAAGAAACATCATCAGTCTCCATGAAGTCATAATTTACAATAATTCATACGATTAACTTTCCTGATCCAGACTATATGAAGTCAGGCCACAGTGGATGACTAAACTGTGAAGTAAAATATGTTTATATATTTCCATGAAGCCGTTAATTATAAAAAAAAGTGGGCATATGAATATGGAATTATGCACTGCTGCTGGAGTCTTTCTACAGTCTCAAAACCCCACAGCCCTTTATTAATTAAATGTATTTACTTACACACTCACTTTCTTATGGATTTGACTTGTTTGTTTATCTGAAATGTGAAGCTCTTCAGCCTCGTGCCAGGAACGCTGTCCATGGTGCTGACTCTGGTATCTGTCTTCACTCAGAGCAGCTTTCTCTGGGTGAGAATAGAGACACTGTCCATGGTGCTGACTCTGGTATCTGTCTTCACTCAGAGCAGCTTTCTCTGGGTGAGAATAGAGACACTGTCCATGGTGCTGACTCTGGTATCTGTCTTCACTCAGAGCAGCTTTCTCTGGGTGAGAATAGAGACACTGTCCAGGCTGCTGAAAGTACCTTAAGAGTTATCTGAAGAACCAAAACAACAACTTTAGGGTAGAGTATTTTCATTGTCGATTAATCTGTTTATATTTTTTAATATATTAAGTGTTTAGAAAATAATCATTCGTAAATTAACTTTAAAATTACTTATCTCACGAAAGAAAAAGCTTACAAACAGACCGTTTGGGATTTTTGCTTTAAAATGACAGATCGATTATCTAAATAGTTGATCAACTTAACGATCAACTAATTGTTTCAGCTTCAAAAGGACTCTAAGGTGTGTAAAGAGGTATATTCAGTTGTACAAATTATTTCAAATTCACTGACCAGACTGGCATTTCTCTTTATTAACCTACCAAACTCACACACTGTTGAAGCATTTTCAGTGTAATCCAACTCACCTGGCATTTAGAGAGCAGTTTTAAGCTTGACCAGCCAAATGTGCATCATCTCTCTGGACTGAAGAAACTGGTCAATCCTTAAAATCTAAGATTTAAAATGGACTGAGGTAGAGCAGCAGGAGAGACTGTAGGAATTCCTCAGTCTATGAATAATGTAGGCCTTGGAGAACGCTTTGACAGGATGTCAAAACATGTCATTTTGAGTCCCCCAAAAGAAGTCTGGCTTCGACTGCAGAAGAAACACTGGCTCCGTTTCCTTCATCGTCACCCTGACAGACGTGGAACCAGCCAAGGCAGAAGCACAGCTGTCAATCAGAACTTCTGTACACAGTAAAGTCAGTCGACACAACCGAGGCTGAGAGGAACCAGACGCTGCAGTCTGAAACTGATAAATAATCTCAAACATGACCTCAAGGGCTTCACAATACAACACTTACTGTAGTTATCTACAGCAAACAGAGATTAAGAGTAAGAATGAAAGTTTGAATATATGGAATGAAAGTTGCCAGTCCACTGCACACTTTAAAAAGGAAATAACATAACAAATCAAGTCTTTATTGAAACTATGCTGAGGAAGTCAAGTCATTTAAGTCAATACAAATCATGTAAAATCAAAGATCTCCTTCCTCTCTCATCAGCTGGAGTGCAGGATTCTTTCCATGCCAAAACACACCAATTAAAGAACTAACCAATTTGTTATGACCCGGCTCTTAAGCCACAACAAATCGGAGACACACCATGATAAAGTCTTATAAATGTACTGGGAATTACTGGAATTGTGGGGTATTTGTAAATTATAGAGTGTGGTCTAGACCTACTCTATCTGTAAAGTGTCTTGAGATAACTCTTGTTATGAACTGATACTATAAATAAAATTGAATTATATTAAACAAATACACTTTATTGACCAAATCAATGCAAATTAGACCAAAGTAAAGGTGGGTTGTGGTTGTCAGTACAGTCAGTGGTGTAAGTGTTGACCAGTGTGTATAAAGTGCAGACAAAGTGTACAGATAAACTAAAGCAACATAACCAAACCAACAGAAAAGTTAAAACAGAACAAATCAAGTCTTTACTGAAACTGCTGATGAAGTCACAAAGAAAATATTTAAGTCAATAAAAATCATGTTATATTAAAAATGTCCTTCCTCTCTCATCAGCTGGAGGGCAACATTATTTCCATGACAAAACGCCCCAATTTGTTATGACCTGGCTCTTTAGCCAAAACAAATGAGACATTATGATAAAGTTTTACAAAAAAATACACTTTATTAACCAAATCAATCCAAATTAGACCAAAGTAAAAGAGATTTTAGGTAGAGATATTAAGGTGTGGTTTCTGATTGTCAGTAGAGTCAGTGGTGTAAGTGTGCATGAGTGTGTATGAAGTGCAGACAAAGCGTACAGATAAACTAAAGAAAGGTAACCAAACCTGCAGAGATGAAGGGAGATCTGGATCAGAATCAGCCAGCAGACAGAGAGACATCTGTGTAACGTTCAGCCCCCACAAAACATAGCAACGTGTTTTTTTTAAAACTGAAACGGGGGTGCGTTGAACACCCGGTTGTGGGCGCCAGCACTCTGCCTTTTTATTACCACGAGTTAACAGACATGTCTCTGCTGATTGGGTATCACCTGAGACACAGCCAATAAATGAGAGACACGCCCACCCAACGAGAGAAAATATTTCTCAGAGCAGGTTGCACACCGCTCTGAGGAAACATTGTCATTCAACCAGCAAACCGTAGCAAAACGGTGCACACCGATTTGAGATTGAACGTGCCCCAGAGCTGCACTGCAGCCAGGCTTAAATCCCACTCAGGTGTTCCAGGTTCCACTACCGATTCACCTGCAGTCAGCACAGAGACAGGTGAATCACACAGCAAACGAGACACAGCAGGGTCCTCACACTCAACCAGCAGATCTGGGACTGAGGCCCTGTTTACACGTACATGGTTATTTTGAAAAACAAAGACATTTCCCTTTGTTTGTGCCCTTCGTTTACACGCAAACGGAGAATTTGCCTCTGAAAACGAGTCTTTCTAAAAACTCCGGCCAGAGTGGAGATTTTTGAACATTTGAAGTAAACTGAGACAAACAGAGGTTTAGGGAGACAAGTGCCGTTTCTCAATCTGTGTTCTTCTATTGACTTGTGGTCTTGTGTCCCTGTGAAACGTCATCTCGTGTTGCCAAAGTACTGTCCCAATACACAAGTTCGCATTTCGCCAAGAACAGTTAAAATTCCCGGATGTGAGCTTGACACGCCCATTTTACCGAGGATACATCAGTTGGTAACTTCTATGAACTTGGCAGGGCCAGTATCCCAGCATTTAATTTGGGGATAAAGCCCGGATGGCTTCCGGTACAGAGATACAACAGAAGCGGTAAGTTTTTCACAAGTTTCGTCTATTATTTAATCAGTAAATTTACTTTTGAGACGTTTTAAGGTGACAAATCAACTGTGTAGATTTCAAATATAGGCAGTTTAACGAAAATTGATGGTGAATTGAAAATTTGCTCCTACCGCTTTCGGAGTTGGAAAGCTCCACAATCCCCGGTGGGCGTAGCAAGCTCGCCAGCCGGGACTGACTCTCGCGAGCCGGTCAGTCAGTCAGCTCACAGACCCCTCTTGCTCCACAGACATACCAGCAGCAGCAACAACAATGGCAGAGGAAAGCCAGGTCCTCACCTGTAAGATATTTAACATTTTTTACCACTGTTATTCTGTCATTACATTCAGAGTTTTATTCAGTGTATTGTTTTATTTTTTTTAAACAAGGGACATCTGAGGAAACCAGGGCGTTAATAGAATGGCGCAGCGCCAATGACCGGCTGTTTACTGGTAGGAGGAATTCCTCAAAGTGGATGGGAGTGAGTCAGCTTTTTAACAATAATGATAATAATATCATTTATTTACGCCATTTATGGCACTCAACGTCACCTCCCTTACAAAAAAGAATGTAAGATTGTCTGTAAAAAATTTCTGCAGGAAGTTCTGCAGGACTTTTTTGTAAGGGCTTACATCAGATAAAATCAGTACTAAAGCATACAATAACCATGAAAGCACCAAGAAGTTGTGATGTAGCTGTGGTATGACAATGGATGTAAGTCCTGCAGCTATTTGTTAAGTGACAGGTATCAATGTAAGTTATTATTATTTTTAGATACTCAGTAAATTCTACCATGCTCAAATGTTATTTTTGTCGTTAGTACTAGTAATATTACTAATGTCGTTGAAGTTGTCCTGTTTTTTTGTTTTTGCTTTGTCCAGTGTCTTCATAAACAAGTCTGGCATGGATATCACAGTCAAACAGGCCATGAAGAAATCGAATAATTTAAAAGAGAAATATAAGGTAACCTAACATTGTTGTCTCTCTCTTTCAGTGGTGAAGTTGTAGGACATGCTTGTAATTTAACATAGGATTAGCAAGTTAATGTGCAGCTATTTTGACTAGCGGAGAAAACTTGTAATGATAATTCAATAATGTTAATTCATTAATATGTACATTTTTAGGAACTTAGGGATCCTCCTACAGGAAAAGGGGTGGAGGCGGGTGGGGTGACTGCTGCCACCTGGCAGTGGTACAGTCAGATGGATGCTGCACTCCAGGGGCAGCACTCAATAAGTCCGCCTCTGGCAGTTGCTGCAAATCTGACAGCCACTACAGGTGGGGTTGTCACCTCTCCGTCCTCCTCATCTCACAATGAACAGGCCAACCCGCCACCAAAGAAGAGAGCCAGGGTCACTGAGGCGCTCCTGGACTTTATGAAGGAGCAGGCAGAGAGGGAAGAGGAGAGAGAGCAGCAGGCAGTGGCGAGGGAAGAGGCGAGGGAGAGAGCAGCATCTGACAGGGCTGAGAGATACCTGTCTCTCTTTGAGAGGCTTGTTAATAAATTGTAACAAGTTAAAATTAAATGTATTATTTTAGTTCATACCTGTCTTTGGTAGTACAACTATTTCCTTTTGTTACATTAATTACATAATACAGACAAATTGACATTCACTCTGTGTGGTGAATAGTGGTAACATGCTGTGACATGTTATTTCACTGAAGGGGAGACATTACAGCGTATAATGGCATGCTTCTTTCTAAGTAAAGTAGTTGATTTAATAAGGGTTTCTTGCATTGTCATTGCCATTGTATTAAGTGTGTATTGAAAAAACAAAACTGCTTATAACCAAAATCATTTGCCCTTATTACAAAACAATTTCACTTATAAAATGAAGAATGTAACAGATTGCAACAACAAAACTTTAATTTCACTGGACATAATCATTTATTGCTCATAGTCATGCTCTCTTAGAAATGCAGGCAGCTGTCCAGGGGCAGACACCTGTGCAGCAAGTCTTGCACGAAGATGAATGCCAGAGAGTTCCTGGTCACCTTGATCAGGAATGTTCCCCTGATGTTCTTCATCCTCCTCCTCTTCTTCCTTCTCCTCCTCCTCCAGAATATCGCCTGTCGACAGACAAAGGTTGTGGAGGATGCAGCATGCCGAGATGACTTTGGGGGCAAATAGAGGCCGGATCTCCAAAGCACTCAGGAAAATTGCTCGCCAGTGGGTTTTAACCATGCCAAAGCAGCGCTCAATGATGCTCCTGGCCTTGGCATGGTGCTTGTTAAAGCGTGCTTAAACTTGGCCTGATTAATAAAAAAGAGGTTACATTTTCTTTATGTTCTGTTTCTATTGCAAGTGAACAAATGTAATATTTTATTGTGTATTCTCACCCGCTACAGGCTGGCGGTATGGCGTAATGATGGTGACCGGACGCTGCAGGCATGGGTATCCCCCGTCTCCAAGGAGAAAGAAGCCAGCTGGTGGATACAGCGACTCCTTGTACATCGGAGACCTCCGGAGGACCAGGGCGTCATGGACTGACCCCGTGTTGCCAACGTATGTATCCAGGAATTTCCCTCTGCTGTCACACACCCCCTGATGGATAACTGAAGGGAAGAGCTTGCGATTTATGTAGCACCTCTTTTGTGGTTCAGCAGGTGGGAGAATTCGGATGTGGCATCCATCTATTGCACCAGCCACATAGCGGAAGGCCTCATGACCAGCCATGCGAGCAAAGCCAGCCCCCACCTCCTCCATCTCATCTGGCTTGGGGAAATGAATTATGTTGTGCAGGATGGCCATCATCTCTTCCACTACACTGTGAACTATTCGTCCAACAGTGGCTCTCGGAATACCAAAGATGTCTGCTGTGACTCTATACAAGGTGCCACATGCGAGCCAGTACAGACCAACGGCTATCTCGATCTCATGGCTCCATCCGTGTGGCTTTTGCCGTGGCAACATCCGGACCAGCACATTGATAGTGTCCCTGGAGAGCCTAAAGGCTGGCTTTAGGTCAGCCTCTGAGAAAAATCTGAACAGGATAGGCACGCAGTCATTCACTTGTGCATATCTCTTAGAAGGACTTTGATCCTGTTTAAAAAAGAAAAATACATATTTAATATCAACTGTTATCATTGTAATAGTATTTATTGATTATTAATCTTGCAATGTCTTTTTTTGTTTATTCATACATTCATGTACGTTTCATGTATTTAATATTATGTAATGTTACATGTAATATTTACTATAATTTTTTTTAGGCTCTCAATAAACATCTACTACATTATGAAATTATGAAAATGTCTGTTCTGTCTGCATTCCATTAATTGTATTGTGGTAATTTATATTTTATTGACAAAATGTAGGTCTTCGACCTGTTTATACTTTACAATGTACCATGCTAATCATCTACCGTCCCTCTGAGGACTTATTGCCATCCTTTGAATTTGAGATTTTTAACATTTGTTATGTTTTCCTATAATCCATTTTAGAATATGGGCTATACAGATACATTAACGTTAGCCTACTTGATTTATGGTGCAAAGATTATCAAACTTGTTTTATCTGTAAATGAAAGCTGAACCTCTTGGTATAGGTAAACGTGTGCAGAGTTCGTTATGTAATGTACTAAATGAAATAATCAAACTACCCGTTATTATGCCCATGCCTATTATATGGTTTTTACCTTAACATTTTGTACTGTGTCCTATTTTGTCTATTATTGTTGTAAAGGTAAACGCTGCTTTAGGTAGGCTAAATTTATGTGTATATCATATATATACACAAATGTATATGATACTTACATTGCCAGAGACAAAAGCTGAAATAGCCAAACGCCGTTCCAGCCTCCTCCTCCTCATCCTGGCTCTCCTCACTCGCAGGTTCCTCCTCAGCTCAGCAGCCTCCTCTTCAGCTTCTCGGTAAAGTATACCGACGGTAGTGGCTATCTTTACCCAGTCCATTTTATAATGTTAATAATTATTTCACCGTTCTTTTCTGCTTTAAATTTAAAGTGAATGACAAACAATGACTTTTTTTTCCCGCCGTTGTCTCGTTATTTATACACTTATTGGCTCGTGAAACTTAAAAGCACTTTAAATCAAAACAAAACAAAACAACAAAGGCAGTATGAAAGGGGACCGTCAGCTTTATTATAAATACACACATTTTGCAACATCAAAGCAAACTATAAAGTGGCAAGCGCCCTCTGTGCTGGGGGTGTTGCGCAACAACAGGGAGAACGCATCGTCTCAAAACTGTCATCAACGTTAGTGTGCTTCTGAACTTGCGAGTTCATTCTTCCAGGTACAACTAGCAAGAACATTCTCCCCAAGAACACAAGTCCGTTCTTTGCATTCTTGGTATTGAGAAACGGCCAAGGAAGTGAGGAAGAGAAGATTGAGGAAGTGATTCGTTGCTGTTGTTGTTTTCGGGATTCTGATTGGCTAACGTGGGCTTGAGCTTCTCGTTATACTGCCACCTACAGGTTTGGCGTGCTCTTGACGGCATTGACGGCATATATACACAGGTACGTGTAAACTAACACTTTTCTGAAAACTGACAGCTGTGCACGATGTTATTTTTGAAAACGTAGAGGTTGAAATGTCCGTATATGAAAATAGCTGGCCATGTATAAACGTAGCATGAAATGTTTGACTTCCTTGAGACATATGCAGGACAGAGATGTGTAGTATACAGTGCAACATGCATTAATAGGCCACATAAATTGCATAATCTGACACGTTATGCAAAAACAGCTCAATAGAGCATCACCAAGCAGACAATACATATCAGCAAACACCGTAACAGCAGCAGCCTGAAAAACACAAACACATATATACACAAAGAACAAGAGCCTGCACAGTTTTTGCACAGTGAGAAGTGCAGACATGCAACTCTTCTGTTGATGACTTTCAACCCATCAGTGTTGTTGTACTCACCTGTCTCTACAGCGTCCTGCAAGCCTTGCATTCAATGTCGCCCTCCATGGTCTGATATGACCCGTCCACTCAGCCTCTACCATTCCATTGGGCTCCAATTTTTAAGCCAAGAATAAGCACTCATGACAGTGGTTGGTTGTCAAAAACAGCAGAAAAGACTAAAAGGTAGAAGGCCTTTCTGGTAGATCCACCATTAATCTTCATTCACCCGTCGGCCATGGATTTACATCCTGCATGTGTTTGTTTCCTCTCACTAAAGATTGTTCCTTCATTTTAATTCACTGTTGTACATTTTAACTGTTAAAGAGCGACAAAACTCTGGGCCTGCACCCCCCACTGACACAGTTATCAGTTCCACCTGTGCATTTCCTCTTCATCTCTGTGTGAAGTTATGGCAGTTTAAACACTACTAGGCATATGACTGCCCTCCTCAGGAAGTCTCTTTAAAGGCTCTGAACACCCACACAGGTGTTTTCAGTTAACCTGGCTGATTGGACCTCTTCTCAGGACTGTGTCTTTAGACTGATTCATTGACCTCTCATCAAAGCTTCGCCCCCCCCCCTTTAACCTGAGCAGAGGTCTAATCAGCCAGCAGAACTGAAATCACCTGTTTGGGTGTTCAGAGGCTTTATCAAATGTTCATATATAACCCTATTAGGGTTGTGCCGATGGCCAACGTCACGATGTAGAGCCACCATCGTGATGCCACGCCCCCCACCCTGTCAAGCACACACTAATCCTAGTCGCAGGTGCGTCGGGCTTTGCACAGGGTGCAAGTCAAGATAGGGCCCCTTAAGTGGAAGATACCTTTTTTTCCTCTTACGTGCACCTATTTGTGAAAAAGACCATCGCTTTGAGCAGACTGGATTGGCTGTTAGTGATACAGTCTCTCGCTCCTCCTGTCAGTAGCCATGGGCTATTAACGCAACTAAGCATGCGGTAGTTGAGAAAGAAAAGGCGTTAACGCTGAACACTATCACACTTTCCTTTCTCCCCTCATTGGACTAAGTTTATGGACACTGCTGTGCATCAATAAGTAAGTATGATGTCCTGTAGGTACGGGACGATGTTACAACGATGTTATGAGTTAGCAACAGTAGGCTAATTCACAAGGGTGCTATTTTATGTGTGAGCTAATATTACGCATCTGTTTATGGAATTTATTCAGTGCAAATATAACGGAGAATGTAGTTTAATCTCAGTAATGATGGTATATTAGGTTATTACTGTTGCTCTGTTGAAGGAAAACGTTCCACTGTACTGTCGTTACGCAGATCACGGATATCTGATTGAGTCTAGACTTTAAGGCGCCGTGAAAGTAGGTCAAATTGTAATTACTGCCCCTACCAGCAGGTGGCAGCATAGCCATGTAATACTGTCCATTTACAGAGGCAGAGGGCATTGAAATGTATGTCTGATTGAACTGTTAGCCCATAGTAGTAGAACAAAATATTTATGTAAAGAGATATATATAGTGAAATAAAAAGTGCCCCCCTTATATTAGATTTGTTACATTGTAGTAAAACATGCTCAACCCATTCTGAACTCCTACACTTCCAAAGCCTATAATGTATAAGGACTGATTCATCGACTGATCATCTTTTTAAACCTGTGCTAGCAAATAATAAAAGTGTCTCCCTTTGGTCTCATTTTCCCAATACTCTGTTTGATTTTTCTTCCGACTGATGTGTTATATCTGTCTCTATCTTTCTAATGCTTGATTTTGCTATACAATGAACTATTTTATTTTCCTCCACTCCAGCATGACCAGGAATATAACATGTCAAAATGTCTGCCTATTAACCACAGTCTGTACACGCCCCCACACCAATCAGGTTACATAACTGGTAGTCCATCTACCAATCAAGATCAACATGCCCTGGATTTATTTCAGTTACCCGGCTTCACCTAACCTAACAACTGCGGTCCCGCATAATCTGTGTCACGACGGTGGTTAACAACTAGTTCAATCAACCCAGGGTTTCCCAATCCAGCGGCGTGCGCGTTCACATAAAAGAGGCTGTTTGCACAGCACGACCAATCACAAACATCTACCAGAGCCGCATATTTCACATAAGAAGAGCAAACATAATTCTACATAAATATGAAGAACACAGACACAGTTTTACAGGCAAATTACAATACAGTCACTGCTTCCTTACACAGGAAGGAAAGCTGGCAAAAAAAGCAGACACTGTTATGTGTAAATCACAACACTTATCAATATCACTTCCCCATCAGTCAGGCACAAGATTTTACCATAATTACACTTGTGCTTTCCATAAACTGCCGTTGCTTTAGCCTATTATTTCAGTTGCAACCCTGTCAGTGGTAAGCAATCATGAGAGCAAAGAAAAAATATAAAAACATAATTCACACCGATGTGTGGCATTGGCAACACACGGCTCAAGAAGCCAACAAATAGCCTATATGTAATTCACTCCGCTGAAAATCTACTGTATATCTTTCATAAAAGTACCCATCAGGAAATGTTAACGGGGTTGTTGTTCTCTAAATGTTTTAACTTTTATGAGCCTCTCTCTCTCCGCGCACCGAGCTCCACCTGATCTTCTAAGAATTGTGACGCCGTTATCAACCGAGTATTGATTGGTCAGTAGGCGGTGCTTTTACGCCGGTTGATCTCTAATCTCCAACATAACCTGCTCCCACCAGGTTAGGTGTTCAGCATAAGTTACCATGGTGATGTAACCCGGTAACAAGTGATCCACCGTCGTGATACACAAAAACCTGGGTTGAACCTGAACTTACCTCATTAACGCCAAATCTTGCTTCGTATTACAGGCCTCAGGTCATACCCAATGACCCTACTCACCATATTTCCAAACACGTAAATCAGACCAGAGGACAGGATGCTCTGTAGGACAGCCTTGTAAAACAGATCCACCTTAAAACTTAGAAACTGCCCTCTATGGCATCATAAGCACAATGCCTCTTTATTGCGAACTGTACCCATTTTTCTATCACTGCAGACTTACCTTTGAAGAAGACATGATCATTAATAACTCAGAAATCATGACTGATGTCAGGGTGGAGATGAGGCTTGGACCCAAATGCAGTTCAAAAAGAGGTTTATTCCAGACAGGAAACACTGCTAGGAGAATTATCCACAAGACAAGGAAACAAACGATAGGGAACACCACAACTAACATAACGCAAGAATCCGACAACAGACAAGGGAAACACAGAGACTAAATACAAGAGGTAACAAGCAACAAGAGACAGGTCATACAAACAGGTGAAAGACATCAGGGTGGGGCAGACAATCATACAGTCGGGAAAAAAAACAGACAGGAAGTAAAACTGGACAAGACCAGGGGCAAAACAGACAAATAAACAATAAAACAGGAAATAGAACATATACGGAACACTCACAAACGTGACAATTGAAATACTTCAGTTGTTTCATTAGTTAATGTATTGTTCTTACATCAACTCATGCATGAGATACTATTCATTCTTCTACATGAAGTACTAGGCTACATGAATTAATCAATGCCTTTATGATAATTCATGGACCATTACCATAAAGTGTTACCGAAAAGAGGAAAGGCGGAGAAAAGTCAGTCTGTCCTCACCTAGGAAACGACCACATGGGTCGATTGTACAAGCAGCTCATAACGGTCGACAAATGTTTCTTGTTAGCTGCAGCTCATATTCCGTAGTAATGATATAATAATACAGTATGCAGGTGTTGACAAAATATGAACAAAAAGTAACATGTAATGAGAATCAGTGCTAGCATTAGGACGTTAAGCTAACAAGATTCCACTACGAACTTAACAGAAGATGGTTTCCCAAACTGTTGAATGAATTCAGCAATTGATGACAGCAGCCATCCTGTTAAAGTCAATGTGGGATCTTAGCAAATATTACTTTAATCTGTGTTCTTATGATACTGTGAAGATAAAATGTTATATAAAGTCATCTGATGATTTATGTTCTATCATTGTAGGGTTCTTTGCATTAAAACATGTGTGTGTCATGAACAATAAAGGTTATAATCTTTAGTACAGTCAACTTTTTAATCTAAAAGAAATAAAGTAGCAGACAGTGGTGAAGTCAGGTCTCCACTTTATTGAATATTCTGCTCAAGAAGAGAGTAAACATATCCAACAGGTGTTGCAGTGTCACAGGAATCTGACATTTCTTCAGCTCTGTAAACATCAGCAGGGTTTGCAACAAAATGGTGTTAACAGTGACTCCCCCATTTCTTTTATATGACTTTTTTTTCATTGGGTTGAAAAAGCAATTGTGTATCAATATTAGCCGTTTCTTTATGTATCAGCAAGTAGAATACAAAGTTACAATAAAAAGAATTATCTGGATGTACCAATGAAAGTTTACATTGCTAACCCTAACCCTTGTGGAGCACAGACTAGTTTAAGAAGAAGGCTGTGCATCGAATCAATATCAACTGATTAACAGAAAAATACATTTATTCTACTCTATAATCAACAATAACGTGCTTAACATCCATCGTAAAAATTCCTTTGAAACAGTAGTCATTAATTAAACCCAAAGTCAATGCTAAGGTACAGACTTATCAGAAAAACTAAATGATTCCTCTTGTATTCTGAAAAGAAAAGTATTTAAAAGAAATATTACATGAAGAAGAAAATGAACAAAATGCTAAATTAAACAATAAGCACTTTAGGTAATTGATATCCCATCACCAACATGATAATTTCAACAAAACAAGTTAATAGATTTTCTTTTACATCAGTTATGAGTTATATTTCAACATACACGTGTTGACAAAAGCAATTGTGTATCAATATAAGCTCTTTATCTTTAAGTATCAGGAAGTAGAATAAAAAGATCAAATAAAAAGAATTATCTGTGATGTACCAAACAATCAAAGTTTAAACTGATTGTGAAGCACTAACCAGTTTAAGAAGAAGGCTGTGCATCAAATCAACATCAACTGATTAACAGGAAAATACATTTATTCAACTCTATAAACATCAGCAATGTACTTAACATCTAACATCAACTCTCTCCTCAATACAGTAGTCAATGACTGAACCCAAAGTCGAGGTTGAGGTACAGACGTGTCCTTAACAGAAAAAGGACTTCTATTCTGAGAACAATCTAATAAAAGAAGAAGAGGAACAAAATCCTTAATTAAACAATGAGTTAACTATGAGTTATATTTCAACATACTAGTGTTGACAGAGCAATTGAGTATCCATATATGCTCTGTATCTTTAAGTATCAAGAAGAAAGCAATAAAAGTTTGAACTAATTATAAATTTGTGAAGTACAAGCCAGTTTTACAATAAAGGCTGTGCATCAAAACAACATGAACTGATAACATTACACACCCTCTTGGATGGAATACATTGTATTGCTACTTACAGACCAAGAATCTAACAAGTATTTGTCATTACTCCTATTCTAGTGGACACAGGTACGCATAGTTTTGGTCATAACAGACCAAGAGTCCTGGGTAAACAGGCTCAGTGAATGTGGTGTGAAAGGTGTAGAGGTGCCTCAGTGTGTTAGAGGAGACTCTGTAGAAGGACAGAGTGCCAGCAGGCCAGTCCAGATACACCCCAACTCTGCTACAGCCATCAGAGGGAAAAGGAGTCTTCAGAACATTCTGACTATTTTTCAATGCAAAAAGTATGTGAGCGTTTTTGTTATCTTGATAGTTTTCGAAAGCCCACGATACGGCATTATGTCCAAACTGGCTCTTTATATTGGCTGATTTTCTATCCATTTCCCTGTATGCAACAGCAATACTAACACAATTTTCGGGATTCTGACTCCACTTTACCTCCCAGTAATGTTGCCCAGATAAGCTCTCTTTGCACAACACCTGCTGTATTTGTGTAAACCTCTCTGGGTGATCAGGATATTTCTGCCATGCTCCACGTGTTGCCTTCTTGTTTCCTTCAGACAGAATGAGGTTGTAGTTTGCAGTGTTTGGGTCCAGGTTGAGATCACAGGCATCTGATGGAGAGACCAAAACAAAATGTGTTATCAGTTATTCTGATGATCAATCAGGTTTCTGGAGGAGAGTTATTAGTACAGCATGTTTTTTTAAAATCAAAAAACATGGAAACAGACTTACACCAGATCAGATCTCTTCTGTCTGTGATGGTCTCCACAGGAGGGAGGACAGGCTTTAAAAAATCTTCAGTGACCAGAATGCCATTCTTGTAATGGTAGATGGCTGCTCCTGTGTGTTTCTTGTTTGCAATGGCTGCTATGAGGAAACGGAATCGACTGTTGGTCTTCAGTGCTTTGGCAAGGTCATGGAAAGCTTTGGCTTTTTCTCTCATTTTGGTGAAAACTTCATTTGAGTAGTACCATGGATCTTCATTGGTACTTCCTAATTTTTGAACACCCAAGTGGTCGGCCATCACATCAAGGTCGGTATCACCCTTTTCCACTGAAGTGAAAACAAAGCACAGAACGTCTTCTACACCTGGAGCAAGAACCTGTCTGTCCAGCTCTGACTGATTTGGGACGATCTTTGTTCCCTCCATGGTATCTACACAGGATCTGATGACGTTGATTTCTCTCTCTTTACGATCCAGCCACTTGGTTAGTTTTTCCTGACTGAATGGTGACTTGTCTCTGTCTTCAAAGAGTTTGTTCAGAGAGCTCTCATCTTCTTTACCTTCACGGATGGAGGGAAGTTTCTTCGCCAAGGCCTGCTGGAGTTTAGATGCATAACTACCACACAATTTTTGGAAAGTGCTCAACTCCTCTCGAATCTGTGGAAACTGCCCCACCACTTTGTCTTCAATAGAATCGTTGCATCTTATTTCTTTTTCCTTTAAATCGTCTAGGCTATACTGCGCCTTACTCGCTAGACTGTCGTTGATCTCTCCCGTCAGCTCAACACCTTCGGAGTGGAAATTCTTCAGCGGCATCAGCCAGACCTTCACTGGAACAGCCTTCTCTCCTTTTTCTCCCAGTAGATGTGGCAGTTGTTCGTAGGCCTTCACTGCATCTTCAAATGTTGCAGGGTTGCTATCAAGAATGAAGTCTCCGTAGAATTTGCAGGATAATTTCTTAGTCAGGGTTTTTTGTTCATCAGTCAGCTGTACCTTAGCTTTCGCCTCAGCTTTAACAAATAATACATTTATCGCAGCGTGCATGCTGACCTGGATGTCCTGAACACTGCTGGCCTCTACCTTCTCACTGTCAAACACAAAGAAAGCATTTGCCCCATAAAGGATGCCTGTGACTACATGTGTTGCTGAGCTCTTCTTAATGACATCCATCTGTTGGGGGTCCATGGTTAGTTGTTCAATCATTAACTGCTTGAAGTTGGTGGTAGTTTTGTACTGACACGTCACTCTGCTCTGATTGTGGAATTTCTTCTTATCATTCAGATACTTGGCAGATCCTCCAAATTCAATCAGTCCACCCAGGACACTGGCCTTCAGAGAAGCTTCAACATCCAGCAGAGAGCACTTGGATTCAGTGGAGTCAGATGTAGAAATAAGAGAGTTACTGGTGCACTGAGAGCTTTCAGTTATCTTGCCTTGTAGAGTTTTCTCATCCCACAATGTCAAACCTATAGAAATTGAAAAACATCAGTCATCTGATAAAGTAGCAAAATTATTTTGATGATGGCCGAGACCTATCAGAGGACAGCGTGTGCAATTACACTCTGCGACTGAACAGAGAAAAATACTCCCCTCTGTATGTTGGTTGACGTGCTGACGTTTACGGTAAGCGCATTGTCTCCAATCTGGTCTCACAGAATTCTGTGAAATGAACACTGCCCCTTAACTCAAAATCTGTGTCAGTTTCACAGAATTGTTGACAATTCCATGGCAGGCCCACGGATGTGATGCCTACGCACAGATTCCCTGATCCCAGCACGTTTCTTTCTGCCAGTCGTGCTGCAGCAGAGAAGCTGTATAGCTTTGCTATTAAGACAGAACACGACATGATCCGAGCTGGGCGCACGCAAAGCCGATTTCCCACAATGCAATGTGGGCATTCATATCAGAAAATCAGACAGCGATCAGCGGATCTTTAACGCCAGTATCACTTCAATGTACATATATGTGACCAGTGGTTTTGTCGACAACAACAGCATGTTGCTCTGTTTAGTTCCAGTAAGTTATGCATATACGTTATAACGTTTATAACGCTCTGTGTCTGGGTAAGCTAGCTGCACGCTGTAGTTGTAGCCTACGTGAGAATTTGCATAAATATACCAATAATAAAAACAGTGTTTTATGCTTATGTTTGACTTATTTGCATTTGTTTTGAGTTGTTTTGTTGTGAAAAACAAAAAAATAACTTACAAAGAGAAGCATTTTTTTAAATCTTATTTTCCATGCATCGTTATTTAAAAACGCAATTTTCTAATTTTGTAGTTGATGAATGTTAATAGCAAAGACTAAAGGGAAAGAAAACATGAGCATATGTATGTGTGGGACTTGTTATGAAGAGTGAGGAATAGTGGACCCAAACGCAGAGAGAGAGAGGCAGGCAGGAGCAGCGTTGAAACTCAAAGGTTTATTTCCTCAAAAAACAAAAAACAAACAAGGAGTCCTGTGAGCTGCAGGCAAAAACTAATACCGGGGAGAAAAAGGAGAGACTGACGAAGACACACACACACTGACACGGGGGAATACAAAACGATCTGACAAGAGACAAAGGGAACACAGGGGTTAAATACAAGAGGTAATGAACAAATGAGGAACAGGTGACACGACAGGTGAAACACATCAAGGCGGGGCAGGACAATCAACAAAGGCAAAAAGTAAAACTAGACATGACAGGACAGAAAATAGACTATCAAAATAAAACAGGAAACAGAAATATACACAGAGAACAGAACAGTCAACAGGGTACACAAACTACACAATACAAATACACACAACAGAAATATACAAAACAAGATACATATAGAAATCTACAAACAAGGCAAAAGAAATATCAAAACAGGTAACAGAATAAATATACAACACAGGGAAAATGCACAAATAAACAATAAAGACAACAGAAAAGAACAAACTGGTAACAGAAATATCCCAAAACCATAACAGAGCCCCCCCCTCAAGGGCGGATACCAGACGGCCATAACAAAAAACAACCCAAAAAGGGCGACTAAAGTCGGGGGAGGCAGAGGGTCACTGGGGCACAGGGAGCAGAGCTTCACTGTGGCACAGGGAACAGAGAGTCACTAGGGCAAAGGAAACAGAGGGCCGGTGAGGCCTGGGTGAAACAGAGGGCCGGTGAGGCCTGGGGGAAACAGAGGGCCGGTCGGGACAGGGAACAGAGAGTCTCGGGGGAAACAGAGCGGGGCCACTCGGGACAGGGAACAGAGAGTCTTGGGGGAAACAGAGCGGGACGGCTCACGGGGAAACACAAAGCGGGGCCACTCGGGGGGAAACACAGAGCGGGGCCACTCGGGGGGAAACACAGAGCGGGGCCACTCGGGGGGAACGGAGCGTCACTGGGGCACAGGGAACAGAGTCACTGGGGCACAGGGAACAGAGTCACTGGGACACAGGGAACAGAGCACAGGGAGACCTCGGCAACAGGGGACTGAGAGCCGCAACGAAGGCAGAAACCCTCAGGCGGCCTGCGACGAAGGCAGAATCCCTCTGGCCACCGGCGACGAAGGCAGAATCCCTCTGGCGGCCTGCGACGGAGGCGGAAACCTTCTGGCCACCGGCGACGAAGGCGGAATCCCTCTGGCGGCCTGCGACGGAGGCAGAAACCTTCTGGCCACCGGCGACGAAGGCAGAATCCCTCTGGCGGCCTGCGACGAAGGCAGAATCCCTCTGGCGGCCTGCGATGAAGGCAGAATCCCTCAGGAGACCGTACTGGACGTCGAGGGCACTCAGGCAGCCAGGCAGGACGTCGAGGGCAGCGCCCCTCCGGGGGCCTTGCAGGTCGGCCAAGGCGGAGCCCCTTGGGAGGCTGCGCAGGTGAAGGGGCAGTTGGGCCGGGACCAGGCAACGGGTCAGCTGGGCCGGGGCCAGGCGACGGGTCAGCTGGGCCGGGGTCAGGCGACGGGTCAGCTGGGCCGGGGTCATGCGACAGGTCAGCTGGGCTGGAGTCAGGTGGCCAGGCAACCGGGACAGAGGTTGACTGGGGTGCCAACCGGACACGAGGGGCAGGAGTGGGTCTGACCGCAGACAGGACACGAGGGGCAGGAGTGGGTCTGACCGCCGACAGGACACGAGGGGCAGGAGTCGGCCTGACCGCCGACAGGACACGAGGGGCAGGAGTGGGTCTGACCGCCGACAGGACACGAGGGGCAGGAGTCGGCTTGACCACCACGGGCAGAGTCTCAGGGGGGCAGAACAAAGGCAAAGTCCTAGGGGTGGCCTCAAGGGCGGTCTCAGGGGCGGTCACAGGGGTGCCGGGGACCGGCAAAGTCTCAGGGGCGGTCTCAGGGGCGGCTATAGCCAGTTCATGGGGGCTGGACACCAGCCAGGAACTAGGGAGGCTGCTAGCTAACCTAGGCTTAGGTGGGTTGTTAGCTAGCTCGGATTCAGGGAGGCTGCTGCTAGCCTTGGGACACTAGGAAACTCGGGGACTCTAGGAAACTCGGGGACTCTAGGAAACTCTGGGACTCTAGGAAAATCTAGGAAAAGCTCGGGGACACTAGGGAGCTCGGGGACACTAGGGAGCTCGGGGAAGCTGGACAGTGCTGGGACACTAGGGAACTCGGGACTCTAGGGAGTTCGGGGACACTAGGAAGCTCGGGGAAGCTGGGCAGTGCTGGGACACTGGGCAGCTCGGGGATACTAGGAAGCTCGGGGATACTAGGAAGCTCGGGGACACTAGGAAGCTCGGGGACACTAGGAAGCTCGGGGAAGCTGGGCAGTGCTGGGACACTGGGCAGCTTGGGGACACTAGGAAGCTTGGGGACACTAGGAAGCTCGGGGAAGCTGGGCAGTGCTGGGACACTGGGCAGCTTGGGGACCCTAGGGAGGTCGGGGATACTAGGAAGCTCGGGGACACTAGGAAGCTCGGGGAAGCTGGGCAGTGCTGGGACACTGGGCAGCTTGGGGACACTAAGGAGCTCGGGGACACTAGGAAGCTCGGGGACACTAGGAATCTCGGGGAAGCTGGGCAGTGCTGGGACACTGGGCAGCTTGGGGACACTAAGGAGCTCGGGGACACCAGGAAGCTCGGGGACACTAGGAAGCTCGGGGACACTAGGAAGCTCGGGGACACTAGGAAGGCTGCTAGCAAGCCTGGATTCAGGGGAGATGCTAACTAGCAGGGAATCAGGGGGGTTGCTAGCTAGCTGGGGCTCAGGGAGGTTGCTAGCTAGCCGGGGCTCAGAGAGCCACAAATAAACAATAAAGACAACAGAAAAGAACAAACTGGTAACAGAAATATCCCAAAACCATAACAGGACTTAGTTTGATTTAACATCACACTGCATTATTAGTTGTTTTAAATGAATGACTTTTTTTTTAGTTACATTTTTTTATTACCACCATTTATCATTCAGACATACAGAACAGATTCCATAATATGAAACTGGTAATATTGGATGGTGCACAGAACAGAGAAACACATAATGAGCAAATAACTGACTTTTTTAAAATATCAATTAATGGTACATATTATATACATATTAATTATTATATTCAGAAGATGATCCTCCTATCAATCACTGTGGTTACAGTTGTAACCATCCTAGCCTTCAAAATTAAGAAGGGACAAGTTTTAAGAATTATTTTCAGGAAATTAAAAGGTTAAGCAGATTGTTGCTGAGGTTTTTGTCCACAGAGATGTATATAGCTTTGTTTGGGTATGTGTACATATAAAAAATGTGTTTTGGCATTTTTTTCACAAACTGAGGAGTTGGTTGTGACATGGGTCAGAGGGTATCGGAGGCAGTGGCACAAAAAGTGGGTATGTGCTATATGCGGCGCATAGGGGCGCAGCACCATGGGGGCGCCAAAGCAATGGTAATAAAAATAAAAAATTAAAAAAGATTTTAAAAATCTTTTTTATATCAAGCTGCTTTTGTGCATTCCTAAATCATTTCTGATACCTTCGGTGAAGGGTATGTGATGATGTGGGGCTATTTTAATTCCAAAGGCCAAGGGAACTTTATCAGGATGCATAGTATCCTGGATCCATGAAATAACTGGCCTTTAAAAATAAAAATCTGCCTGCCTCTATGGGAATTTAACATAGGGGTCTACTTACTTATTCCCCTGTATTTTGAGGAAGAACATTTATTTATTTACGATACATTATTCATTTACAAACAAAATTGGTGTCTTTAAAGATTGGATTTTTCCTATTTTTTTTAATTAAGGCATTAAGATCAATTTCAAAAAGATGATTTTTTTATTTCTCTTTTTAGTCAACTTTAGCATGGGTGTCCTAATGTTTTCACATGACTGTATATGTACATATATACCATAGCATTAATTAATTATGGTAGGCCTACAGTGGCTGATATACTTTAAAATAAACCTTTATTATTTAAAGCCCATACATGATGATGTCCGGCACACTTCTTTATTTCTTTTTTGTGGGGGGTGGCGCCAAAATTGTTGCTGCATAACCCTCTGACACTGGGTAGTTGCGCCCCTGATCAGAGGTCATAAATGATGAACCAATCTATCGGCTCTGCTCCTATAGGCTCCTTGGTGTTCATGTGGACAACACCTGGCTGGAAGGCCCGTGTTCAAAGTGTGTGTTATCATTTAGAGCAGACACTCACGGTGAATCAGAGGGTTTTTGTTATACAAGGCTGCATTACAGAGCATATTCATATGTCAGAAAGCATGACAATATCTAAAAACATCTCATTTAAAGTTTGGTTGTCAGGTGACTGTCATGAAGGTTTTGGAGAGGAATAGAAACCAGTCTCTCCAGGCAAGCACAGAGAATATGGTCTGACCTTTATTCTCCCTGCCAAGTAGCTCTTATCCTCTACTGACATCTCAATGCAAACTAAATATTTCTAAACTATAGTCCTAATTTGGACCTAACTCAATTAAAACTTTAAATAATGCTGCTTAAGGCTGGTTGTGGAATAGCTTCATGATATAATGTATATAGGGTTGTGTGTAGGTCTTGTCACTGTTTGTGAAAGATGAGCAATAGATTGTGGCGGATGATGTGCTTCAGTCTGGCTGCATATCACTTTGTTTATGTTTTTTTATTGTAAGTAAATGTCAGCTGTATGATAAAACAATATGTCAAGTGTTATGTGTGAAGCATTTGAACTCAAGGCAGATATCCCTCTGGAGACAATAAAATAAAGTATCAGCTGTAACATGGTCTCCATGATATGTAAAAATTAAAACGTTGTCGTAGGACTATAACAAAGACATTGTTGGAAACTTCTCAACCTGGACAGTAACATATGTCAGTCTGAAGAGGATACATTGCTCCTGCTTTGAAATATTGACCTCTGAACCTTGAACCCAGTCCATCTTTGAAGGCTTGTCATTTAGCAACAGAAGGAGCTACACACATAGGACCAGCTGTTATAGAAAGCTCTGGACCTCAGCTCTCATGTAGATATGGTCACCAAAGTTTACCCACTGTAAGCACTGTCAAATATGGTAAAGAGCTATTTTCACCTATTCAACGATTAGATTTTTAAAATCTGATGACACCAGTGTGTTCCCCATCCCCACAAAACCGCTGACTAAATATATGTACACTGAAGTGATACTGGCCTTAAAGATCCGCTGATCGCTGTCTGATTCTCTGAAATGAATGCCTGCATTGCATTGTGGGATATCGGCTTTGCATGCACCCAGCTTGGATCATATCGTGTTCTGTCTTACAGCATACTGTAATATTTCACCGGTAATAAGACCGAAATAATATTATTAAAATAAAGAAATGTATACTATGATAACAGCTTAATAAATGTTGATAGATGTAGCGTTATAGTTAAAATAGGTAAAAATATCAATAAACAACAAAGCAATCCAGCTTCCCTGGCCGAAATAGACCGAAATAATAACATTAAAAGAAATACAAATGAACCATGATAAGATCTGGTGAATAAATGTTGATTAAATTATATTATTTATTAGCGGTTATTGGGCTAAAAATACCAATAATAGCAAAGCTATACAGCTTCTCTGCTGCAGCCCGACTGGCAGAAAGAAAGGTGCTGTGATCAGGGAATCTGTGCGTAGACCACGGATGATGCCTGTCATTGACTTACATAGGCATCGCATCCGTGGGCCCGTCACAGAATTTTCAGCCATTCCATGAAACTGCCACATATTTTGAGTTAAGGGGCCGTGTCAACTATGTTTTCTTCTCTGCTAATCTCACTAAAAACTAATTTGGACCAGAGTCGGGTTTCATAGGCAAGGCAGCGTTACTTGTACAGAACATTTCAGCACCAAGGCAACTGAATGTGCTTTATACTAAACATTAAAGAACAGTTAAAAACAGGTTAAAATATAAAAACAGCAAATATAGAATAAGAGATGTATAAAATACAAGAATAACAGTTACAGTGCAGTATGAGAAAATGGGGCAACCCTAGTCCAGGTTATTGTAAAAACGGCTCCACAGATATCATTTTGGGCTAAAATTCTGCAACAGTAATTATAATTACATTTTCCATTTTCATCGCAGGATAATACACCAACATTTTATCCTGCATACCTAAAATATTTACCTAATAAATGGTCACAACTATTGTACATTGTAGAATTACAAAGCATTTGCTAATTATTTGAATAGTGCATATGAATATTAAAGAGGTGAGGTTAAAATAGTGTTACCACTTAATGAAATGATTTCAGAGTTCCTTTAAGTACACAGTCAAATATATTTAGAAATATTTTTAATAAGAATGTAGTCAACACTTACCTGGGATCAGTCGATCTCTCCGAGCATCATAGAGCATTCCCAGGGTGAAAGGTTGACCCAGGGCAGCAACGGTTATGTCATCTGAGGCCATTTCTCCAACCTGTTGAGAAAGTGAATACAGCCTTCAGTACTTAGTGTACACTCTAAAGTAGTACGAGTGTTAAGAGTTTCAAACACTGGGAGTCAACTCTTCTCCTTTACACACACAGGATGACAGACAGACTGACGGTCTATGGTGATTACAAATACAGTATTTCTTTGTCGAGTCTAGTCTGACATTGCCAACCTTACACAGTTCAGTAAAAGTCTAAATATATATCTGTTTTCAACCCTCTGTCTCTGTCCACCCAGGTTGTCCTCACCTGGTGATGCTGTGTAGATCAGATGAGTTGTGTGTGAGAGACTTCTTGACTTCCAACTGGAGCTTCCAGTGTGATGATCTGATAATGTGAGAGTCCTTATATCCTGTCAGAAAACCTGTGACCCCTCCCTCTGACATGCCTGCTGCACACCTGGAATCTTGGCAAATCACTTTTGCGTGTGAACACCTGAGAGAGTATAGGATGGTGGTTTCTGTCACTTAGGAATGTGGTTTGATTGATGACTGACAGGTCAAGAGGTCACGACCTGTCACAATTTTGATTGATGTTCGACAGGTGTTTCTGATGCAATATCTATTTACAGTACAGGGCAGAGACAGGAAATGCGGTTTTCAAACGAACCAATGAGAAAGGGGTGTGAGAGGAAATGCGTGAATGATGGTTTTGAATGAGTTAAATATCTTTATCAGTATTTGATACACGCCTCATATGACTGAGAGAACTAAAAATGGTGAATGTTTAAGATTGTTAAATCCAATTGTTACTGCATTCAATGTCTTTTAATAATATAGGAATGAATCGCAAACAAAAAATTTAAGCTGACATCCCATGAAAATATTGGCATACTTGATCCAACAAAGCGTGTTATCATTATATGAAATGGAACAGCTTAATAACTAATAACTTGGGTCAAATTAGGCTTTACATTTTGTAGAAAATGTTGACGGGTCTGTGCATGCATCGCTCTGGTTCGTATGTTTGGTTCCCAGTGTCCTCAGCCTCTCCTGCACCCTCATCTGCTCCAAGTACATTACAATATTACAATATTGCAAAGGAGAAATTATTACACCATTAAAGTATGATTAAGGATGTTAAACCCTATATTTTCAGAACTTGTTTCTGCAGCTCTTTCTGTATGAACTTTAGACTGAGTGCTCAACAAAAGCAGCTGTCTCCTGCGAGCCAGAGGAAGGCGTCTCATTTCTGTGTCAACTGTTGTCTACTGGACCTAAGGTCAGGGGTCAACCTCTGCTATGATGAACACACACACACACACAGACATACACACACACACACGCACACACGCGTTACATTTTGTAAAAAATGATGATCGTATGTCTGTGCATGCTTAGCTCTGGTTGGTATGTCTGGCTCACACTGTCCTCTGCCCTCCTGCATCCTCCGCTGCTCCGTACTCATCTGGCTGTGCCTGCATCGTTCTGGCCCGGGGATCTGTGTTCACTCCCCTTTTCCCTCCACACCTATTTTTCCCATGCCCGAACACTCAACCGGAAATTACGTTTTCAGTTCAAATGAGCTAACCAGTGAGAAGTCAAAAAAGATCAACATTCCCTGTACCATAAATATGGTATTTTTCATCAGATCACACAAAATCACACATGGCATTTGAACACATAACATTCATTGTGACTACTTTCTTTGAATTTTGAGTGATTTATTCAACTTAGTCACACTTTTTTTTGTTTATGGTCAAAATGTAGGAAAGAGTATAATATTCATCCATACACACACTCCTACAACTTTCTTGTGCTTGTGTACCATTATACAAATGAAACATACGCATGCACACACAAACACACACACACACACACACACACACACACACACACACACACACAAAACACACACACAGACACAGACACAAAACACACACACACACACACAGACACAGTTCATGTTGTCATGTTGAGCTTATGCATGTGAATCACTAATGTTCGCCCACACATGCATATGAATTTTAACTTGTGAATACAAAACTTATTTTGTATCATTTTAATGTAACTAGCAAAACAGATTTGTAGTGATTGACATTGACAATTCACAATGACAAACATTGACATTGACTTAAAAGATTGGTGTTTAATGTGGTGAAAGATGTCAAGTCAAAAAAAAGATAACGTAGCAGCAAATAGTTAAGCTAATTATATTAAATATACAAACGTTAAAAAATATGTGCTTGTGACATTTTTGTATTAATACAGCTGTTGAAATGATATTTTATTCTCCTTGATGTACACAATGCTTATAATGGATGTAAAAAAATGTAAGATTCAACTTTGCACCCTGAACCCAACTTGTTTCTTTGTAAAACGCCAACGTTAAAAGTAAGTAGTACTACCTTGAAGTTATATGACTTCACCAGATGCATTTATGCTTTAGCGACATTGCGTCGTAATTTCCCAATTCAGAATTAACACGTCATCAAAATGTAAGTCTCACTGACAAGATATGGTATGTTCAACATGAATTTGAATTCATGAATACAAAACTGATTTTGTATCATTTTAATGTAACTCATAACCACATTCGCTTAAAAGATTGTTTGTGTTTAATGTGGTGAAAGATGGCAATTTAAAAAAGATAACATAGCAGCAAGTAGTTTAGCTAATTATATTAAAAACATTACAAACATTTTTAAACCTTATGTGATCAGTGTTAAAAAAGAAAAGAAAAAAAAAAAAAAAGTAAAACACCAACGTTAAAAGTAAGTAGTACTACCTTGCATTTTACTCTGGTCTCATGTTATCTGCATTTCAACCTGAGCTCAATTATTTATAATAATTAATTATACAACGCAATATGCAACTGACAACTTTGTCTTAATATTTGATGGACTGTTCAGAGAATGACCGACAAATGATATATCTCTTAAGAGCAGAAACTAAGAATTTAAGACCACAATTTTTATCCTGTAAAAGTATCACTGAAAAGACCCTGAAGGGTGTTGGAACGGCAACTATGATTAGATCAAAACTCTGACTCAAACAAGGTTCTTGTTATTTACTAGAAAAGAGAGGATTTAAGAAAACTATAAGAGATAGTTAAAAAAGAAAAAGATATAGGAAGCTTGGCCCTCTAAGCAAACTGCGATTTTATTTATGAATTCGTATATCCAAATGTGATATTGTTCGACTTTGTATTTCTAATATTGTTATACAATGTTCTGTCTTTTTTTATATCTACAACATCTATCAATGTTGGAAGATCTCTCTTGGAGTAGACTAGTTCTCCCTTTGACAGAGCAAGGGCCTCTAGCATGCAGTTGTCAGCTAAGGTCAAAGGTCGACCTCTGCTCTGCAGCGCACACACACACACACACACACACACACACACACACACACACACACACACACACACACACACACACACAGTTTTATTTTCTGTTTTTCTGTTTCCTTGACCCATTTTTTAGTCTTAAGTACTTAATACAAGAAACAAATTAACAGTTAATCATGCAACATTAGTTAGTTGCAAGGATGTATAATACCTAAATTTACCTAAACACCTTTATGCTTTGTACAACTTGACATTAATGTAACTTTAAATAAAAGCCCCATACTACTACTTTATGTGAAATGTCCAAATAGTTATGAGACAAACTGCTGATTCTAGTTTTAGTGATATATAATTCAGACCTGGGTAGCTTAAGTTGACTGACATTCGATAAAATTACCAACCAGTTGTTGATGGAATACACAATGCAACAGGCAACCTTCCCTTCTGTCACATGCTGGCAGAGTGATATAGAGCCAGCGGACAGGTTGTCTAGCTTTAACTTTCACTGTTTATTTTACACAAGTGTAGACGGTGGTTTCCATTCTTAACAGGCCCAGATTCATAAGCATCAGTTCTGCTGTATGAAACGAGCTGCTGTCATGCGAGCCATAGGTAACAGTTGCCGCAACTAAGGTCAAAGGTCAACCTCTGCTCTACATACATACATGTATGGTGTTTTATTTTCTGTTTTTCTGTTTCCTAGTCCCATTTTTTAGTCTTAAGTACTTAATACAAGAAACAAATTAACAGTTAACTATGCAACATTAGTTAGTTGCAAGGATGTATAATACAAATTACTGCAATGATTATCTCTCCCCTATACTGAGTAGTCAGGTCAGTCTTTACCTAAACACCTTTATGCTATGTACAACTTGACATTAATGCGTAACAACTACGTTTTAACCAGCTTTATCTTATTATCTTTTAGAAATAGTATCATATCATATTTGCTGCATGAAAACGAACTGCGAGCCATAGCAAGGGGCCTCTAGGCTAACCTCTGCTCTGCTGCACACACACACACACACACACACACACACACACACACACACACACACACACACACACACACACACACACACAAAACTAAACATACAAGAAATACTCCAAAACACAACCATACAAAACAAAGACAAAAAAAAAAAAAAAAAAATATATATATATATATATATATATATATCTAAAGCAATAACAAATAATAATGGGTAGAGAGGGCAGCCATGCCTGGTACCTCTTCCTAAGTGCACTGGGGGAGATTCCACATTATTAGTATTTCAGATGATAAATTATAAATATTAGAGTCTTCAATCCACGCTCTCATTTTCTTACAGAATATTTCATCTTCTAATAACGGATTATTAAATTTCCACATTTTAGTTTTAGAAGATTCACTTAGAGTGATTTCCAAGGAGGCCATTGCATGGTCCAATATAGAGACTTCATGTATTTCACAAGATGAAACAAGCTTCGTACATTTTTTAGGAAGAGAAAAATAATCTAAACAAGAGTAAGATTTATGCCTTATGTGTTTATGAATTAAAACAGCCACTCCTCGGCTATTTGTTTTAAAAGATGAAAAGAAAATTTGTCCAACCCAGTCTTTCTGTAATTTAAGATGCTCTTCAGGTGAAAGGTGAGTTTCTTGCAATAAGGCTATTCCAATTTCTCTTTTTTGAGAGCTGTAAGTATTATTTTCCTTTTGATAGGATGTCCTATACCTTTAACATTCCATGTAATTAATTTAACAGATTTATCCATAGTAGTACTTTAAAGAAAAAAAAGAAAGAAAATGAATTACTGATGGTTTAAAGGAAGAATTATTATCTAGAGAAGCGTTACATAAGCAAGATCAATCTGAAGAAAATGTGAATAAATTAGTTATAGCCAGACCAAATTTCAACTCAGACCACTCAAACTATATTAAACAAAAAAGTATGTACTTGAAACAAAAAATGCATGAATTTGGGAATAGACCAGGTAAACTATTGGCACATTATTTGAAAAAGGAACAAGCTAATAGAACAAAAATGGCCATTAAAACTGAAAATGTAGTAACATACAAGCCATTAGAAATTAATAAACAATCTTTTGATTTTATAGTGGTTTATATAAATCAGAAAATATTTCAATCCCTGAGGCAACAACCTTTTTAGACCGTTTGGATCTACCTTAGGTTACAGTCTCAGATCAACAAAGCATTATTAAAAACTTGTCTGAGAAAGAGGTGTTTTCTGTAATTAAATCACTACCAGCAAATAAATCTCCCGGCCCAGATGGGTTTTCTGGAGAATTTTATAAAACTTTCTGGCCACAACTTAAATTAGTTTTTATGTTAATGGTTAATGACTTCACTAGCCATAACATTCTTCCTGTTTCTATGAAAACAGCTAGAATCTCTGGCATATTGAAAGAAGGCAAAGACCCTCAAAGTTGTGCCTCATAGAAGGCCTATAAGTTTGCTAAATTGTCACTAAAATTATTACAAAACTGTTATCGAAGAGATTAGAATTAATTCTCCCAAAATTAATAAATTTAGATCAAACTTGATTCACTAAAGGTCGTCACTCATCTGATAATACTAGACGACTGTTTAACATCATACATTATCTGAACCAGGAAAAAACACCTTCATTATTATTGTCTCTCGATGCTGAGAAGGCGTTTGACTGGGATTTGGTAGACAATCCGCCCTGACCAAAGGGTTTCCGAGGTTTGCGAGCATTTTGAGAACCATCTGTGGTGGGTTACTCCCCATATCTTTCTCTGGACCCCACAGCACTGAAGACAGAATGTGATGCTCTAAAACAGGATGTAATATACAGTATGGGTTAAGGATGAGTTTGTTGTTGCTTTTCCACACCTACGTCCCTAAATTCAAAGGAACCGATTCCTCCAAGGTGGTTTTGATGAATAAATTATTGTTTGACACTTTAATGTATAACAACTGACCCAACCAATGGGTAAGTGCAATAGAATAATTCATTCCCTGATTTGCACTGAAGAAAGCCCTGTGTCACCTCCTTGCCCTCATACGTTAAAGACTTTATTAAAACCTTTCAAGCTGTACAACCCAACAACAACAATCATCTGCTGGTCACTATAAATGTTATGTCAACGTGTTGGTCGGTTTTTAAAAGTTCTTTCTCAATAAACCTTTGAGACAGAGGGGAAACCACTCAACATGCACAATATTTTATAACCACCACACCCCGCTGAGGAGGAAAAAATGCAGCAGTACATGTTCACAAATACCATAAGAGAGCCGTACAACACCCGCCAGTTGAAGAATTTAATTTAATAAACCTGTCTAGGTCTTTCTGTTAGATGCCTATCTGCAAAGTCTCTTGTGTCACAGGTGTAAAACCTGTTTGTGGTTTCAGCAGAAACTAAAAGGTTGGGAGGGGTTCCAACCACACCCCGCTGAGGAGGAAGAAATGCAGCAGTACACGTTCACAAATACCATAAGAGAGCCGTACAACACCCACAACAACAACACCCGCCAGTTGAAGAATTACATTTCATAAACCTGTTTAGGTCTTTCTGTTAGTTAAATATGCAAAGTCTCTTGTGTCACGTTTGTGGTTTCAGTAGAAACTAAAATACTGGAAACTAATCAAGTATTTGCCCCAGTTTCTGTTCCTTTTGAAGCCGTAACCACTGCTGCTTTAAAGCAGCCATATTATGCTCATTTTCAGGTTCAGAATTGTATTTTAAGGTTGCACCAGAATAGGTTTACATGGTTTAATTTTCAAAAAACACCATATTGTTGTTGTACTGCACCGCTCTCTCTCACTGCTGCAGATCCTCTTTTCACCTGGTCTCTGTTTTAGCTACAGAGTGAGACCTCTTTTCTTCTTCTTCTTCTGTACTATCTTTGATTGCACTGCACATGCCCAGTAGCTCAGATGTAGATCATGTCAGCTAGCTAGCTCCATAGACAGTAAAAGAAAGGCTGTTTCTACAACTTCGGTCAGTTACAAGGCAGGATTAGCTGGGAGACTTCTAAATGAGGGCGCACATGGCAGTAGTTCTTTTGTAGATTATGGTGAACTTGTGTGTGTTGTAGCAGTGCTTTGCTATTGAGAACGAGGTAGCATGCTAGCGTTAGCATGCTAGCGTTAGCATGCTAGCGTTAGCATGCTAGTGTTAGTCTTTCTCAATGACCTTCTAGTAAAGTCATAATGACTTTACTACTTTTCCCCTCTGACCTTGCTTCTCTAGCTAATAGCCTAAACACCTGAAAAAGCAAGAAACAGAAGGAGAAAACAGTTCAAATGTTATGACCCCTTTTTACCCTTATCTGCCCTTAAGGAGAGACTGAGTTCTGAAAACAATAAATAACTTTCACAAATAATAGCTTCACCTAGACTCAAGGAAGGAAGGAACTCCTGTTAAGTATATAAGAGACCTTTGTAAGATATCAAACTATAATGTTAAAAATAAAATTCCCACTACAATTCCTCCCTTTTGATTACAAAATCACATAAAATGAATTTTACTGTTATAGGAATCAATCACATAACCTAACTTTATCTGTTAAGATTCAAACATATTATAGGAATTAATCATCAAAACAAAGTTTACTTTTTAGGATTTAAACTTATGTATTATACCTTTCTATTGCTTAAATGTTTTTTTTCCAAAAAGGTACAAAATAAAACCCTTTTTTAATAATAGCAAGCATCACATCTAAAGTAAAAGAATAAAAACAAAGTCAATTAGTTTCACACAGTATCAGAAGCATTGTCATCATTAATGTTATCTCCAGAAAGACGAAACAAGTCAGAGGACTCAGTGTCCTGTAGTGCGTGATACTGAACCATATTTACCATAAAAATGGAGGAAATAATTTTCTTGATTAGTGGAATGACACAGCAGATACAAATCAGGAACCCAAACAACAAGGTAATTGCTGGTGCAACAAATCTTGCTAACCAAGCCTTCCATCCCCCTTCAAAAACCCAAGCCCACCAGTCCCATCCTGCATCCTGTTCTGGGACGTCCTGTGCTTTGAGATTAGTCAAAAGTAGGTTTAAGTGGTGAACTGTGTCGGTGATGTTCCCTTCAATGTCTGGAATGAATGTGCAGCAATGTGTTCCAATGATGTGGCAGAGCCCTCCCTGTGCAGCTAACAAAAGGTCAAGTCCCATTTGATGTTGCATCAACATGTTTCTCATAGCTCTTATCGCAGGAGGCAATTCGCCAAATACTGAAATCATTATTGCAGTCAAATTCTCCAGGCTTTCCTGAATTCTATCTATGTTGTGTGCATTGTTAACCGTTCCATACCATGGAAAAATCCCTGCTGCGAATTTGTTACCTGGGCCAGTTACCCCTCGTCTCTGTCTAACTGAATTATCAGATGTGGGCACATACATGGGGTAATGGTGTGTCGTATGCATGAGAGACGTCATCACGGTGATTGAAGGAGTTAGATATATCACACTACACCTTCCTGCCCATAGTGGAGTCAAAATTTGATACCAATGATCTCCACAAAGCCAAACAAAATCTACCAGAGATCCCGCACCTGAATCATCAGGCCAACGCATCATGTGAGTCAGAGATGTGTCCAGTACGGAAGCATTAAGATAACCTGGTGTGGAGTCAAGGCATGCGCTAATATCAAAATCACCTGTCGCACATGTACAGTTCAGAGTCTGTTGACAACCCGTGGTTACACCCAAGTACCTAGAACCCGCACGGCGCGGTCTTTCAAAGCATAGTGCATGCGATAATGTTTTCATCAAACTGTGATGAAATTGTCCAATGCTATCAGACGCTTTTTCATTCTTGGTTGTGAACATAGTACCATTTGGCGCACGCAGAGAGCGACTCGCAAAACCCTCACAGGGTGAAGGTTGGTAGGAAGCCGAAAAATACTGACCCCCCTCTTTCCTCACATCTTTAAGAGCTGTCAAAGCACAGATAACTTCAGTTAAGTTCAATGAGTGTGGTTTTACTGGAGTAGCCTGTTTCTGTGAGTGAGGAAATAGTGAACAAACATAACAAGATTCATTATAACCCACATCACGCGTGAATTTCTTAACTAGGCCAAGCCATACATTAGTAGAAAATGCATCATTTTCATCTGAAAAAGAACTCCATCTATTAGATAAGCTTTCAAAAGTCTGAGTCGCATGTGGTGTATCGTCAGATGTGGAAGGTAAAACTATTTCCAAGTAAAAAGATCCACAGGGAATTCTCCCCAAAGTCCTAATACACACAACGAAATAGCCTTGGTCTGTGTACTGAGCATCGTTCAATGTTAACAATATTGCTGTTGTGGAGTAATCTACTTTCTTTATTGATAGTCTACCAGTCAAATTTGTTTGGTCATTAGGAACCTCATAGCCCCAATTAGCTCTTCCTGTATGCCAAACAGCCTGTTTCCAAGAGGAACATACAGGTCCTCTCTGTGTCTTAAATCCATAGTCTTCTATAAAAGGAACATAGCATACATACACCTCTGCTCCTCCCATCTCCGCTTTGTCATGTCCGCACCACACATAATCACATGGTTGAAGCATAAGAGTAGTCGTTGTGTTAGCCATTATAGTAACATTTGCTCTGTGGTACCTGTTGTACCCTGAACGCCATCTACTCCTAGACGTGGAAGGTGTTGAACGCGTCACTCGCCGTTTCCCTCCCCCACCATGTTCCTCACTAGTGTCCCTAGTGTGTTTGTGGGTGTCAGTATCATTAGTAGAAGAGGTGTTGGGAGCGATGGTTACATCAATCAGTTGTTTATCATACTTTTCTACAATCAAAATTGTAAAAGCCACAAATGCAGAAATGAAAAACATACACATTAGGAATCTGGACCCCCCGAATCTCCTCGGAGGATACCATTTCAGCCTTCTTCTATCCGGCTGCTCCATGTGTGCTTTCACAGCACACTCCTCCTGAGTGTGTGTGTTTCTGAGCACTTGAATGTCAACTGTCCTTCGTAAACAAAACAAATGTGCTGTGAGCTGAGCAGCATGGGTGTGTGTGCTCTTCAGGAATGTGCAGTGACACTCCTGTTGCTGCAAAGAATGTTAACAGTACAATACCAGTATTGTAGGTCTCGCAGTGCCTGTGATGTGTTGAAAGGCAGTGAGAAACTCCAGTTTCCCTGTTGGTTCAGAGATAGCACAGAAACGCCGTCTGTCAGGCTATCTCTTAATTGATTTCTGTCGTCGGTGACTCAGCAGGGACCTGCTCGTCACTTGTTGTAGGTTCGGCCAGAACCTGTTCTCCCTCTGTTGGATCTGGGACCTTCCTGCAGTGTGAAGCGTGTATCCAAGTAGCTCTCTCAGCTACTTTCACTGCCGTGTGTGTAACCAGGAGAACCTGGAATGGTCCACTCCATCTGCTGGATTGCCAGTTCTTCCTCCTGAAGTTCTTTACCACCACGAAATCCCCAGGTTTAAGCTTATGAAGCTGTCCTTCAGCTGGTTTAGGCAGACCTGCTGAAACCTGAGTTCTTATGGTGGAGAGAGCAGAAGAAAGTTGAGTGCAGTATTTCAACATATCATGTTCACATAGGGTTGTGCTTGGGATCCCCACTTTTGGCACTTCTGTCCTTACATAAGGAGGTCTTGCAAACAAAATCTCATATGGACTGAGATTGGAGCAAGACCGTGTTCGCATCCTCATGTACATTAAAACTAGAGGTAAAGCCTTTGTCCAAGGAAGGCCTGTGTCTGCGCAGCATTTAGCTAGCTTTGTTTTTAACGTTCTGTTCTCTCGCTCAATCGCCCCTGAGCTCTGCGGATGATAAGAACAATGCGTCGTGATGTTTATTCCAATAAACAAACTTATTTGTGTTATTGCTGAGTTTACAAAATGAGCTCCATTGTCACTAGACACATGGCTCGGAATTCCCCATCTTGGAATTATTTCTGTCATTAGAGCTTTTGCCACCACTGAAGCTGTCTGTTTTGTGGCAGGAAACACCTCCACCCATTTAGAAAACATATCAACCATAACGAGGCAGTGTTTTTTCCCCTCTGATGGTGTTAGCTCCACAAAATCCATCATCAAGTGTTCAAATGGTCTTGTTGGTGGCTGGTGTGCTGCCTGTTGTGTTACCTTCACTGCTTTGCCAATGTTGTGCTGTGCGCATATAATGCATGCTTTACAAAATTTTTCTGCAAATGTTGTTAAGCCCTTTGTGAACCATGTTTGCGTGATAGCTGCTAACATTCCCCCTTTTGATACATGATCTTCTGCATGTGTCAACTTAGCAAAATGTGGGAAAAAGTGTCTTGGCAAGCATGGTTTAGAATCTGGGCCAACCCAGATGTCCGTGTTAAAGGTGCACCCTATTGCTTTCCACTGTTGTTTTTCCTGTGATGTAGCATGTGTTTGCATAGCACTTACAGACCCTGGAAGTGAGATTTGTTCTGCTGCAGTGTGAGCTAAGGTGTCAAGTGATAGGGGCAAGTGTGCAACTGCTTTAGCAGCTATGTCAGCACGTGCATTTCCCCTAGAGACAGCATCTAATGCTCCTGTGTGTGCAGTGCATTTACATACAGCTACCTGTGTTGGTAGTAGGATGGCAGTTAAAAGATCATTGATCAATTGATGATGTAAAATAGGCTTACCATCAGATTTCAGAAAATTTCGGTGTTTCCAGAGTGCACCAAAATCGTGCACCACCCCAAAGGCATACCTGGAGTCCGTGTAGATGGTTACAGATGAACCGTCAGCCAACTTACATGCTTCAGTGAGCGCAATCAGCTCGGCTGCCTGTGCAGAAAAATGTTTTGGGAGAGATTTTGCACTTAACGTAGCTGTGTCAGACACTACTGCAAACCCTACCTGTCCCTGTCCTGTTTCTGGGCAGCGAGATGCTGACCTGTCTATATACAAAATGAGATCTGGGTTTTCCAATGGAGTATCAGAAAGATCTGGACGAGGTGTGCATGTTTGCTCCAGTTCTGCCAGACAATTGTGTGGTTCTCCCTCGTCTGGTGTAGGCAAAAGAGAAGCTGGGTTAAGTACAGTGCAACGTTTAACTGTCACATTAGCCAGATCAAGCAGACATGTGTGATATCTTAGGTATCGTGCTGCAGACAAATGTGAAGCCTTTTGTTCAAGTAGGATTAGTGAGACAGCATGTGGAACTAACAAAGTGAGTGGAGCATATCCTACAATGTCCCTAGATGCAGCCAAAGCTTTTTCAGCAGCTGCTACAGCTCTGAGACAAAGTGGAAGTCCAGCTGCAACTGGGTCCAGTTTAGCTGAGAAATAGGCTACAGGTCTGAGTCTGTCTCCATGCGGCTGCAGGAGAACAGATGTCATGCATCCTAAACGCTCATCCACTGTCTGAGTGAAATGAAGATTAGAATTTGGCAAACCTAAGGTAGGCGGACTTTGAAAAGCCTTTTTGAGATCTACAAAAGCCTGCTCAGCCTCTGTCGTCCAAGTTATGGGATCGTGTGCAGTCAGATTCTTACCGTGTATTATGTCCATCAATGGTTGAACATGTTGAGCATAATTTGGGATGAAAACACGACAGTATGAACACATTCCCAAAAATGACATCATTTGTTTTTTAGTTACAGGTTTTGGTAGGGAAACCATTGCCTCAATCCGCGAAGGAGACAAGGTTTTCCCTGTTGCTGAAATGTCATGTCCCAGGAAGTGAACCTCCTGTTTTACAAATTGCAATTTTGCCAGACTGGCTTTGTGTCCCTCAGTTGCAAGATGACACAAAAGCGCAATCGTGTCTCGCTCGCACATCTCTTTTGTGGAGCTCGCAATCAATATATCATCGACGTACTGCAACAAACTTGAACCCGGGCTGATTGTTAGACTGTCGCGCAGTGCGTCATTGTAAATGGTTGGAGATTCAGTGTAGCCCTGACAAAGTCGTGTGAAAGTGTATGGTTTTCCATCAAACAGGAAAGCGAACCAGTACTGACTTTCTTTGTCCACCGGGACACTGAAAAATGCATTAGACAAATCGACCACCGAAAACCAGGCAGCGTCACCCCTAATCCCCTGTAAAATCGTGTACGGATTCGGTACATTTGGTGCGCGTGCGTGTACAGCTGCATTTACAGCTTTCAAGTCTTGTACAAAACGCCATTCCGTCGGGAGATCTTTAGCCCGTATTTTCTTTACGGGAAAAATCGGTGTTCGCACAGGAGAATCTGGACACGGAATAATAACTCCAGCAGTCAATAGGGAGTTAAAGACGGGTCGAATTCCATCAATCGCTTCCTGTTTTAACGGATACTGATGTTTCTGCGGCCTGAAGTCCGAACGTGGCATTATGACTACATGTTGGCAGTTTTTAATTAACCCTACGTCATATTTGTGCGTCGCCCAAAGGTGACGTGGTACTTCTGCTAGAAGCGGTGATACATCAGTGGGTAAACCGTCATGTTTACCGTGCAAAAAGGTGTCCGTTGTAGACACAGGTTCATTCAAAATGAGAACACTGCGAATACAAGACACACGTCGGGATAAAAGTTTGAGTTGAGGGAGAAAATGAAATACAGTTATCAGCCGTGTCAGTCCAGTCAGTCAGTTTTTCACAAGTCGTCACAAAGTATCCGTGGTCTGTTCCCTGGTCTGTGGGAGACAAAGAGAGAAGAATGTGAGCTGTAGAGTTTGGAATTCTGAAAAACTTTTTCTGTTTATCAGTCAAGATAACAGCCACTGCACATGTGTGTGTGTGCCAGTAGGCATAAGATAACTCAAGCTCATCTCTGGACTGCTCCAAAAACTTATCAACATATTCTTGCCCGGATCCAGTGAGACAAAAGAAATACAATGTATTTCTTGTGGCTTCTTCAGCTTAGCCAAAGGTGACACAATCTGTTTTACTTCAGCCAGGAGATGTATGGCCTGACAAAGAGTAATGTCCCAAAGAAATGTGAACGAGTATTTGCTTTTTGATTTTAACAAAAACATGTCATCAAAAGAATGATTTTTATCAAAACGCACAATTTTAAGGCCAGTGGGGGTAGGAATTATTCCTATTCCAAAAAGACACATCAGATCTCTGCCCAATAAGTTCACAGGACACACAGGTGAGAGCAAAAATGCGCATTTTACTCTCCTCTCTGGTTCTGGATCTTCAGGATCTGTGTGTACACATGTCATAGGGGTTGTGAATTTTTCTGGCAGCACCATTCCACTAGCACTCCTAGAGAGAACGAGCCTACCAGAAAGCTTTTGATTTGGAAACAATGATTTTTTCAAAACTGAATTTGTAGCCCCCGAATCAACCAGAAATTCTATATCTCGTCCTTGCACTTTTAACACAGTTGTAGGCAGTTTTTTATACACATCAGACTGATACATTGAATAAGTAGGCACACTCTCTACTAATTGTTTCTTTTCAATATGCTGTATTGCATCTTAAAGACCAGCCTCTTAGCATCAACCGCTGTGAATTTAACGAAGGTTATTCTCTGTTTGTGTTCAATCTTGGGGCGACCGAAGACAGCGACGCCCTGTCTCCAATTTCCAACGGAAATTTGCGTTTGGAGATGAGATTTAGGGTACCGCTGCCTTACACTACAACACTCATAGTATACGCATGCTACGATTCCATTCTGGAGATCAACGCTAAAAGACAGGTGCTGGTGGATTATTATTAAAAGGATGGATAATCATCAGCTAGAATGGCTGATGCATTATCTTACGGGTAATTTATTCCACGGAGTGTGAGCTTCTGATCAACTAGCATCGCTGGGTCGGACCTTCCGTCTACCTGCCTACTTTATCGTCAACACTCATCCATCCCACATGCCCGGACAGCACTGGCTGGCGTTGACGCTGGAAGAGGACGGCGGAGCGACTTTTTTCGACTTGTACGGATTCCCCCCCTGATTTTGCGCATTACCCCTCGAGCATTTTGCAGTTTCTGGAAAACCGTTCAAAGAAGATAGAGTATCACAGCCGTCAGCTCCAGCACACTTTCGACCGTATGCGGTCAACATTGTGTTTTTTATCTCTGCCATAGAGCCTGCGGCTTATCATATAATCAAATGATGACTCTGTATCATGAAGATGTCAATAAAAATGACCGGATGGTGTCTAATTTTGTCAATAAATATCAAAGGTGCGTCGGTCGTAACCGCTCAGAATCTTTTCGCCATGGTTCATGCTCTCTAGAAGTGTTTAGAGATTGTTACCGCTTGAAAGAAACAATAAGAAAGACTCTGTAACCATAAACTCGTGATTAATAAAACATGTTTATTGAAAATGACAGTGTACGGTAACGTTAATCCAAAGTTGACCATCGCGGAGATAATAGGTACGCTTTCTTTCTTTTTTCCCGCGGTAATTTTTCTTCAGAAGTTGACCATCGCGGGGATAATAGGTATGCTTTTTTCTTTTTTCCCGCGGTAATTTTTCTTCAGAATCGTCTCCCTCCATTCTGAGCTGACTGTACTGCGCCCGTGCTTGGGGATTTTTAAACATGGATACAGGAATGTTTAAGCCCTCCAGCGTATTCAAGAAACTAGTCCAACCTTTCGGTGTATATGAGATCCTTTAACTACAACACCCTTAGAAACAAATTCACCTCTCGACGTCCATCCCTCGTCACTTGCGGTTAATTTCTGCATAATGTAGAGAGCGTTTTTACGGTCACGTGGGGGTAGATTTTTTAACACCTCGCTCGCTGTTTCATCCAAAATGGTACGGTGGTCAGCAACTGCTACTGCATCTACTGCTGCTGATGCTGGTGCTGCAGCAGCAGGTGCTGCAGAGTGCTCATCTTCTGCAGCATCCTGTCGCAGGCTGAGAGTAACGTTGTGCACATCATTCTTACTTTGTTTAAGCAAAGTGAGATATCGTAGCAGTAGAGCTTCGTATCTTTTAGCTTTTTCATATGAATTTAATCCTGGATCATTTAGTACCCTGCTAAATCTCTTCATCCGTCAGCCGTCTGTCTGATGGACGGCTCCGGTCTAGTCATTTTGCTCAGCTGCTGGGGTGAAATCAGATACATTTTCTTGGATGCCCTCAGAGCCATCTTTTATTTTTTCTTCCGCTCTTACGTTTTTGGAAGCAGACCTCCTAAGAGATTGCCCAGAATAGGAATGGCAGCCGAGAGTAACGGCAAGATAAAGCCCCCCGTCTGTTTTTTCAGAGCCTGATGTTTACGCCTTAAACTGTTTTTTTTTATCGGCCAGCAGCCTGATAATCTTCTTTTGACGTTTCAGTTGTTTGTATTGAGAAGGCGATACAGGCAGATTCCCTTTTAACAGGTTTAAAGCTACCTCACACAAGGCTTGGAGAAAGTCAGGTGAGCAGTGTTTCAAAAGGTCTTTATGTTTTGAAGGCGTCGCATGATAAAGGGCTCTCAGTAACAGAGCATTCCGTTTTATACGCTCTGACATAACGACGTCCTACTTTGTTTTTGCTATGTAAAACGTCATTTGCTGGTGGGGCAGTAGTCCTGTACGCACTCTGTAACGTTGTGGGCATGAAGGCGTGAGGTCCAGGATTATATAGCCGTGTTGCTCTTTTGTAGCATCTTCAAAACTTTCCAGGAAAAACTGTTTTTGTGAGGGAAACATCTGATGCGCAAGCACTCTAATCTGAAGCTGATCTCTGGGATTTTTAAATAGCACCAGATAATTGCTGTTTAAACTTATGGTACGGCTGTATCTGCCTTTATGGAATAAATTTTGCGTTAGCATAAAAACACTCATATTTCGATGATGTCTGTATTGTGTGAAGATTTTCACCACCTCAGGATGATCAGATGCCTGAAATATGACATCGTCTAGTATGACCAGATGTGATTGCTCAGGAGGAAACATACTCGTATCTTCAAAAGAATCAGGCAGGCCTTCGACAAACTTGATTTTTTTATTCATTTTCTTCATCTCGTCATACATGGGTTGATAACTTGTATAAATCCAAACAATGTTTTGAGGTACAATATCCTTGGATCAAAATCAATCTCCTCCATCATGCGTCCTTAGTAGCCAAAAGGTAGAGTTGTACCGTCAGGAAATAGCCTCCTCTTGTCGTAAACGACTCTAAACTTTTTCTGAAATGACGAGTTTTTCAACAGAAACCCTTTTTTATCGCGTTTAATAACATGCTGAGGAGTCTCAAGGGCCATTTCTTCAGCTCCCTCGAGGTAGCCCTTCACCAGCTCTGACACACTATCAAAGTTGATTTGTTCGCAGCATTCACGAGTTTGGGTAATACCTTTTACTTTCATTACTACTTTTTTCTGATTTTTGGTTTGGTACGCGTAGCTTTTAGGTCCGGCTGCTACATATTCCTGTATAGTGTCCCCACCCAACTCATCCGTAAGCTCGCCGAGAAGATTACCCAGCTCCAGAGGTGCCTCGCCCTCTTTCGTCACATATATCAGACTGTCTGTATCTGTATAGAGAACGTTCTGCTGCAACTTTTCTAAATAACTGTACAGTTTTAGGCGCCCATAAGCTGTAGTAAACGCCGCAATGAAAATGTTATTGGTTCGTCCGCGAGGCACGAAGCAACGTTCATGGTGCGTCCACTGAATCAAGGCTATGTCATCCTCGCTGTTGTTTGTCGTAAGACAGACACGTGTCTTAGATTATATTGCCCTGAAAACACTAGACTGAAAAGGTGTTCAGGCGATTTGACGAAAATCTTTCAGTTCTTTGTACTCATTGCTTAAGGAATTTTTTAACTCAGCAAACAATTTGTATATTTCACTTAAGTCAGCCATGCTGCTTGCATCCTCGGCAATTTGTTTGTTTGCCGTTTTCTTCTTTGGCTAATACTTATTAGTCTCCTTATGCGTTCTGGAGCGAAGGTTCATAACTCGTTTTCCAGTATGTACATACATTACTAAAAAAAAAAAAATCTATCTATTGACACAAACAGATGATTTTCATTCCTTCTTGTTTGCCTAAAAAACTAGTATGTTATAAAATAAAATGAATTAAGGTGAAATATTTTTCTTTAAAGAAAATATTTGTGTGAAATCAGTCAAATTATCCAAACTGTAAATATTAAAAGTTTCTAGTTTCTGTATTGGTGTTTGATGCTAGTGTTTTTACTTTCAGTATGTTCTGAGTGCCAGTGTGTGTTGTCTAGATGAAGATTGTTCATAGTGTTTGGCTGCACTGGTGTTTAAATCCATTCATATATTTTCTTGTTCTTGTTTAATAAGCGGTGCTTTGCATTTGTAATTGGATAGATTTACCCTACAATTTTCCTTATGAAAGTGAGAGAAGAATTGCTACATTTACAGCTTAACAAGGATAACACAGGGCTAACAAATAAAACCAAATTGTGTATATAGTGAGATGAAAGGCTACAGTGGGACATGTGGCTTTTAACCCTCAATGCTTTTTAGCTTGAGTGGTTCTGGTTGTGTTTGGAAATTATTTTCCTACGGGCATTTAATCTAATGACATATCCAATCTAAAGATAACTACTAAGCGAGAACGTATGTGGACATAAATGTAAAGCTGTTGACATACCACTTGTGTGTGTCTGTGTGTGTGTGTGTGTTCAGCAGAGCAGAGGTTGACCTAGAGTCCCCTTGATATGGCTCGCGTTTTCATGCAGCATATATGATATGTTACTATTTCTAAAAGTTCATACAAGATAATAAGATAAAGCTGGTTAAAACGTAGTTGTTACGCATTAATGTCGAGTTGTACATAGCATAAAGGTGTTTAGGTAAAGACTGACCTGTGGTAGCATGTGACAGAAGGGAAAGTTGCCTGTTGCATTGTGCATTCCATCAACAACTGGTTGGTAATTTTATCGAATGTCAGTCAACTTAAGCTACCCAGGTCTGAATTATATATCACTAAAACTAGAATCAGCAGTTTTTCTCATAACTATTTGGACATTTCACATAAAGTAGTAGTATGGGGCTTTTATTTAAAGTTACATTAATGTCAAGTTGTACAAAGCATAAAGGTGTTTAGGTAAAGACTGACCTGACTACTCAGTATAGGAGAGAGATAATCATTGCAGTAATTTGTATTATACATCCTTGCAACTAACTGATGTTGCATGATTAACTGTTAATTTGTTTCTTGTATTAAGTACTTAAGACTAAAAAATGGGTCAAGGAAACAGAAAAACAGAAAATAAAACTGTGTGTGTGTGTGTGCGTGTGTGTGTGTGTGTGTGTGTGTGTGTGTGTGTGTGTGTGTGTGTGTGTGTGTGTGTGTGTGTGTGTGTGCGCTGCAGAGCAGAGGTCGACCTTTGACCTTAGCTGACTACTGCATGCTAGAGGCCCTTGCTCTGTCAAAGGGAGAACTAGTCTACTCCAAGAGAGATCTTCCAACATTGATAGATGTTGTAGATATAAAAAAAGACAGAACATTGTATAACAATATTAGAAATACAAAGTCGAACAATATCACATTTGGATATATGAATTCATAAATAAAATAGCAATTTGCTTAGAGGGCCAAGCTTCCTATATCTTTTTCTTTTTTAACTATCTCTTATAGTTTTCTTAAATCCTCTCTTTTCTAGTAAATAACAAGAACCTTGTTTGAGTCAGAGTTTTGATCTAATCATAGTTGCCGTTCCAACACCCTTCAGGGTCTTTTCAGTGATACTTTTACAGGATAAAAATTGTGGTCTTAAATTCTTAGTTTCTGTTCTTAATTGCATTTTATGTCTGTTAAGAGGCACAAAGGCACTCTAAAACTTGCCCCGACCACTGCCGTTTTAGCTCAGTGGACGCTTGTACACGTAGCTGCAGCTTCTCCGTGTTACCTGCACTGATTCGGGTCGGGGTTTTTTCTATCGAAAGTACTCGTGTAGCTATAGCGATCAAGATTAACGTAAAAATTGACCGGAAGTTACGTTAGTTACAGATCGATACCAAAATATTGCAGTATGACACACCACTAGTTCACGGCCAGTTATGGCCAGTTTACGGCTTTGTGTTGTGGATTTTGTATTTGTGTTGAAGCGTTTACATTTCTGTTGAACTGTCTCTAACACATGCTTTGGCTACATTGAATGTGTAACGTATGCGGACTGCGGAATGTATCTTTTAAAGGTCCCATGACATGGTGCTCTTTGGATGCTTTTATGTAGACCTTAGTGGTCCCCTAATATTGTATCTGAAGCCTCTTTTATATAGACCTTAGTGGTCCCATAATACTGTATCTGAAGTCTCTTATATATAGGCCTTAGTGGTCCCCTAATACTGTATCTGAAGTCTCTTATATATAGACCTTAGTGGTCCCCTAATACTGTATCTGAAGTCTCTTTATATAGACCTTAGTGGTCCCCTAATATTGTATCTGAAGCCTCTTTTATATAGACCTTAGTGGTCCCCTAATACTGTATCTTAAGTCTCTTTTATGTCTTAGTGGTCCCCTAATACTGTATCTGAAGTCTCTTTTATATAGACCTTAGTGGTCCCCTAATACTGTATCTGAAGTCTCTTTTATATAGACCTTAGTGGTCCCCTGAAACTGTATCTGATCTTTAACTGGCTACACCTGCTGCGCACACACGGCATAGGACTGTGTGAGTCACAGGCAAGACGGAGAGCTTTTGTTTTGAGATCGTTTCTTCAGGTTTTGGAGCCGGTGCAGCGCTGTGAAAAAAAAAGGAAGAAGAAAGGGGAGTTAACCTTTCCCCTTATCACCTCATAAGGAGAAGATTCCAGATTGGCCCATCTGAGCTTTCATTTTCTCAAAGGCAGAGCAGGATACCCAGGGCTCGGTTTACACATATCGCCATTTCAAGCCACTGGGGGACCATAGGCAGGCTGGGGGAGCGCATATTAATGTTACAAAACCTCATAAAGTGACATTTTCATGCCATGGGACCTGTAACTGGCTACACCTGCTGCGCACAAACAGTGTAGGACTGTGTGAGTCACAGGCAAGACGGAGAGCTTTTCTTTCGAGATTGTTGTCGTTTCGTTTGTTTTTGGAGCCGGTGCTGTGCTCTGAAATGTCCATCTACTGTCAGCTGTTATGCAGTGACGCAGGTGATGGAAACAAGAAATAACAACAGAAACTCTCAAAACCAAACTGCCAATACGCACATTGACTTGACATTAAGTATTTCCTGTCTATCAATAGTATAATTTGAAAGAAACATAGACACTTTATGATCCATTTCTGTGTAAAAGGGCCACACACATTTCTTGTAAAAAAATTATAAATAGAAGACTGTCCTATTTTTACGCATGTAGAGTGAATATCTGCGGAGCATACGCACCAATAAGGTGCTGCTCTCATGTCCGGTGTAGCCAGTTTCATTGATTATAGTGGAAGTGTAGTGTTGGAACATCCGCTCTGCATTTGTTATGCATGCAATGTATCAGGCCAGTTATAGTCAGCTCAGTGTGTTGCTATGGTTGTACTCAAACTAACTAGCAAACAGTTTGCAGGGCTCCGGACCCAGTAGAGATGCATGCCCAAAAGAAAAGGAGACACACAGATACTTTTAAACATTATCAAAGACTTGGATATCAACAGGTTTTTGGATATGCACAAACATCACAACGCCGACCTTTTCAAGAAGATGGTTGAAGGAATGAAAGAGAGAGGCTGTGTTTACATGGTCCAACAAGTTCGCCATCGGTGGAAAATTTTGAAAAAATTATTCTATACTATTTTGCAAGGCTGCATGTAAACAGTAATGTTTATAGAAAATTCACTTTGCCATGTAAACAGCCTACTCAGAATATTGTCTTTTTTAGAACAAGTGCAAAAACTGGAATATTAGGTGCATGTAAACATAGTCAGTGTATTTAACAGAAAGACATTTACTCAGCCCAGGATGTTTAATAATAATAATGTAAGTAGTCTTCCTTATGTAAACCTACAATTACAGATATTTTATTTTATATTTGACCTTTATAAATCAATGGTGTCCTGGCCACCTTAATGAAATCCAAGGTGCAGTAGTTACTGTTTAAATGCAGAATCTTTCCACAGACATTGAGGCACACTTACTTTACTGGGAAATATACGGAAAATAAACAGTAAAAACATATAAAAATTTCCTATTGTTGCCAATAGTAAATGTTTATGTTTTATATGTATTGTATGTCTTATGAGAGTTATGTCTCATATTATGATTTACTCATGAAAGTGGCCACTTTTGCATTTTTCTCATACAACATATTTATAAGAAATAAGTATGAATCAAGCAAACATTATGTATGTTGTTTATAAGGAAAGTGCATGGCAAATTATGTTTTCCGCATATGTTCTACATAATTTTTGTGGTTTTTAATTATATATTATAACATGTCTGTTATAAAGACATATGCTTTTTATATGTAAATACGTACAATTTTATATGTTTTTTGTGTGTAAAGTATATCTAATTTAAACAGAAACTATGCTTTCTTTATATCTTTTTTATAAGATTGTTATATGTCAACCAATTAAAATTACTATATCGGTATAAAAATCATATACTTCTTATATAGGAATATATACCATTCTATATAGGTTTTTTGTATGTGAAGTGTATTTTATCATGTTAAACTATGCTTTCATTATGTTTTTTTAATAAGATTCTTATATGTCAGCCAATGAAAATTACCATAGCAGTATAAAAAATATATACTTTTTATGTATGAAAAATTATACCAACTCGTATAATATTCAATAGTCAAAAAACACATGAATCACATATTATAATAACATGACTTAATTTGTCCCTACTAATACTATCTGAAATGTGATGAAATTTGAGTTAAAACTGGCATGGCATGGTTTGGGCAGTGCCCAGAACAACTTATTTCTACCACACAATAATATAAATGCAGTCTGTATAGATCTGTAATATTGAAAAAATAAAAATAAAATGCTGTTACGCAAACCTTTCAATGTCTTTATTAACAGTGACACACTGGGATTACAGTGCCAACAGCTGTAAACCCTAATCTTAAAGAAGATTGTGTTTTAAAAGATACAGTTTGAATGAATTAGTGACAAGATAGAAATATCTTTCACAATTTGACATGCCTCAATATATACATGAAGAGCACATGCTTACACAATTGCTATTGTAATATGGGAACTATGTCACCAACAAACAAGTGTATTCATCTGACTGATTTGCCCCTTTACATTCAAAGAAACGAGGAACCGTGTGTAAGTGCAAGCTCTGAGCACATGCTAGTACTGCCTATATTTTGAGTAAACTTGATTAGAAAATTGCTAAATACACAAAATGTCAACTAAAATTAGTAGAATGTAAACGTAAAATGCCTTTATAAGATATTACTTACATCACAGTTGTGTTCAATACTTTCCATGGGATACTGTCCAGGAAGAAAACTCAGAGCAAACAAAACAGTTTAATGGGGAGCTGCAGCAACATTTTTACTTTTTGACCGGAGCTCGGTTATCTTGGCATTGATCGTGCTTCCAATGCTGGAGAGCTGGGTCCCTGGCCACCTTTTTTTATTTATTCTTTATAAAACAATTACCTTAGAAGACTGAGAGACAGTCGGTGATGGAGATGCAGACGTTGAACTGGACAGCGTAGATCTGGGGAGGGACAGTGAAGTTGCAGATGGAGAACTGGACCTGGACTGCCTTTGACTTCTGGGTGTCAAGAGAAAGGAAAGTACAATCATTGTGTAGCAGCATAGAAATAGGGTTGTATTGCTGCAGTTAATTGCGCCTGTTGACCACTAGGGCAGCAGTACATAAGTAGGCCTACTTCTTCTCGCGCTCCCACTGATGCATCATTTCCGGGTCAGGTGTTTGTCTGTGCAGGTAATGCTCTGCGCCATTGCTGCGGCTACTGCTTTGTTTCGGATTATTTATCATTTTGTCCTTATGCTTAAAGCCTGCGTGTTTTCACTGCAGAGTAGCGACTGAGTGCTCCATCCCCCGTGCTCCGTTTATTCCCGGGTTCTCTCGAGTGGTGGTGAGTTTCTTTCTCTCTCTCTCTCTCTCTCTCTCTCTCTGTGTTACATCGGATGCTATCCTGTAGCTAATGCTAGTGTGGTCACAGGTAGATGTCCGCTGCCGTGTGGGTCTTTCTCTCCCTCACTCTCCCTGTGCAGGTTTGACTTTGAAAACAGGTATGCTACCTTAAATCTAGTCCCCCAAAAGCCTTGATTAATGTAGTTTAGCTATGCTAATTTTATGTTTATTGACAGGGAACTCCCATCAGCTGGCCGAAATCTATCGCTGGTGATTCACGTGACTCCACCACCAGCTGATTGGGGCCGCTGCTGCTTTGTCTGCTGCTTTGTCTGCTGCTTTGTCTCTGCTGCTAAATGTACAGCTTGTCTGCTGTTTTGCCTACACAGCTTTGTCTGTGGTTGTGTCGATGCTGCTAACTACCCAGCCTACTCTCTGCTGTTAAATATATAGCCTGGTTTCTGCCGCGAACTACACAGTGTGTCTCTACTGCCTGGTGGCGCTGTTGTTGCTGGCTTTTGGGTTATAGTTGGCTTGCATGGCGGATTGCCGACATCAGACTTTTAACCTGTTTATTTCTTTAATTTTAGCCGAATGACTGGAGTTAATCCTTTAGTTTGTATTATTTTTTTGTTTTGATTAAGTAAATTGTTTTGTTTTCTTTACTTTATTATTGCTTTGATTAAGTAAATTGTTTTAAGCTGGTTTGTGAACTATTTTCTGTTTTATGTTGTATGTTTTGTTGTACATTTTGGGGTTAATTATTTCTTTTGTAACCTCTTTTTGTTTGTCCTTCTCAGTGGCTGCAGGCCGGTGGTGGTGCTGGTGACGTCGGTGGTGGTGTCCTTCCTTTTTGTGTGCCGTGCTCCCTTGGATTTGGTGATATCACTGTGTGTGACTGCCACATGTGTTTGGGTGAACCTTTTGTTTTTCTTTAATTTAGTTTTATTAATTCTCCTTCCCCTTCACCTGCTCTTACTACCAGTAGACCTCAGCCCCTGATTAGCCTCACTTTTCTTATTTGGGATGAATGCTATTTTTTCATGATAACATATACATATTTTATTAAATAAAGTATTTTTGTAAATTGGGAACCACGTGTCTTGCCTGTTGAGTGGAACGAACCTGTGTTTTTGATCAGTGTAAAATAATTCTTTGGATGCAATTCCCAAGGTGGCATTGTCGAGCAACCTACGAATCACATTGAGAGCCTCCACGCCGCCACAGTCGAGATAGAAAACCAAAAGAAAAACACAGCTACTGCTGGAATTGAGCAGCCATACTGTACAAGAGAATCAATATCAAGAACCAATAAGCCTTACAGACTTTTTTCTAGCTAGATATTAATCTATATTACACAGTAGTGCCAAACCCTTACACATTCTATGTGCATAGTACCACTAGCAAAATATGGTAATTTCATAGGAGCTTAAAGTAAATTGACGTCACCTTAACTTGCAATAACTGAGTGTCATCATTGGTTGTGCCATCCGAATCGTCACCATATTTTTGGGGGGGCACTGACGCCCTCTTTGTCAGCTCTAAAGGTTCTTCTTCCTTCAGCAGTGAGTTCAGTTTACAGATTGTGTCAAAACGAGTAGCTAGAGAACAAAAGAAAAATACATAAACCAGAGTTGCACTCAAACAGCTGATTGCTCCAGATCACTCTTTCGTAAAACTAAGACTAAATATATACTTCAATCAGTGTTTCCTCTAAGTTGATAGCATAGTGGCGGTGCGCAATGGTAAAATTTCCAGCGCCACGGTATCAGAAATAGGGCAGACGTACAACAGGGTTTCCGCTATGTACACCGCGCACCACCGCTCCTTCAGCTGTTTATGAAAAGGTATAAAGTCGTAGCGCCGTCTGCTCTACTGAACTCAAGCAACTGTCATCCGCTCTCTCTCCCCCTAGGGTGAGCAGAGCAACTGGAACAGTGACAGGATGTCATCACTCGCGATGTCATTGCAACCAAATAAACAACAGGGCGAGTACTACTTCACTCAATAAGTGATAAACAGCGGCAAAAGCCGCGACATGAAATCCGCACTCACGCGGGTCCCGTGAAATGTGACAGCTACAGTTTATTGGAAAATAGTGTTGGGAAAACTGACTGTGATGAATTTACTGTTTATCAGACCCCAGATGAAACGCTAATGTTAGCTAATGCTGTGGTGACGGTCCCTCTGCCTCTGACTCCCGTTGCAGGAGAACGCTGTATTCCTCCGACACGCTGTATTAGCGTTACTGATTTAAAAGTGTTTTCCAGGTTAGTGTGGGTGCATACCGCTCAAAACCAAATTGAAAAACGTAGCTAGTAATGTTCACTCAGTGTTTAGTTTTGCTGTTAAACTGTGTGTAAAATGAGTGGTGACGTTAAATCACCCTACGGTACCGTCTATTTGCTGGATCGTTTCACGGTAACGGTCGGCAGCTAACTTTCGCAGATAAGCCCGTACACTGACGTCCAATACCCCCCCATCCCCCCACCCCCCCATGGGTACATGTTTCTGAAACAACACAACAACAATTTTCCAGCATTTGTAGTGCATTATACAGGAGGAAATTAAAAACGAAACAAAAGTATGAGCTCTGTTTATAGTTACATTTTAAATCAAGAGTTGACTTGTTTAAATGGGACTCATCTTACAACTTTACTGTTCTCTGTCTTGTCTTGTCTAGTTTTACTCCCTGTGTTTTCCCGCTCTTGTGATTGCCTGTTTTCCACCTGTTTCCCAGCCCTTGTGTCACCTGCCTCTTGTTACCTCGTTACCTTCTGGATTTCGTCTTTGTGTTCCCCTTGTCCTGTGTCAGATCATTGTGTGTGTATTGTAGCCAGTTTTGTATTCCCGTGTTTTTTGTCTCCAGTTTGTATTCCTTAGTGTTAGTCTTCCCTGTTAGTCTTTGTGTTCCTGTTATTCTATTTTTGACTTGGACTTTATTTTGGATTACTTTTGCCTGCCTTTTCCGGGACTCCTTTGGTTTTGTATGTTTTTATGTTTCATTAAATCATCAAACAATCCTCTGCTTCCGTCTCTGCATTTTGGGTCCGCCATTCACCAACCCTCCCCAACAGAATGATCTGACCACTTGGACCCAGCAGAGAGGCTTCCTTTTTTCCCGGTGGGTTCTCAGTTTTTGTTTTCTGTTTTTCTACTGGTTGCTGCTCAAGACCTATCTGGACCATGGATCCTGCACACCCTTTTTCTGATGAACTTTGTGAGCTAATTTGTGACCTGATAGAGCTGAAGGCTATGTGGAAGGAGGCAGACAGTGAGTACCAGAAGGAGGCTATTTTGTCATTGGCTCGTAATATGGTGTCAGAAAAACCCTGGCTAAGTGACTCAATTCCTGACTGGGTTAAAAGATTTGTTTCCACTCCTGCCCATCCACCTGTGTGCCGTTTGGCTACAGGTTTCATGTCCGTTACCCAGCCTACTCCTATTCCTGTCGGTGCTCCACCTGGAGGTGAGCCAGAGACTTTTTTGACCATCTTCCAGTATATGGCTAGGTGTGCTAGACAGACGAAGGAGGCCAAAGCCGCCAGCCTTCAAGCTGGAGGACAAGGGCCCAGTTCGCTTTCTTGCAGCTCCTCTGAACACCTTTCAGTCGGCTCAACGGCAACCTGCTCTGCGGGCACCCTCAAGAACAAGCAGACCTTGGAAGGAACTCGCCTAGCCATATTCCCTGGTGTTGGGTACTCGTAGGGGTACAGATTCAATTATTGGCATATTATCAAAGATGTTTATCAATATTAATAAAGTTATGAATATGGTTATTAATAACTTTATCAAATCGACAAACAATCAAAACGGGGCACCACCCTGAAACTTCAGGGGCCAATCCTGAACTGTGGAATAGTCTCATTTGTCAGTGGAAGGGTGAAATCCGAGCACTGACCTGTGTTTAACCAGCAATTAATACAATAATACACAAATAATCACAAACAACTGCTAATTAAAGTATAGTAGAATTTATTAACTTCAAAATTATCAATGGCCAATCAATAATCCTTTGATCAATTAAAACCAATATACGTTTTTATGAACTACAACAAAACAAAGCAAAAACAAAATAGCATGTGTGCATCTGTGTGTGTGTGTTGTGTGTGTGGGTGTGAGAGAGTGGGTGTGAAAGATTAGGGGGGGTTGACGAGGTGTAGTCTAGCCAAAGACTACAAAAATGGCTACTCCTGTGAGCTGCACAAATCTGTTTCACCCCAAGAGGGCGGTATTGATAGGCTAGGCCCAAGATTAGCCGTTAGCTCATTCAGGCTAAACTATGTGCTACCAACAATAGGCTAGCTGCTAAGCTAACGTGTCTGCACATGTGTGGCAGACCAGAGACACACACACAGGAGTACAGAACTGTGGAGCGGTGCGCGCTCTGCAGTTTATGTGACTCGCTGTTTGGCCAGCTGTTCACCTCAGCGCGTGTGTGTAACTAGCTATGTGTTCATATATGTGTGTGTGAGAGAAAGGTTAGAAAAAGAGATATATTTTTACTTGGATCTTGGTTACCGATAATGACCAACCCTCTCAGTCAACTCACGTCTGGACTAAAGTGGAATTAGGCGCAGACTCTGAGAATTTCATCTGACTGAGGGGACGTTCATTATAACCACTCCGGTGTACAGCACCTAAACTCCGTGGAAGGAGCTAGCGATATAGCATTTACAGTTACCCTAGCTACATTATATTCAACACAACATATCAAGAATGCACCGTGATCAGAGTACATTCACAGAATAGATTTGACTCAGCGGTCACAATCCTAGATTAATACATTACACGCGCAGCAGTAGCACTGTATTAATCAAATCACATTAATGGTAACACAAAGTAGCAGCAATAGCAAATTACTCATTAATAAAACACACTATTTATCTCTGCCCAGACATAAGCCTTCTTACTGTGTTCAGTCCGTTTGTCCGTAGGTTTCCACGAAAGAAACGGGGGTCCGTGTCTGCCCGTCAACAGATCACGAAGGAAAACTTGTCTTTCTTCATGGGCAGTGAAAGACAAGCTAGAGTCGACTTTGAAGAAACCGTGTCCGATTTCCTTCTAGAGAACGTGTTGTTCTCTCTGCAGTTTTGAAACACGATGTGTGTTACAGAATCCAGTAGTGTTCTTCCAGAACACCGAGAGATAAATCCACTTTCGCTAGAAAGTGGAAGTTTTGGCACAAGCTGGCGTGCTTCCTGCAGCAACGGGGTTGCTATGAAAGACGAAGATTTTGGTGTCTAAGCCAGTTTTATAGTCTCAGGCCCCATGCTGTGTTTGGAGTCCACTGGTCCAATGGGAATGCAGGACCTCCTGGTGTTTCGGCCATTTTGTGCAGTAGCACCTGGGTGCGACTTTTAGGCTGCAAGGTCTGCATGTAGAAAAGAAATGGGTGATGAACCATCTTTCCTGAGGAGACCTGGATCGGAATTTTCCAGGTAGGCCCTTCTTTGTCTCAGGCCCATTGTCTCTGAGCACATGTTGGCTGGAAATCCTTTGTTTGACAAGATAATGTTTAACTCACTCCTGGACGGTCCCAACACTGGGAGCCGTGGAGGCCGGAGACGGGGCAGAAGACAACATGGCTCGAGCCCATGCTGTCCAGCAAGCCAGAGCCTGAGCTGACCAGTGTTACCAGTGTTCCAGAGCTGACGTGCAGCTCTCCTGACCCTGGGCCGACGTGTAGCTCTCCTGACCCTGGGCCGACATGCAGCTCTCCTGACCCTGGGCCTACGTGCAGCTCTCCTGACCCTGGGCTGACGTGCAGCTCTCCTGAATCCAGGCTGGCTAGCAGCCTCTCTGAGCCCCGGCTAGCTAGCAACCTCTCTGAGTCCTGGCTATCTAGCAGCCCCCTTGAATCCAGGCTAGCTAGCAGCCTCTCTAGTGTCCCCGAGCTCTCTAGTGTCCCTGAGCTCTCTAGTGTCCCCAAGCTTTCTTGCGTCCCCGAGTTTTCAAGCAGCCTCTCCGAACCCCGGCTGGCTAGCAGCATCCCTGGTTCCCGGCTGGCTAGCAACCTCACAGATTCCTGGCTGGCTAGCAGCCTCTTGGATCCCTGGCTGGCTAGCAGCATCCCTGGCCGAACCGCCGCTGACGTCCGGCCGTCCAAAGTCTCAGCTGACGTCCAGCCGTCCAGAGTCTCCGATGACAGCTCTTCAAGAGTCTTCCAGCTGTCCAGAGTCTCCGATGACAGCTCTTCAAGAGTCTTCCAACCGTCCAGAGTCTCCGATGACAGCTCTTCAAGAGTCTTCCAGTCGTCCCGAGTCTCCGATGACCGCTCTTCTAGAGTCTTCCAGTCATCCCGAGTCTCCGATGACCGCTCTTCTAGAGTCTTCCAGTCGTCCAGAGTCTCAGATGACCGCTCTTCTAGAGTCTTCCAGTCGTCCAGAGTCTTCAACGACTGACCTCCCAGAGTCTTCGACGACTGACCTCCCAGAGTCTACGTCGACTGACCTCACAGAGTCTACGTCGACTGACCTCCCAGAGTGTTCACTTACGGGCAAACCAGTGACTATGACGGTCTCCGGCGCCCCAGAGACCTCCCCAGTGACTGCCCCTGAGGCTTTGCCGGTCTCTGGCCCCCCAGAGACCTCCCCAGTGACTTTGCCGGTCTACGGCAACCCAGAGACCTCCACAGTGACGTTGCCAGTCCCCGGCGCCCCTGAGACTGTCCCTGAGACCGCCTTTGAGACCGCCCCAGTGACTTTGCCCTTGTTTTCGGTCAGAACCACTCCTGCCCCTCGTGCCCTGTCGACCTCTGTTCCCGTTGCCTGTTTGGCGGACTCCAGCCCAGCTGCCCCTTCTCCTGCTCGGTCTGCCTGTCCTCCTGAGGGGTTTCGCCTTTGCCGCAGACCTGCTCAGCCTTCAGAAGGGATTCACCTTCGCGGACAGCCCCCAGAGGGGTTTTGCCTTTGCTGCAGACCTGCTCAGCCTTCAGAAGGGATTCACCTTCGCGGACGGCCCCCAGAGGGGTTTTGCCTTCGCAGACGGCCTCCCGAGGGGATTCTCCTTCGCTACTAGCCTTCAGAAGGGATTCGCCTTCGCCGCTGGCCTTCAGAAGGGATTCGCCTTCGCCTCCGGCCTTCAGAAGGGATTCGCCTTCACCCCCGGCCTTCAGAGGGGATTCGCCTTCGCCACTGGCCTTCAGAAGTAATTCGCCTTCGCCGCTGGCCTTCAGAAGGGATTCACCTTCACAGATGGCCTCCAGAGGGATATTGTCTTCGCCGCCGGCCTCCAGAAGGATTCTGCCTTCGCCACCGCCCTCCAGAGGGATTTCGCCTTCACGGTCGGCCTCCAGAGGGGTTTCCCCTTCACGGATGGCCTCCAGAGGGGTTTCGCCTTTGCTGACGGCCGCCTCTGAATCTTCCACGTTCCTGAGGGGCTCTATCTTCGCCCACCTGAGAGGCTTCGCCTTCGCCGCCAGCCACCTGAGGTGTTCTGCCTTCGTCGCCGGCCGCCAGAAGGCTTCTCCCGTCTGCGCTGCAGCTCTCTGTTCCATGTCCCGAGTGGCCCCTCTCTGTTCCCTGCTCCACGAGTGCCCTCTTTGCTCCCCTGTTCCCTGTACCCCAGTGCTCTCTGCTTCCCCGTGCCCTAGTGCCCTCTGTCCCCAGTCCCTGAGTGACTCATCTCCCCACTGACTCTTGTGCCTTCCCTCGCCCCTCCGGGGTTGATTATTTTGTTTTTTGGGTCTTCCCTCCTCCAGGCCCCCTCCCTGGGTTGTTTCTGCCTGTTTTTTTTTTGTTTTGTTTTTGGACATCTGGGATCTGTCCCTTGGGGTGGGGGGGTCCTGTTATGGTTTTGGTGTTTTGTCTTGTCTCATTTTAGTCTGTTTTCCTGTCATTTTTGTGCTACATCTGTTTCCTAATGCAGCTTATAATTAACGTTACAGTGATTCGTTCCCAGTTAAAGTTACTGTTCCCTGATTCTTTAGAAAAATCAACAGAACGTTGACTGACATCGAAGAAAACAATGCTCAACAGCAAGTAAGCGTAGCCCAGTTCTTGTCCTCTGTCTTATCAGCTAAATGTATACATTGTAACAGTTATGATACTGTAACTACCTAACTATTTTGCAGCTCACATCCGTTTGTGAATGCTCATGTGCTTGCTGCAGATAAGAGTCAATCCCTTTTTTCTGTGATGCAATTTTTTTGTGGACAAGGATTCTAAAATATAACAAATTCGCATCGCGTTATAGGTGTTTTGATGCCTCAAATTCATATGCGATTGTTTGGCATTTTCGTGTTGTTTATCCATAATGTACCTGGTGTGTAAATACCTTAATTAAGGTAAAGGCTGATGTAACATCATGTTGAAACAATAAGTACAGCATTTACAGTAACCACTGTTACAGTTAAATAGCCAGTAGCCTAGTAAGTCCCTCTCAATCGCTCACACTAAAGTTACAAAATTGTAATCTATTATCTCTCTGTCTCTGTCTCTACCCCATCTCTCCCCCTCTTTCTCTTATTTTTTAATGAATAATGGACTTGTGTTCTCCAGGAAAGTGATGAAGATCCCAGCCAAAGAGTTGAGCAGAGAGAAGAACCTTTGACATTAGCACAGGTGAGACAAAACTACAGTAGTATCTCTCTCTCTCTCTCTCTCTCTCTCTCTCTCTCTCTCTCTCAATTAAATTAAATATGCTTCATTGGCATGACATGTTTTGAGCATATATCTAAAAAACAAAAAGAATACTAATAATAACACTTATGTTAATAGCACAGTCATTAATATAAACAACAACAATGATTTATTTTCTATATTAGTCTGAGTCTCAACTGGTTGTTCTCAGTCCATTTCATGAGGAGATGCATTTTGCTGCAATTAATTGGCATTTCTCCCAATAAGTAGGGGACTTTCTGTCTGACGTGTCTGATTTAGATTGGAGTTCAAGATATAGTTAGATTAAAGTTTTGTATTTCAGACATGAGGTGAGAAAGTGCAGCTCTGTCTTTACCTGTCCTCTGTCAAACTGGGGGCAGAGTCTCTCCTCTCTCTCTCTCTCTCTCTCTCTCTCTCTCTCTCTCACACTGTCTCTCTCTTGCTCTCTCTCTCTCTAAGGGGTGTTGATTTGTTTCCTTTCCAGGAAAGTGATGAAGATCCCAGCCAAAGAGAAGAGCAGAGAGCAGAACCTTTCACATTAGCACAGGTGAGACAAAACTATGATAATATCTTCCTACCCCAGCTCTCACAGGAAAGTGATGAAGAAGAGCAGAGGGTAGAACCTTATATATTGGCACAGGTAAGACAAAACTACAGTATCATCTCTCTCTCTCTCTCTCTCTCTCTCTCTCTCTCTCTCTATCTTTCTTTTTACGGGTTTGTTGATTTGTATCCTTATTAGGAAAACAATGAAGATCCCAGCCAAAGAGAAGAGCAGAGCGCAGCACCTTTCATATTGGCACAGGTGAGACAAAACTACATACACCTTTATGTTAATTACATAGTTGGTATGGTATTAAAAGACAAACAATGCAATGACAAAATGCACAGATTCATCTCTGCAGTTCATGGAAGTGTACAGACCACTGTCTGTCCTTACTCTTTTGTTTCTTACGTGTGCTCTGGCTTCCATTACATTTTTTTGTACTAAGTCAACCCGTTCTCATTCCGAACTCGTAAAATAAGGACGTTTGGACAGTGGCTGTCAGCGTCTGATGTGACGATAAAGGTGTCTTTCAGCGTGTTTGTGTAACGCACTGGGGAGAGCAGCAGTTAGATAGGATTTAGCGAGTAGTATGTAAGGGCGAATTTCCGCGTATGGAGGTTGGAAGGGGTGGTGGATGGGTCAAACAAACACAGGACTTTCACCCAGGAGAGCGGGGTTCGCATCCCGCTTGTCACGCTTGCTATAGTCGCTTTTTATTTTCCTCCCGTGTGTCCTCAAACAAACAAACAAACACAGGACTTTCACCCAGGAGAGCGGGGTTCGCATCCCGCTTGTCACGCTTGCTATAGTCGCTTTTTATTTTCCTTCCGTGTGTCACAGAACCGTACGCCCAGCCACGACCCTTTCCTAAACCCAACCATCCCGTTCTTCCCGCGTGTCACGGAACCGTACGCCCACCCACGACCTTTTCCTTAACATAACTGCGTCAAAAGGGACGGCAATAGACCCGAACAAGCGCGTTTACGTAGCGCTAAAGGGACGACAATAGTCCCGACCAAGCGCGTTTACTTATAGCGCTAAAGGGACGGCAATAGTCCCGAACAAGCACGTTTACTTATAGCGCTAAAGGAGACTTTTAGAGTCAATAAGAACGACAAAGGCACCTGACCAAGCGTCCGTATTTTACGAGATGAGTGTGAGAACCTGTTGACTAAGTACAGTAGACCAAAACAAGGTTATGTAATGGAAAAGTAAAAGCAGATGGAACCTGCTTGTTACAATGAACAGATCGGACTCAAATGCAAGGCTCAAAAAATTACAATTTATTGAACAAAGAACTCAAATAAAGCGTACGAGGAACTCAAAGGCAGAAACTAGGATGGAGAGGGACTCGGGGAAAACCTAGGATGGTGAGGGACTCAGGGGCGGAAACTAGGAGGGCGAGGGACTCAGGGAACAAACTTAGGATGGTGAGGAACTCAAGGGCAGGAACTAGGATGGCGAAGGAACTCAAGGAACTAACCTAGGATGGCGAGAAACTCAAGGGCAGGAACTAGAATGGCGAGGGAACTCAAGGGCAGGAACTAGGATGGCGAGGGAACTCAAGGAACTAACCTAGGATGGCGAAAAACTCAAGGGCAGGAACTAGGATGGCGAGGTAACTCAAGGGCAGGAACTAGGATGGCTAGGGAACTCAGGGGAGCGCGGGGAAACCGGGGCCGAAGGTCCGAGGAGGAGGCACTGGAGAAGGGAAGCAGAGGACTGAGGAAGGGCTGACTGGACGCGGAGATGTAGGTAGGGCGAAGCAGGGTGCCGTGGGAGGAGGACTGGATGGAGAGGCCAGCTGACTGGATTTGGAGACTTGGAAGTGGTCGCTGCAAAGCGAACACAAAGAAGGTAAGACAGGAAAACACACAGGGAGAGGTAAGTGCAAAAGGATTTTCTTAGATAGCATATGCGAGCGTCACCGATGAAGCAGAGACAACGATTCAGCGGAGATGGTCTGTTAAGAAAGTACTGTGCCTAATTGTATATGGCTGGCAGGTGTGCGTGGCGGGAGAGCGGTGATGGTGATTGCAGCATGTGTGTCTCGTCAGCTGGCAGGCAGTAGACAGGAGGAGGGAAAGCAAAAGAGACACAGGGAGAGAGGCAGAGCCGACAGAAAAAAAGCCAACAGCTTGGGAAAAATAAACAAAAACTCACAGCCAGCTGACCCCAACCATCACAGTACCCCCTCCTCAACGGACGCCTCCAGGCCGACCGCCAGGCTTGTCCGGGTGGGCCCTGTAGACGTCTTCAATGAGGGTGTCGTCGAGGATCTGACTGGCAGGAATCCAGGATCGTTCCTCCGGGCCGTAGCCAGCCCAGTCCCCCAGGTAACAGTAGCCCCGACCCCTACGTCATACATCGAGGAGGCGGCGTACCGTATAGGCCGGATGGCCGTCGATGATCCGGGGAGGGGGAGGCGTTGCCACTGCCACTGGGGCAGAGAGGGGGCTGGTGGAGACCGGTTTGAGCTGGGAGATGTGGAAGACAGGATGTATCTTGAAGTAGGGTGGGAGCCTGAGTCTGACAGCGGCGGGGTTCAGGATGGCCTCGATGACGTATGGTCCCACGAACCGAGGGGTGAGCTTCTTGGAGGAGGTCTGGAGAGGGAGGTCCCGGGAGGAAAGCCACACCTTCTGACCAGACCTGTAGACAGGAGCCGGGGTCTGGTGGCGGTCTGCCAGACGCTTATTCCAAGAAGCTGTGCGCTGGAGAGCGGCCCTGGCCTCCCTCCAAACTCGTCGACACCGCCGCAGATGGATCTGGACAGACGGCACTGCCACCTCTTCCTCCAGGGCTGGGAACAGTGGAGGCTGGAACCCCATGGCACACATGAAGGGTGACATCCCAGTGGCAGCGCTGACGGGAGTGAATTATGGGCGTACTCGACCCACGGGAGATAGGAACTCCATGAGGGGTTACGGTACGCCACACCTAAGAGCCGCCCCCAGGTCCTGATTCGCCCGAACGGGGGAGTGGGCCAGTCGGCTACGGCTTGTATCTTGGCTGGATCTGCGCGTAGCCGCCCGCTCTCAATAATAAAACCTAGAAACTGTACGGATGGGACGTGAAACTCACATTTTTCTGCTTTGACAAACAGCCTATTCTCCAGAAGCCACTGCAGCACTAAACGGACGTGTTCGGTGTGTTGGACTGGGTCACGGGAGAAGATCAGGATGTCGTCAAGGTAGACAAAAACAAACCTATGCAGAAAGTCACGGAGAACGTCGTTAACAAGGGCTTGAAAAACAGCGGGGGCGTTGGTGAGACCAAATGGCATCACCAAATACTCGTAGTGGCCTAAAGGAGTATTAAAAGCTGTTTTCCACTTGTCCCCCTCCCGGATCCGCACAAGATGATAGGCGTTTCTGAGGTCTAACTTAGTGAATATAGCGGACCAGGAGAGGGACTCAAACACAGAATCCATAAGGGGAAGTGGATACTTGGTGAAAGGGGAGAGATTCATGGTGATTACCGGAGGTGAGGAGATGGAGCGGAGGAGTGCGGTGGGTGACGGTGGTGAGAGACTGGCTGTTGAGACTAATGGCGTGAAGGGGAGTGTCTAGGGAGATGAACGGAATGACGAGCTGTTTGGCAATCTCTAGGTCCAAAAAGTTTTCGTCAGCACCGGAGTCAACCAATGCCCCCAGAGGAAGTGTTGTCTCTTGCCATGACAGGGAGACCTCCAATAGGAGACGAGGGTTGGGAGAATTCCGGCCCACCAGAGCTCCCACTGCTACTGGCGAGCCGACACTTTTGGGCGAATGGGGCAGGACAAAATGTAATGACCGGGTTTACCGCAGTAGATGCACATACCAGCCAAACAGCGGCACTCTCGTTCCTCTGGGGACAAGCGGGCACGACCTAATTGCATGGGTTCAGGAGACGGAGGGGAAGGGGGTGCCGGAGGAATGAATGAGCGCAGCTGGGGAGGCGAGGGAGCAGAGACCCGAGATGGCGGAGGGTAGGAGCAGAGGAAGAGCCGCGAGGGGCGCGCTCCCTCTCCCATGCCCAGAGGCGATTGTCTAGGTCGACAGCGGTATCAATCAGGCTATCAAGGCTCTCCGGCTCGTCCCTGGCAGCCAAAAAATCCTTAATCCGCTCACTAAGCCCCTCCAGGAACCTACAGCGGAGAGCCGGACTGTTCCAGCCCGACCTAGCGGCCAAGATGCAGAAATCAACTGAATACTCCGTGACGCTACGATCCCCCTGACGGAGAGACATTAGCTGGGAATCAGCCTCAGCCCCCCACACAGGACAATCGAATACCCTCCTTTAGCAAGAAACCATTAGCTGGTATTGTAGATCAATTAAAACGCCATTGTTACTGTAGAGTATGTACTAAGTACCTTGGGACTTCACAATCACAAGAATCCATAATGGGAAAAGCCAGCTTACAGAAAGGAGATTTCTTTATCAGTATTCCATTAAAGGATCAACTGAAGGATATTCTTGAGGATCAAGGAATGCATGATCTCTGTTTTCGTACTGATGACAGTAGTAGGCATGTAATAAATGATATATGTGATGGCACTTTATATCAGACCTTGAAATCAAACAGTGAAGAGGATTTCCTCTCGCTTACATTTAATTGTGATGGTGTATCAGTCTTTCAGTCTTCTAAATTCAGTATTTGGCCAATACTGTGTTGTGTTAATGAGATACCCCCTGAGAGTAGAGATAAGCATGTACTTTTATGTGCTTTGTGGTTTGGATCCAAAAAGCCTGACATGACCTGCTACTTCCAACCATTTGTGGAGGAATGTATTGACCTTTCACAAGCTGGTTTTGAGTGGCAGCATCCTAATGATCAGACAAGGAGACATGTGAAAGTGCACCCATTGTGCTGTGTGTGTGATGCAGTAGCTAGGCCATTACTACAGAATTTTAAATAATTTAATGGTGAATATGGCTGTAGAGTCTGCCTTCACCCTGGGGTGCGAATGAGCAAAGGAAAAGGTAACACCAGGGTTTACACATGTGCAGATGAAAAACCAAGCGACAGAACTCATAAAACCACAGTAGAGATAGGACAAATTGCTGTAAGAGAAGAGACGACTATATTGGGCATAAAGGGCCCATCTGCCATTGTAGATTTACCAAAGTTTGATCTAATCATCAATGGGATGGTCCCTGACTACATGCATTGTGTGTTGCTTGGCGTGTGCAGACAAATGGCGACAGAATGGATGGATTCTAAAAGCTATTCTGAGCCATGGAGCATTGGCACACAAACTGCAATCATGGACAGACACCTCTGGTTTATAAGACCTCCAGGTATTGTTGCTCGAGTTCCACGATCTTTCACTGAACGCAGATTCTGGAAAGCCCACGTGTGGCAACACTGGCTTCTGTACTATAGCTTGCCTGTTCTTAAAGGCATACTTCCTCAGAAGTATCACTCTCGTTGGGCATTACTGATTGAGGGCATAAGCATTCTGTTGGGGTCTGAGTTAAATACAGAACAGATAAATCACACCCATGAGGCATTAGTGTACTTTGTTGGAGGTGTGCAGTCGCTGTATGGAAGGAGCACATGACATTTAATGTTCATTCCCTTCTGCATTTAAGCAAAAGTGTTGTGCATTGGGGTCCTTTGTGAGCCCACTCAGCCTTTATGTTTGAAGATTTCAATGGATACCTCCTGAAACAAGTAAAAAGTGGTCAAGCTGTACCACAACAAATATGCAAACGAGTGCTGTTATCCCGTGCTTTTCCACGTTTAGCAAAGCAATTCCTAACAAATGCACCTGCAGAAGTTACAGATTTCTGTAGTGAAAAGAGATCCAAAAAGCATCATGTCAAGAAGTTTGCAAAGTTCACTGAGGTGACTGCCCTTGGTCCACCGAATGTAAAATTAATATCTGTTCGTGATCAAGCTGCCCTCCACACAGTGAGAGAGCTTCCCACAAACTCTGGTAAATTACTACAAGAGAATTGCTGTAAATGGAAAAGTTGTTCATGGTCATACCTACAGCAAAACAAAACAAAGAAACAATTCTATTGTGCTTTTAAAAGATGGGGGTATTTTTAGAGTCTCCCACTGTATTGACATGGGAGATCAGTGTTTATACGCCATAGGAAACTATGGTAATTGCACTGTGCAGAAGTTAGCCAGAGGTTCTCTTATCAGAACTTCACTGAGCTACATGTCAACTGTCCACTTTCCCACAGGCTTTCACAAAGCCATAAACACTGCTCAGGTAGTAAGACCATGTATGTATATTCAATGTCAGTCCAGCTCAATTGTATGCCGGCTACTGAAGACATATTACTGTAAATGAATCAATGAATGTGAAGTAATTGTGAAGATGGTGACTTATTTATTTAGGGTCGCTAAACTGGAAAGTAACTAATTGCTTTTGCTGTTACTGTAATTTAATGTGAGAAACACTTAACTGTAAAATCTATGTTACTATAATGAAACAGCACATTTCAGAGTGAAAAGATTAATACAAAATGTACATTTATTCTACATTTTGTAGTGCATGTCATCAACATCAATGTATTTCAACATCCAAAGGTACACAAGCACAAGGTCTAGTGGCAAAATTATTCTAAAAATTGCATCTTAAAGGTCCAATGTGTAGGAATTTCTCCCATCTAGCGTTGAGATCATATCGCAAAGTAAACATAATGCGCAATCAACTCTCTCGCACCACGCAGTTCAAAGTACGTATTACAGCTACGGTAGCCTTCATGCTTCAAAATGCTGGTCTCTTGCTCTTTTCAATATCCTTTTTCTTTTTCTGGGTGAAGAAGAAGAAGACTCCTGTTCCTGGCATTAGGATTTTTAATATGTGTGGTCCTCCATGTTTTCTTCTTCAAACTTACCGGGGCCGGGAAGCGACGATACCCATTAGCAGCATTAGCAGCACCTGTGAGTTTATCATGTGGCAGCGAAAACGTGAAAGGCGGAGCAGTATGTCCTGTATGTCCCTTACCAAACGTATTTCAAGATGGAGCATGAATATGGAGCGTCTACCCCAGTTCATGCAAACTCAAATGTAACATTTCAAGCCAATAGGAATACTTGGAATTGATGGTGGTGGTAAATATTCGTGAAAAAGGACAGGTTTGTGAACGGGCAACACAGATTTTGATAATGAACAACTAAACACGTTACACACTGGGACTTTAATGAACTTGGGTCAGTTGGGTCATGTCAACTTTTAAAAATTTCAAATGTAAATTAAAACTTGTATAATGTCATATGCTAATTATGGTCAACATTTAAATCTTTCTACGGCAAGAATGAGGATTTTGAATATTTGCTGCATATAGAACTTTAAAAAAAATCTAACTGTAAATAAAAATTAATTTTGTCTATTTTATTTCGATAATAATATTGCCCAATAAATATTAAATAAATAACAACAAATATTTCCCATTTAATCATTTTAGTAAATTCACTAGTTGAGAGAGGAGGCTGAAACATGAGAAAATGCTAACCTTAGCAAAACTTTAACATTCTGATATGTCATAAAATCTTAAACATACCCTAAACTCTGATTGGTCATCTAATCATGTGCTTTTTCATGTAATTTTATTTTAAGATTTTTTGTTTTTGAATGTCTCATATATGTGACATCTTACATATGTTTTGTAAGGTTTTTATACAATACTTGAAAGATTTCAGTTTTACAAATGGTTGCCCAACTCATCAAGTTTGATATTACACATATCTACTAAGTATATTGTAAGTGGATTTACTGTCATACATAGTACTTATAAGTTCCCAAATTATAAATGTTTCATATTATAGAAATTTACTAAAGATATTGTATCTCATTTGACTGTCATATATATTACTTACAAGTTTCAGATTTCAGTAAAATTTATCTATGTCTTTTCCATATGGGAAGCCCTAGGCCATAGACGCTTCAATGATCACACCATTTTTGCAGAACAAATATTTGAATAGATTCCAGTTTTAATTGGTCGCTGCTTAAACACGTCTTGCACCTATGACATAACAGTCACACAAAACAAATTCAGGTAGGCATTGATGCATTTACCAGAAAGACCTTTACTCAGACCAGGGAGTTTCATAGTTTAGGTAGCTTTCATAACATAAAACTACAATAACTACAACTTATCATAAAGCAATTTGTAAAATATTAATGGTTTGACTTAGAGATGCCTTTGATTGATCGACCGCCGATTATTATTGGTCGATATTTTCATATAAACGCATGATCGGCTCCTCTTAAAAAAAGAAAAGTGCACACAAAGTAAGACAAAAATTACACATATGGTATGAAAGATTAAAAGGCATGAACAGCAAAGAAACATGTTTCATGATATCTTCAGATCCAGATCTTAACTGGCAGCACTGATTTTGGTTTAGCAACAGGACAGACTGATGTATAAAAGAGTTGTTGAGCCTGTTGTGTCCAAACGAAGGGACCTGTTAGAAGACAAAAGTTGGTATTGATATTTTAAAACATGCATGGACTCAGAAGAGACACTGTTAGCGAGCCTGAGCATGCTCTTATTTAGGGTTGTATGAAAGGAGTTTCTCCTGTGGAATGAATACCTGGATAGATTCCAGTTTTACTTGGTAGCTGCTGGGACATGTCTTGCACCTATGATCTAACAGTCACAGAAAGAAATTCAGATGGGCAATAATGAGTTCATGCACACTAATATTCCACTATTATTCCTAATATAACAATATTCTGAATTTGATACAGGTCATGTAAACAGCATATTCTGTTTGGATATTCTGAAAAAAGGCCGGTTTCCGAATTAAGCATTTTCCTATTAAGACATGTGGGATATGCCAGTATTATTTGGGTTTTAGAAGAATTCTTTGGACATGTATACAGCACATTGGGGATATGCGTCTCAATCTGGGTTTTTGACGTTTAGGACAGTTTACGGTAGTGGTGGGCGGAAAATGAAACAAAGGCAAGCTGTATAATTTGTGAAAAGGCGTAACAACAAATTAGACAAGCAAATTCTTTACTGGGTTTTAAATTATTAATAATCCAAAGGTGAATTCACAAAAACACTTAGGGGTCATGAAAATATATTCAGATTAAGCAATTTGATGATGCAACAACCTTATTTATTAAAAAGTATTGGTATCGTATTAAAAACGGCGATACTGGCCCTGTATTTACTTGGTATTGGATCGATACCAAAATATTGCAGTATGACACATCACTAGTTCACGGCCAGCTATGGCCAGTTTACGGCTTTGTGTTGTGGCTTTTGTATTTGTGTTGAAGTGTTTGCATTTCTGTTTAACCGTCTCTAACACATGCTTTGGCTACATTGAATGTGCAACGTATGCAGACTGCGGAATGTATCTTTTAAAGGTCCCATGACATGGTGCTCTTTGGATGCTTTTATATAGACCTTAGTGGTCCCCTAATACTGTATCTGAAGTCTCTTTTATATAGACCTTAGTGGTCCCCTAATACTGTATCTGAAGTCTCTTTTATATAGACCTTAGTGGTACCCTAATACTGTATCTGAAGTCTCTTTTATATAGGCCTTAGTGGTACCCTAATACTGTATCTGAAGTCTCTTTTATATAGACCTTAGTGGTCCCTAATACTGTATCTGAAGTCTCTTTTATATAGACCTTAGTGGTACCCTAATACTGTATCTGAAGTCTCTTTTATATAGACCTTAGTGGTCCCCTGAAACTGTATCTGAAGTCTCTTTCCCGAAATTCTCCCTTGGTGCAGAATTACAGCCACTAGAGCCAGTCCCACAATGAGCTTTCCTTAGGATGTGCCATTTCTGTGTCTGTAGCTATTGAGGAGGAGAGAGGGGGGGGGGGTCTAGGTGGAGGGTGGGGGTGTGGCCTTGACCAACTGCCACTTTGCTCGTTTGAAAGCCATGATGTCTCTCTCTCATAGGTGGGCTAAATTCTCTAGGCGGACAAAGCAGAGAAAGGGGAGTTAACCTTTCCCCTTATCACCTCATAAGGAGAAGATTCCAGATCGGCCCATCTGAGCTTTCATTTTCTCAAAGGCAGAGCAGGATACCCAGAGCTTGGTTTACACATATCGCCATTTCAAGCCACTGGGGGACCATAGGCAGGCTGGGGGAGCGCATATTAATGTTACAAAACCTCATAAAGTGACATTTTCATGGCATGGGACCTTTAACTGGCTACACCTGCAGCGCACACACGGCGTAGGACTGTGTGAGTCACAGGCAACACGGAGAGCTTTTGTTTTGAGATTGTTGTCGTTTCGTCAGTTTTTGGAGCCGGTGCTGTGCTCTGAAACATCCATCTACTGTCAGCTGTTATGCAGTGATGCAGGTGAGGGAAACAAGAAATAAAAACAGAAACTCTCAAAACCAAACTGCAAATACACACATTGACTTGAAATTAAGTATTTCCTGTCTATCAATAGTATAATTTGAAAAAAACATAGACACTTTATGATCCATTTCTGTGTAAAAGGGCCACACACATTTCTTGTAAAAAAATTATAAATAGAAGACTGTCCTATTTTTACGCATGTAGAGTGAATATCTGCGGAGCATACGCACCAATAAGGTCCTGCTCTCATGTCCGGTGTAGCCAGTTTCATTGATTATAGTGGAAGTGTAGTGTTGGAACATCCGCTCTGCATTTGTGCAATGTATCAGGCCAGTTATAGTCAGCTCAGTGTGTTGCTATGGTTGTACTCAAACCAACTAGCAAACAGTTTGCAGGGCTCCGGACCCAGTAGAGATGCATGCCCAAAAGAAAAGGAGACACACAGATACTTTTAAACATTATCAAAGACTTGGATATCAACAGGTTTTTGGATATGCACAAACATCGCAACGCCGACCTTTTCAAGAAACTGGTTGAAGGAATGAAAGAGAGAGGCTGTGTTTACATGGTCCAACAAGTTTGCCATCGGTGGAAAATTTTGAAAAAAATATTCTATACTATTTTGCAAGGCTGCATGTAAACAGTAATTTTTATAGAAAATTCACTTCCATTTGCCATGTAAACAGTCTACTCAGAATATTTTCTTTTTTAGAACAAGTGCAAAAACTGGAATATTAGGTGCATGTAAACATAGTCAGTGTATTTAACAGAAAGACATTTACTCAGCCCAGGATGTTTAATAATAATAATTTAAGTAGTCTTCCTTATGTAAACCTACAATTACAGCTATTTTATTTTATATTTGACCTTTATAAATCAATGGTGTCCTGGCCACCTTAATGAAATCCAAGGTGCAGTGGTTACTGTTTAAATGGGTTAGCAGTATCTTTCCACAGATATTGAGACACACCTACTGTACTGGGAAATATAAGCCCTAGACTATAGAAGCTTCAATGATCACACCCTTTTTTGCAGAACAAATATTTGAATAGATTCCAGTTTTAATTGGTAGCTGCTGAAACACGTCTTGCACCTATGACATAACAGTCACACAAAGCAAAATCAGGTAGGCATTGATGCATTTAACAGAAAGACCTTTAGGCAAGGCAAGGCAAGGCAGCTTTATTTGTATAGGACATTTCAGAAACAGGGCAATTCAAAGTGCTTTACATGAAAACAGATTAAAACATTAAAAACAGATAAAATACGAGAATAAAAGTTACAGTGCAGTATAAGAAATCAAATATTGAAGAACAGTTAAAACAGTTAAATATATAAAAGCAGATAAAATAGGAATTTCTCTTGTTATGCTTATATAGATTGTCATACAGTGTCAACAATGCAACTTCAGTATAAGAAATGTATTTATTAGTTAAGGTAGAAGTTATTTAAAGAAAGGCAACATCAAAAAGAAGGTCTTTAGCTTTGATTTGAAAGAACTGAGAGTTGCAGCAGTCCAGCAGTTTTCTGGGAGTTTGTTCCAGATATGTGGAGCATAAAAACTGAACGCTGCTTCCCCCTGTTTAGTTCTGACTCTGGGGACAACAATCAGACCTGTCCCAGACCACCTGAGAGGTCTGGGTGGTTCATAATATAGTAGCAGATCAGAAATGTATTTTGGCCCTAAACCGTTTAGTGATTTATAAACCAACAGAAGTATTTTGAAATAAATTCTTTGAGGCACTGGAAGCCAGTGTAGAGACTTCAGAACTGGAGTGATGTGATCCACTTTCTTGGTCTTAGTGAGGACTCGAGCAGCAGCGTTCTGAATCAGCTGCAGCTGTCTGATTGATTTTTTAGGGAGACCTGTAAAGACTCTGTTACAGTAGTCAAGTCTACTGAAGATAAAAGCATGGACAAGTTTTTCCAAATCCTGCTGAGACAAAAGTCCTTTAACCCTTGATATATTCTTAAGGTGGTAATAGGCTGACTTTGTAATTGTCTTAATGTGGCTGTTAAAATTCAGGTCTGAGTCCATGACTACACCAAGATTTCTGGCTTTGTCTGTTGTTTTTAACATTATCGTTTGAAGCTGAGTGCTGACTCATGTCTTTGGAAAAACAGAGTATTTTGGTGTTTTTACTGCTTTTTATGTCTTTTACAGCAGAGTCACCCACAATCAGAGTTTGGTGCCCAGTCGTTTCCCTGTAGCTTTTTACTTTTTGAATTGCTCTCAGTCCTTACCCTGCTGTGTGACGATGAGACGCAATCCAGGTCATGTCCAGGGTAGTGCAGCAGAGGAGCAAATCTGTTCTCCACCTGCACACTCTGTTGTTGGGGAGGCATTTTGTTGCTAATTCTCCCTTTTGCAGCTGTCCACGGCTGTGTCCTACTGAGTACAGGGGTAGAAGAGGCGCTCTGCCTAGATGACAATGTAGGCCAGCCGGTCGTATCACAAATCTCAGGGCGCTGTGCCCTGCCCGTTAGTCGTCCTCCCATTTCCCAGGAAAATTATTTACTCTTAGGCTTTGCACCAAAAGAGTTCCAGGGAGGACTACCACTTGTTGATTTATTACCCATTCCACAGCCCTCCTGTTTGTCCGTAGTCTTGCTGGTGCTAGTTAGCCTGTGTGTTGGCATGCTTTTGTCCAATGTTTTGGGTCAATGGTAAAGTGGTGTCATTTCCACATGATCCGTTTACTTCCACGTTTACTTCCACGTTTACTTCCACGTTTACTTCTAACTGGTAAATTTTGGTTTCCAGAACTGCAATCTTCTGAAGGAGTTTGTAGTAGTCCTCCATGGAGAAGGGAGGCATCTTGCTGCTAATTAGCTTTAGCTACAGTCACTTTAGGACAGGCTTGAGCTATTGGTAGGTCACGCTCACGCAGAAAAATGTTGAAATATGGCAATAGCCTACTATGTCTACAAAAAATGTATAGTCCAGTGATTTATAAGTATCCAAGATCTGCTGCTCATAGTTTCTCTCAGAGGAAAAGCAAGATTATCAGCAGAAATATGCAAGCAGAGGCAGGAGCAAGCAGCAAAGCGTCTGCACTGTAAGAAGTAGGAAGACCAGGGAGTTTAATAGTTTAGGTAGCTTTCATAACATAAAACCACAATAATACAACTTATTATGAAGCAATTTCTATAATATTAATGGTTTGACTTAGAGATGCCTTTGATTGATCGACCGCTGATTATTATTGGTCGATATTTTCGTATAAAAGCATGATCGGCTCCTCTTAAAAAAAAGAAAAGTGCACACAAAGTAAGACAAAAATTACACATATGGTACAAAAGATTAAAACACCTCAACAGCAAAGAAACATGTTTCATGATATCTTCAGATCCAGATCTTAACTGGTAGCACTGATTTTGGTTTAGCAACAGGACAGACTGATGTATAAAAGAGTTCTTGAGCCTGTTGTGTCTAAAAGAAGGGACTCTAAATCACCTGTTAGAAGGCAAAAGTTGGTATTCATAATTTAAAACATGCATGGAGTCAGAAGAGCGTGCTCGTATTGTGGTTTGTTTGAAAGGAGTTTGCAACAGATGGAAAGAATCACGCTACTTCTGTGGAAAGAATACTTGAATAGATTTCAGTTTTTCTTCCTTTTTCAAAGTGTTAGCAGAGTCTTTCCACAGAAATTGAGAAACACCTACTGGGAAATATAACTCTAAATATGATAGATAGGATAATATGTATCCTATAGAATGAGTGTAATGAGTATATAATTCATCTCCTCTCAAAAATAAGAAACGTACACACAAAGCATTTAAACAATTGCACATATCATAAAAAAGATTAAAACACATCAACAGCAAAGAAACATGTTTCATGATATCCTCAGATCCAGATCTTAACTGGCAGCACGCTGATTTTGGTTTAGCAACAGGACAGACTGATGTATAAAAGAGTTGTTGAGCCTGTTGTGTCCAAACGAAGGGATTCTAAATCACCTGTTAGAAGACAAAAGTTGGTATTCATAATTTAAAACATGCATGGAGTCAGAAGAGACACTGTTAGCGAGCCTGAGCATGCTCTTATTTAGGGTTGTATGAAAGGAGTTTCTCCTGTGGAATGAATACCTGGATAGATTCCAGTTTTACTTGGTAGCTGCTGGGACATGTCTTGCACCTATGATCTAACAGTCACAGAAAGAAATTCAGATGGGCAATAATGAGTTCATGCACACTAATATTCCACTATTATTCCTAATATAACAATATTCTGAATTTGATACAGGTCATGTAAACAGCATATTCTGTTTGGATATCCCGAAAAAAGGCCGGTTTCCGAATTAAGCATTTTCCTATTAAGACATGTGGGATATGCCAGTATTATTTGGGTTTTAGAAGAATTCTTTGGACATGTATACAGCACATTGGGGATATGCGTCTCAATCTGGGTTTTTGACATTTAGGACAGTTTACGGTAGTGGTGGGCGGAAAATGAAACAAAGGCAAGCTGTATAATTTGTGAAAAGGCGTAACAACAAATTATACAAGCAAATTCTTTACTGGGTTTTAAATTATTAATAATCCAAAGGTGAATTCACAAAAACACTTAGGAAAAAAAAAAGACTTAATGGAGAGCTTTTGTTTTGAGATTGTTGTCGTTTCTTCAGTTTTTGGAGCCGGTGCTGTGCTCTGAAACGTCCATCTACTGTCAGCTGTTATGCAGTGATGCAGGTGAGGGAAACAAGAAATAACAACAGAAACTCTCAAAACCAAACTGCCAATACACACATTGACTTGACATTAAGTATTTCCTGTCTATCGATAGTATAATTTGAAAGAAACATAGACACTTTATGATCCATTTCTGTGTAAAAGAGCCACACACATTTCTTGTAAAAAAAATATAAACAGAAGACTGTCCTATTTTTACGCGTATAGAGTGAATATCTGCGGAGCATACGCACCAATAAGGTGCTGCTCTCATGTCCGGTGTAGCCAGTTTCATTGATTATAGTGGAAGTGTAGTGTTGGAACATCCGCTCTGCATTTGTTATGCATGCAATGTATCAGGCCGGTTATAGTCAGCTCAGTGTGTTGCTATGGTTGTTGTACTCAAACCAACTAGCAACACACATGCATGCCCAAAAGAAAAGGAGACACACAGATACTTTTAAACATTATCAAAGTCTTGGATATCAACAGGTTTTTGGATATGCACAAACATCACAACGCCGACCTTTTCAAGAAACTGGTTGAAGGAATGAAAGAGAGAGGCTGTGTTGACATGGTCCAACAAGTTTGAATGAAGGAAAATTTTGAAAAAATGATTCTATACTATTTTGCAAGGCTGCATGTAAACAGTAATTTTTATAGAAAATTCACTTCCATTTGCCATGTAAACAGCCTACTCAGAATATTGTCTTTTTTAGAACAAGTGCAAAAACTGGAATATTAGGTGCATGTAAACATAGTCAGTGTATTTAACAGAAAGACATTTACTCAGCCCAGGATGTTTAATAATAATAATTTAAGTAGTCTTCCTTATGTAAACCTACAATTACAGCTATTTTATTTTATATTTGACCTTTATAAATCAATGGTGTCCTGGCCACCTTAATGAAATCCAAGGTGCAGTGGTTACTGTTTAAATGGGTTAGCAGTATCTTTCCACAGATATTGAGACACACCTACTGTACTGGGAAATATAAGCCCTAGACTATAGAAGCTTCAATGATCACACCCTTTTTGCAGAACAAATATTTGAATAGATTCCAGTTTTAATTGGTAGCTGCTGAAACACGTCTTGCACCTATGACATAACAGTCACACAAAACAAAATCAGGTAGGCATTGATGCATTTAACAGAAAGACCTTTACTCAGACCAGGGAGTTTAATAGTTTAGGTAGCTTTCATAACATAAAACCACTATAACTACAACTTATCATCAAGCAATTTCTATAATATTAATGGTTTGAGTTAGAGATGCCCTTGATTGATCGACCGCCGATTATTATTGGTCGACATTTTCGTAGAAACGCATCATCGGCTCCTCTTAAAAAAAGAAAAGTGCACACAAAGTAAGCACTCACAGCAAATCATCTCTCAGCCAAAACATAGCAGTCACTCTGCTGCTATTCTTAAAGTATAATTCCACTTTTTTACAAATTAGCTCTTTAATATAATAATGTATAATATACATACGTGTGTGTATGTATGTATGTATGTGTGTGTGTGTGTGTGTGTGTGTGTGTGTGTGTGTGTGTGTGTATATATATATATATATATATATGTCAAAAGTATTCGCATCCATTCCTCAGGTAGAAGTATAGATACTAGGGTTTAAAAAGACTCCTGTAGAAGTTGAAGCATCAACTCAAGCTTTTTACACAAGTAAAAGTACTGGTTTCAAAATTACTTAAAGTATATAGTTATGTAAGGGAAAAAAATAATATCAAATTGCTTTTTCTTATTAGACGATGAGTTTTGGAAACAATTAGCTCGTGGTACTTGGTTGTGCAGAGCTTGCAGCGCATTCAAAAGGTGTTTTTGCATCCAATCATTTCAAAAACTTCTTCCAGGTACGGCCAGGGATGTAGAAGGGTTGGCTGGTCTTCCTGGCTACCAACCTCCTCGCTGGTGCTTGGTCGGGACATTTAGCTCGAGTTCTCTTGAGTCTCTGCCACGGACATCTTCACTCGCTGGAGTGTGACGTGATGTATGTCATGTGCAGGTGCGATGGATCGCGTACAAACCAATAGGGTGTCGGAAGGGTATATGTTTATACTTCTCATCCAACCATGATCAAATTCACTCTATCCGGATGGCGTGATTTATCTGGATAGGTTTTTTTTTTTTTTTTTAACGATGACAAGCCGGAATGAAAACAAGCCAAACTGAAATAGGAGTAACGAGGCTATTTTTAAAATGTAAGGAGTAGAAAGTACAGATAATTGCGTAAAAATGTAAGGAGTAGAAGTAAAAAGTCTGCTGTAAAATAATTACTCCAGTAAAGTATAAATACCCAACATGTCAGTAAGTAAGTAAGGTAACAAAGTATTTGTACTTCGTTAGTTAACACCCCTGGTGTGTGTGTGTGTGTGTGTGTGTGTGTGTGTGTGTGTGTGTGTGTGTGTGTGTGTGTGTGTCATAATTAGCATGGAGGTTATTGCAGTGTGCATTTTTCTATAGTTGGGTTGCATTTATTTTTTTTCTTACTTCCAGTACTGAGAAGCAAAAAAGGTTACAAAATATTCCATAAATTACAGATAATGAAGTAGTGAAAATGTAGTGAGCTACCAACACTGTTTGACACAAAATATGTTCATGTGTTTATTAGTAATAGCCACTGTTTCAGCAGTTTAAGCTTAAAAAGGGAACAACACATATTAAACAGTCAGTTTTAATAAAGAAAATTCTGCCTGCGTCAATACCCAGAGCTCGTTAAAAAACACTCAGAAACCACACTGGACTCTCAGCACACACACATTAATAAAATGCTCACAGTGACGAAAAACACACTCTCAACTCAATGTTTGATATTGTAATAATGTTCAGTGTAGCTACAGTTAGTGGTCCAACCTGACCTAAAAACGTAACTAGTTCAATATTAATTTAGTAAAAGTTACAAGGTACTACTTGTTTTGTTTTTGTTTCAAGTGAATTTTAGAAAATTAGACAATGCATTATGTGAAAATAAATGAATGAAAAATAACTTGCTAAAACAGCTATTAAATGAAAAAAAAAAAACTACTACTATGCAGTTCAAGATGCTTGATGCGGGCTGGTGAATACTTAGTCAGTCTGTCCATCCATCCATCTTTAGATAGTAAATCTTTGCATGCTGTTTTCTTTTAGCACGGCTAACGCAACAACCCCATTTGATTTGTCAGTACTTTGTTCCCATCTACACCTTATTTACACACACACACACACACACACACACACACACACACACACACACACACACACACTCACACACTCACACACTCCAGGTTGGCCAAGCTGTGTTTTATCGGTCATATAAGCATATGTAAGCTTCCTGAGAAAGCAAATTGCTGCAGATGCTTTCTCCTGATGAGACAAGTAATTCGTTTGATTATTCAACAACAATTAAGTCCATTCAAGAGGACTCCTGCTGCGTGGGAGCGGTGTGTGCGTGTGTGTGTGTGTGTGTGTGTGTGTGTGTGTGTGTGTGTGTGTGTGTGTGTGTAAAACAACCTGTGTATATACAGTATATACAAATATATAAAAAGGAATCTGAAAACAACCTGAGGTACTGCAGACAAAAGAACAACTGCAGATGCAGATAAATGGGCATATTAAGATTTCGTTTGTGAACTTTGGGCTGTTAGATTAGGAAACGCAAATAAAAGTCACACAGACTTATTCTCAGCAAAAAGACTTACATACAGCAAGCGTCTACTAGAGGCTGCACTTAAAGAGAAACATTATAAAGTGGACTGGAGGCTGTGCCAGCTTGTGTTGTTCAGTAGTCAGTGAACGTCTCTGATTGGCCGAGCAGCAGAGCGCCGCTGACTCCTCAACAGCACAGACTGGACGAGACAAAACCAGAATGCTAAAACACAGCATCTGCTCTTTTCTTCTCCATCACACACACAAAATTCTAAACTGTACATGTGAGGACCCTTACTGGCCTAATACATTCCCTAACCTTTGACCCCAACTTTAAGTTGGTCGCACTGTCAACACTTCAGGAGTTCAGGAGAATCAGGCGGTGTCACAGCGACACCACATGCTGAGAAAAAGTCAACAAAAGGCTTCAGCTCAACATGGCAAGTGTGCGTGAATACCTGAGTGAAGGAGAGGCAGAGAAAGCTTAAAAATAAATGTATTGAATGTCAGAAAGCAAGAAAGAGCCAGATGAAGATGGATCTGCTTGCCATTAAAAAAAATTATTTCAAGGCAGCAGGCCATGCCTAAAGCAAGTTTGGCTACAATGATTAATTAATGTTCACACCAATCCCATAGGAGTGTGTGTGTGTGTGTGTGTGTGTGTGTGTGTGTGTGTGTGTGTGTGTGTGTGTGTGTGTGTGCTCGCCACTGTAGTTTTTAATCAAACAAACAGAAGGAAAGGGGGCATTTGTTTGTGACTATTTGCAGCGGCAGATTAAATCATTTGAGTCTGCACAAAAACAAAAATGTAAAGAAATAAATGTGCTTTTACATCTCAAAGTTTAGGAGTCATTTTGGAAAAATAAACAAATGTTTAAATAATCTTTCCACCAAGTTTAATTGAATACATTTATTTGTGAGATCTCTCACAAACTAGCAAATAGAGCCAGATCAAATCCTCCATGGACGTCGTAAAAAAAAGAAAAGAACAGCAATAAAAGTTAAGTGTGTGATTTGTAGTTGACGGGTCAAAACCCCCCAGTGTAGGGAAGACACAGCTGTCCTCACGCCTGACACTCAAACTGGTTCTTGTAAGAACAGATGTAAAGAAGACGCACGGCAGCACAAATCATCTCATCTGCTAGATCTGGGAGTTCTCTAACCTGGAGTGTTGTAAGAACAAGCAGCTCTGCTAAAACTTCATCTCAAACAAACGCCTCGCTGTGCGACTTCTTTGTATGACCTCGTCCTTCCAGCTCGCTTTCCTTGAGCCAGTGTATTTCAACATTGTTTGCCTGACCTCTCGCTCTGTTTTCCCACCTTATTCCTCTTCCAACACTTTCAAACTTCCCTCTCACTATGTCTGCAGTGCTGCAAACATCCAGTCTTATGCAGAAAGTTCAAATATTCCCTCGACTCCACTCGTCCTTCTCTTCTATCTCCTTTATCAGTCTTCTGCCGTTGCTCTGTCTGGACAGACGGGAACCTTCTTTTCCCACCACACAAAACTCCATGGGGGACAGATTTCAGCATTGCATGTTAAATTATTGATGAAGCGTCCCTTTCCTCGTCTCTGAGGCTTCGTGCTGAGGGAAAACCTAAAGCTCAGAGGCACTCAGACAGACACACACACACACACACACACACACACACACACAGAAAATAACTTTGCATGGTTGCATGATCTTAGAGTAATTAATTCATATCTGTCTGCAAGTTCTAAGACAGACAAAACACACATGCAGTACATAACTTCATGGTTGGACAGGATGAGTTTCCATCTAAAGTCCCAACAGTGACACCTCCAGGCTGTAAAGGTTCATTACACCTCATTATAAAGTGATAGAACAAACATGCTGATGTTTAACAGAACAATCTCAAATCAATGAAGCAGTTATTTATTAAAAAAAAAAAATGGGAATATGAATATAGAATTATGCACTTCTGTTTTCTACAGTCTCAAACCCCATAGCCCTTTATTAATTAAATGTGTTTACTTAAACACTCACTTTCTTATGGATTTGACTTGTTTTATCTGAAATGTGAAGCTCTTCAGCCTCGTGCCAGGAACGCTGTCCATGGTGCTGACTCTGGTATCTGTCTTCACTCAGAGCAGCTTTCTCTGGGTGAGAATAGAGACACTGTCCATGGTGCTGACTCTGGTATCTGTCTTCACTCAGAGCAGCTTTCTCTGGGTGAGAATAGAGACACTGTCCATGGTGCTGACTCTGGTATCTGTCTTCACTCAGAGCAGCTTTCTCTGGGTGAGAATAGAGACACTGTCCATGGTGCTGACTCTGGTATCTGTCTTCACTCAGAGCAGCTTTCTCTGGGTGAGAATAGAGACACTGTCCAGGCTGCTGAAAGTACCTTAAGAGTTATCTGAAGAACCAAAACAACAACTTTAGGGTAGATTATTTTCATTGTCGATTAATCTGTTTATATTTTTTAATACATTAAGTGTTTAGAAAATAATCATTCGTAAATTAACTTTAAAATTACTTATCTCACGAAAGAAAAAGCTTACAAACAGACCGTTTGGGATTTTTGCTTTAAAAGTGACGGATCGATTATCTAAATAGTTGATCAACTTAACGATCAACTAATTGTTTCAGCTTCAAAGGACTCTAAGGTGTGTAAAGAGGTATATTCAGTTGTACAAATTATTTCAAATTCACTGACCAGACTGGCATTTCTCTTTATTAACCTACCAAACTCACACACTGTTGAAGCATTTTCAGTGTAATCCAACTCACCTGGCATTTAGAGAGCAGTTTTAAGCTTGACCAGCCAAATGTGCATCATCTCTCTGGACTGAAGAAACTGGTCAATCCTTAAAATCTAAGATTTAAAAAGGACTGAGGTAGAGCAGCAGGAGAGACTGTAGGAATTCCTCAGTCTATGAATAATGTAGGCCTTGGAGAACGCTTTGACAGGATGTCAAAACATGTCATTTTGAGTCCCCCAAAAGAAGTCTGGCTTCGACTGCAGAAGAAACACTGGCTCCGTTTCCTTCATCGTCACCCTGACAGACGTGGAACCAGCCAAGGCAGAAGCACAGCTGTCAATCAGAACTTCTGTACACAGTAAAGTCAGTCGACACAACCGAGGCTGAGAGGAACCAGACGCTGCAGTCTGAAACTGATAAATAATCTCAAACATGACCTCAAGGGCTTCACAATACAACGCTTACTGTAGTTATCTACAGCAAACAGAGATTAAGAGTAAGAATGAAAGTTTGAATATATGGAATGGAAGTTGCCAGTCCACTACACACTTTAAAAAGGAAATAACATAACAAATCAAGTCTTTATTGAAACTATGCTGAGGAAGTCAAGTCATTTAAGTCAATACAAATCATGTAAAATCAAAGATCTCCTTCCTCTCTCATCAGCTGGAGTGCAGGATTCTTTCCATGACAAAACACACCAATTAAAGAAAGAATCGGATAAGCCACCAATTTGTTATGACCCGGCTCTTAAGCCACAACAAATCGGAGACACACCATGATAAAGTCTTATAAATGTACTGGGAATTACTGGAATTGTGGGGTATTTGTAAATTATAGAGTGTGGTCTAGACCTACTCTCTCTATATATATATATATATATATATATATATATATATATATATATATATATATATATATATATATATATATATATATAACTCTTGTTATGAACTGATACTATAAATAAAATTGAATTGAATTAAACAAATACACTTTATTGACCAAATCAATGCAAATTAGACCAAAGTAAAGGTGGGTTGTGGTTGTCAGTACAGTCAGTGGTGTAAGTGTTGACCAGTGTGTATAAAGTGCAGACAAAGTGTACAGATAAACTAAAGCAACATAACCAAACCAACAGAAAAGTTAAGAACAGAACAAATCAAGTATTTACTGAAACTGCTGATGAAGTCACAAAGAAAATAGTTTTACATTTAAGTCAATAAAAATCATGTTATATTAAAAATGTCGTTCCTCTCTCATCAGCTGGAGGGCAACATTGTTTCCATGACAAAACGCCCCAATTTGTTATGACCTGGCTCTTTAGCCACAACAAATGAGACATTATGATAAAGTTTTACAAAAATACACTTTATTAACCAAATCAATCCAAATTAGACCAAAGTAAAAGATAATTAAGGTGTGGTTTCTGATTGTCAGTAGAGTCAGTGGTGTAAGTGTGCATGAGTGTGTATGAAGTGCAGACAAAGCGTACAGATAAACTAAAGAAAGGTAACCAAACCTGCAGAGATGAAGGGAGATCTGGATCAGAATCAGCCAGCAGACAGAGAGACATCTGTGTAACGTTCAGCCCCCACAAAACGTAGCAACGCATTTTTTAAAACTGAAACGGGGGTGCGTTGAACACCCGGTTGTGGGCACCAGCGCTCTGCCTTTTTATTACCACGAGTTAACAGACACGTCTCTGCTGATTGGGTATCACCTGAGACACAGCCAATTAACGAGAGACACGCCCACCCAACGAGAGAAAACATATATATATATATATATATATATATATATATATATATATATACACATACACATACACATATATATACACATATATATATATACACACACACACATATATATATATATATATATACACATATATATATATATATATATATATATATATATATATATATATATATATACACACACACACACATATATATATACATATATACATATATATATATATAAACACATATATATATATATATATATATATATATATATATATATATATATATATATATACATATATACATATATATACATATATATACACACAAATATATATACACATATATACATATATATACACATATATACATATATATATATATATATATATATATATATATATATATATATATATATATATATATATATATATACACACACACACACTATATATATATATATATATATATATATATATATATATATAACAAGAGCCTGCACAGTTTTTGCACAGTGAGAAGTGCAGACATGCAACTCTTCTGTTGATGACTTTCAACCCATCGGTGTTGTTGTACTCACCTGTCTCTACAGCATCCTGCAAGCCTTGCATTCAATGTCGCCCTCCACGGTCTGATATGACCCGTCCACTCAGCCTCTACCGTTCCATTGGGCTCCAATATTGAGCCAAGAATAAGCACTCATGACAGGGGTTGATTGTCAAAAACAGCAGAAAAGACTAAAAGGTAGAAGGCCTTTCTGGTAGATCCACCATGAATCTTCATTCGCCCGTCGGCCATGGATTTACATCCTGCATGTGTTTGTTTCCTCTCACTAAAGATTGATCCTTCATTTTAATTCACTGTTGTACATTTTAACTGTTAAAGAGCAGCAAAACTCTGGCCTTGCAGCCCCCACTGACACAGTTATCAGTTCCACCTGTGCATTTCCTCTTCATCTCTGTGTGAAGTTATGGCAGTTTAAACACTACTAGGCATATGACTGCCCTCCTCAGGAAGTCACTTTAAAGGCTCTGAACACCCACACAGGTGTTTTCAGTTAACCTGGCTGATTGGACCTCTTCTCAGGACTGTGTCTTTAGACTGATTCATTGACATCTTCCTGAGCTTCCTGTTATCTTTATTACACCTGTTAGGGTGGTACAAATGACACCTTCATCCTTCTTATTGGTCATCAAAGCTTCGCCCCCCCTTTAACCTGAGCAGAGGTCTAATCAGCCAGCAGAACTGAAATCACCTGTTTGGGTGTTCAGAGGCTTTAACAAATGTTCATATATAACCCTATTAGGGTTGTGCCGATGGCCAACGTCACGATGGAGAGCCACCATCGTGATGTCACGCCCCCCACCCTGTCAAGCACACGCTAATCCTAGTCGCGGGCACTGGACGAGAAATTGACAGAGATGGGGACTCGAATCTGAGACTCGGACTCGAGTCGCACTTAAGTCGCACTAACAGCTGACTTCAGACTTGACTCGGACTCGACCCAAAAGACTTCAGACTTGCTTCGAGACTCGTCATCAACCTGTTTTCATGCAATTATTGCTTTTTAAATCTAAATTTATTCATGTATTTCTATTTTCTTTTATTGGCGCATATACGTTGGGGAAACGTATGACGAGCCTCATGTCCCCAGCCCTTTGCCATAACGTGCAACATAACGCATGTGTTATGCCTTATGTGCGCACACTCACATATTAAAAAAAATGCATTGACGATGGCGACACCAAGTCCTCCCGGAGTTGTGCCTGTTGTCATTAGTTTTGCTTTCAATAACTTGGTAAACTGTGGCAGTAAGCACACAGCTACATACAAGGTGTGTGGCATCAAGATAAATGATGCCGGATCAACAACGTCAAACTTCATCAGGCATCTCAAAACACATCCAAATAGGTCAGTTACTCACACGCTAATGTGAAAGAGACGTTACATTAGCATATATCATCACAGGTAACAAGCTAACCATCGCAAAGTGTTGTGCTAATGCTGGGAACAGGCAAATTGTATCGTTATACAAGACATCCATGGCACACAGGAGGCGGGACGCACAGATCCATACGCTGTTGGGTGGGCAAACTCTTGTGATGCGTAATTGATCCCGTGGTTGATTTGTAGACTATTAAGTGAACAAGGTGTACCCGGTCCACCAAACACTGGGCCGTCTTGACTGTTTTAATTCTGCACATACTTCTGTTACTGTAGTCCTATTTACTATTTCATTATTTCATCCATGCGTGGCGCAGCGGATCCGTGCACACTGTCACCTGCCGTGGAGACGCTGGCCTCACTAACCTCTCCTCCTCTGAGTCAGATCTCCCTCGCGCTGGACTCAGTTTCACTGAGCGTACTAACACTTAGAAAATAAATAAATGGCATTACATCAGTGAGTTCAAACTGCTTATTGTGCGTAATTTGGACTGACACTGAGATGCATGTTGTTCTGTAACTGGTGTGGCGCTGCCACTATTCTCTTGATTTCCACTTTGACATTAGACATTTTTTTCAGTGAAAGAGACGTTACATTTAGCATATATCGTCACAGGTAACAAGCTAACCATCGCAGTGTTGTGCTAATGCTGCGAACAGACAAATTGTATCTTTATATTTTATATGATGTGACAGACTTAGGTTAATATTTCACCAAGCCCGAGGGCTAGAGGGATGTGTTAAGTAGACCCCATAAAGTTATCCTCCAACTGATTTTGATACTGTACTATATGGATGGTAGCTAGAGGACATGCTTGGAAATCATAAGATTTAACAATACAGTGTTAGGGACAGATCAGATCAGGCCAGAGACTTGAGACTTGACTTGAACTTGCCCCTCAAAGACTTGAGACTTGACTTGGACTCGAGGTCAAAGACTTGAGACTCGACTTGGACTTGCAACAATCAAGTTTTCTTCTGGTTCTGGTCCAAATTCACACTGATATCAACTACATAACACTACTACGAGCTATTTCATAAATGTACATTCTTACTACATCGTAATAAGGGTTACAAATACTTATATAATACTCCTTTGCAACTCATTTATAAATGCTTTGTAAAGCATAGCAAGTCCTCACTTTAGATGGGCTCACGCCATGTAGTTAACTAATCAGTAGTAACTCATGAGTTAATCATGAATTGATGTTTTGGTAAGTGCTTGTTAAAGATGCATTAACACACTAACTGTCTGTAGGCATATTTCTGAAGGCATGTCCAAATAGAACAATACATGTGTGTGTCCAGGTTCTGTTAGCCTTAGCAACTCATTTATAAATGCTATGTAAAGCATAGAAAGTACTCACTTTAGATGGGCTCACGCAATATACTTAACTAACCAGTAGTAACTCATGAGTTAATCATGGATTACATTATTGGTAAGTATTTGTAACAGATATATTATCACCCCAGCTATTAGTTCAGGCCTATTTATAAATCATAACATTTTATTTAAGGCATGAACAAATTTAGGTCTAGATAGTCCGTTAATCATTAACTTCCTAGTTTTAACCGACCTTAAACATTCCTGAGTACCTAGTTAATAATGGTAAGAAGACTTCATTTACAAATGGTTAATGCATCATTTAGGAATTATTAAAAACATCAACTGATAAACGTTTTACATGGGCTTACTTAATATAGACCAACCATTTACTAACTGTATTTACTAATGCTTTACTGATTAGAATGAATGTAGGCACTATGATTTACAAATGATAAACAAAGACATTACTAATAGTTTGTAGATAGTTTATAAAGGGAAAATTATTTAATTTACCAATGGTTTTTGCAATGCTTATTAAGTGTCAAACTTCTATTTATAAACATAATTATTGAGAGCTTTATTTACTATGAACAAACCATTTATGAGTGTGTATACAGATGCTTTATTTATGAGAATTAACATAGGAGCAATGCTTTACAAATGATGAACAAAGCATTTAGTAATAGTTAGCAACTGGTTTATAATGGGAAATGTACTTACAAACATATTTTTTAGATAGGCTTATTTACTATGAACAAACCATTCATAACTATGTGAACAAATGCTTTACTGATGATGAATTATGTATAAACAATAAATTAATAATGATGAACAAACCATTAACTAATAGGCTTATTTACTATGAACAAACCATTTATAACTGTGCGAACAAATACTTTACTCATGATAAACTATGTATGAACAATTAATTCATAATAATCAACAAACCATTAACTAATAGGCTTATTTACTATGAACAAACCATTTATAACTGTGCGAACAAATACTTTACTCATGATAAACTATGTATGAACAATTAATTCATAATAATGAACAAACCATTAACTAATAGGTAACTAATGCTTAACAAATGATGAATTATGGATAGTTATGTTTGTGTGTGTGTGTGTGTGTGTGTGTGTGAATGTAGTCAACACTTACCTGGGATCAGTTTATCTCTCCGAGCATCATAGAGCATTCCCAGGGTGAAAGGTCGACCCAGGGCAGCAACGGTCTTATTATCTGAGGCCATTTCTCCAACCTGTTGAGAAAAGTGAACACAGCCTTCAGTACTTAAGGGCTTTGAAAGAGAAAGCTGCCTGTCCAAAGGCTGAAGAGCGAAAGGGTACAGTGCAGTTATGTATGGAAGCTATTCGACCTTACAGAACCAGCGGCACGGTAAGTGACAAATTTGCACAAACAGGTAGGAGCCAAGCCATTTAGGATTTTGTAGACTGTACACAAATTTGAAAACACTCTAAAATACTTAATGTACACTCTAAAGTAGTACGAGTGTTGAGGATATCTAACACTGTGAGTCAACTCTCCTCCTTTACACACACAGGAAGACGACAAAGATGAAGACAGACAGACTGACGGTCTGTGGTGATTAGAAATACAGTATTTCCCTGTAGATTCTAGTCTGACACTGACAGTCTTACACAGTTCAGTAAAAGTCTAAATATACATATATATATATGTATGTTTTTCACCCTCTGTCTCTGTGTCCAGTTTGTCCTCACCTGGTGAAGTTGTGTAGATCAGATGAGTTGTGAGAGAGTCTTCTTGACTTCCAACTGGTCTTCCAGTGTGATGATCTGAGCTGTGAGGTTACTTATATCCTGTCAGATACTCTCTTCTACTGACTCCTCCCATGAAATGCCTCAACATGCTGACATCAACCATATCGAAACAGTTGTACATTTTATTTCCAAATTGTATATATTTTTAAATATTGCTAGTGTATTATTCTATTATTATTTCATGTATATTTTTTCCTATTATTTAATGTTTACTCTGTACTAAGGCATGGATACCCGACCCGGGCCGGGCCGGGTTTGGACAGATAGTTAGAAATGATGGTCGGGTTCGGGCCGGGCTCGGTCACATCAGCGTGATAAGGCATTTGTTGTAAAATGGTGTTGCGGCTCCTTTAAGAGAGCTCAGTGTGTGTGTAAAGTGGGCAGAAGAGAGATAGAGGAAGAGGAAGCAGACGTGTAGATGTGACCGGAGCAGAGTTGGTGGAATAAGTTTAAGTTTTGTACACAGTGTGTGCGGTGTCCGAGATAAACTCCAGACTGAAAACCAAGTTCATTCATCTGCTCACCAGAAACGGGATTTTAACCCCGACATTATATAACGTCGGCCCTGGAGGTAACCAGTCTCCCCTGGTTTTCTGATCACGGTCGGAATCGAAGCAAGCAGGAAAGGTTAACACATTGAACATTTTAAATTAAACAGATTATTAACGTGTGCTTGTTCCCCCGTGTGCGCTGATGCGCTCATCTGTTGACATTTCCGAATGTCTTCCAGTTGCTTAATAAAAGCGGGCTTTCCACATAAACAAACGTACATGTGTTATTAGTATGAGAAAAAAAACAACGAGATTTTAACTGTGTCGGGCTCGGGTCGGGCTCGGACATAAATATCATAATGCCTGACGGGCTCGGGCCGGGTTCGGTCACGGCTCTGTCGGGCTCGGGCCGGGTTCGGACGGAAAAATTCGGCCCGATCCAGGCTCTACTCTGTACGTGTGCTGTGTGTCTGAAATTTTGCTGCTGCAACAATGTTATTTCCCATTTTTTTGGGATCAATAAAAAAATCTATCTATCTATCTATCTATCTATCTATCTATCTATCTATCTATCTATCTATCTTCTTTATGTAACAGGCCTGTAGGCAGACTTTAATTTTGTTATAATTTAACAATGAGGTTTGATTTAATGTCATCATTGGCAAGACAATGAGGCTAGTAAGCATCACTGAAGTGCCAATAATATGACATTAAATTGAACCCTCCAGTGTAATATTGTGATTATACAACAAGTTACCAACAAAATAAAAGATAAAACTGTATTCATTCATATTTTCAATGTGTAAATATTTTTATTTTCCAGAAATTTCTTTATTACAACATTGCATTCATATTAATGTACATTTTCAGACTTATTTTAATTTTTTGAAACAATAAACTTTAAAAAAAAAAATAGATCTATTTCTTTTTACATCATTTGGTAGCCCCCCCTGCACTAACTCTGACCCCCTGTTGACAACTTCTGGAATAGACTTTATATAATTATTAATGTTGCGATTATACAACAACAGTTACCAACTAAATAAACTTTATAATCAAACTGTATTCACATTGTGGGGGTATTCGTTCTCAAAATAAAAAAAAGCAACAGAGATGATTTCTAGGAGAAATAGAGAGACTAAAAAATAAAACAGGAAACTAAACCAGGAAACAAAACCCATGCTCCTAACGGTGCTAACAAGACAACGAGGACTGATAAACACAACGACAAGGGTAGACATGCAGGGCAGGACTACAGAGACACATGAGGTACATATATCAACTATTATGATTCAATTCTCTAAAGTTGACATGGAAATAACAAAGTATTATTTAAACCTACATTGTGTAATGTTTTGAGTTGGTTCTTAGCAAAAACCCCTTTGTTCTTTCATAAATATGTGCTCATTCATGAGTAATTACTTCCACCAACTAATCAAAGTATTCTCGTAAGCATAGAATCTGCTATTTTGAATCATTCAGAATACATACCAGCGAGTCGCTTGAATGACGGCCGCCATGTTGCGCCTCCATCTTTAAAATACATTAGCCAAAGAGGGACATACCTCCGCCTTTTACACTCAGTGGCACCGTGACGAATGCCAGGGGGAGATTACTCGCCAAGTGAGCGAAAAAGAGAAATAAAACGACAATGCGACAGGCAAAGTTAATTTTGGAGTGGTTAAAACAGCTGCGTGTAAACGATGGGGATACTAAGAGCTAATTTCGGATTCGGCCACCGTAGGAGTTAAAACACGCTCGGAATGGGAGGGGCTAGAAAGTAATATTCAGTTGGTTGTCATATACAATTTCTCTGCTAGATTGGAGAAATTCTTACACAATGTTGCTTTAACATGATGCGCCTTGAGTTCTCAATTGACTTTGGTTGTGCTGTCATACTGATTTGAGCATGTTCTAAATGTTTAGTTGACCTCAGGTTCAGGTTACTTTATCGGTACCAGTAGGTAAACTAGGTTTACAGTCTAAGAGGCAGGACATCCTTAAAACTTTGTAGACCACCACGTAACATGCAACACACAAAACATATAAAACATATAAAACAGACAGTAAAATATGGATGGCCTGGTTGCCAAACCATTATCTCACAGCGTTCTTTCCTGGCAGTATATGCTTTAGTAGGATTTTTTCTTTCATCATTTCACCATGCCTACATTTTTTCATTCTGACTGTTTGTATGTTGGATGTACTCATAGTCATTTCCGTTGTTATGTTCAAAAGTGAATGTCAATGAAAGAAATATTTGATCAAAACAAAAACAATTCAATATAAAAATAGATGAATATATATATATATTTATTTACATATTATAATCAATATTTATGTAGATATAATATATAAATACATAACATACCATTCCCCCCTTTCCATCCCCCTAATACATGCAGGCAGGACGCACGCACGCACAAACACCTTCGCTCTGTCATACACTCCCACAGACACTCACTTGCACATACAGTATGTTCACACACAAACAAATTGTTACAAAGAAATTCAGCAGAATGCAGGAAATGAAGTTTCTGACGCCACAAATGTTATGGGTGAGGACACTCACAGCACTAAAGAGAATTTAATTATTACACTATAGCACTAAGAGCAGAAAACAAAGTAAAACTAAAACCTGACCTTTCTGGCCTTCCTTGATGCAAAATCATCAATGATGTCATCGTATGAAATCTGCTCCCCTATTGAGTGATTAATTTTGATGACGGCAAGGCCAGTGAGCCGTTCCTGGAACATGGTTGACCTCAGGTAGGACTTGATCAACTTTACTTTGGAAAAGCTCCTCTCTGCTTGAGCCACAGTGACTGGCAGAGTAAGTGCAATCCTGAGAGCAGTCCAAAAGTTGGGGTAGATCTCTGATAGATCCTTATCATGCATAAAAGTGATGAGCTCGTTCCCCCCCTTGTCCGGACCGTTCCATTTGCGAGACCCAGAGGTGAACTGTCCCCCGTGCCCCCCTCCCCTTTTCCTTTCTCACATGGCTTCTGTGCACAAGTAAGCTACGTCTCGCTGCAGCGAGATGCTCCTCTCTCAGCAAGCAGGGCGCCTGCAGCTGCAGGGGGCGCCAATTTGCCAATTCCCCAATTCCCCAATTCCCCAATTCCCCACACAGTGAAATGATAGATAACAGAAAACCGCATCGCGGCGCAGAGGATTTTTTTTTTTTAAGTTCTCGTGCCGCCCCCCATGTGACATGAAAAAATGCCACCCTGGGCGGCTGCCCAGTTCGCCCATGCCAAAAACCGCTATTGATTTCCCTGGCCCTTTAGTGGGATGCCTGTTTTTGTTTTCGTCCCTCTTGTTACTAGGCCTACTCTTTTTTTATTCTGACTGTGTGCATTCTGTGTGTACTCATTACGAGAATGACTTTTTTTTCCCAATGTATCTGATATTGCGACAGAAAACTGAATACTGTGATATACAGTATGCATCTTAGATATTAAAACAATTTACAATATTAAGTCAAAGCTTCACAGAGTAACAGTGTAATTCAAATAATTCTCAACCATATACCATAATAAAGCATGCAGCATAGACAAACATGGAGGACACCAGTGTAGAAAGTGAGGCTCAGTTGTCAGGAACTTCATGACTTTGCAGTGACAGTGGGGTAAGCTCTAAGGAGGAAGTTAGTGAACTTCTGCAACTCCAAGTTGAATCATCAAACTTGGGTAATTCTACATCTTATTGTTATCTGATTGATGGTTGCAGGGTCAGGCAAACAATATACAACCTCCTAGTATATTTGTCTAAAGTCTAAGCCATTTTTTCCCATATTTGGTATGCCTGCTCTCCCTGTGTAATAATGCTTTTATAACCTCAACCCTGTTATGCACAATCAAGTTATGAATACAGTTTCTTTCAGGAGCACCTGGACAAGCATGCTGCAGGGATGTCACATGAATGTGTATATAGAGACAAAAGAAAAGACTAAACGGAAATTAAATTGAACAGTGTGCGTTACATGGGAGGCACAGAACGGACCCAAATGCAGAGTTCAGCAACAAAAGGTTTAATGACAAAAAATGGGGAAGGTGGTGGGGAGGCGGATGCCAAAACAGGAGTGAAGACACGAGGGCTGGGGAAGGATGACGAGGGACTCAAGAGTAAAACCTAGGAGGGCGAGGGCGAAGGACTCAGGGGCAGAAGCTAAGATGATGAGGAGCAAAACTGAGGAGGAGGCACTGGAGTCCGGGGAACAGCTGAGTCGAGGAGGGGATGGCTGGAAGTAGGAGCGGAGGCAGGACGGAGCAGAAGCGGAGGCAGGGCAGAGCAGGGAGCCGTGAGAGGGGGACCGGATGGTGAAGCCAGCTGACTGGATGCGGGAGGAAGGTGTGGAGCCGATGACTGCAGGGAGAAACACAAGGAGAGGTAAGGACAGGCACATGGTAATGACAGGTAAGGTAACAACTGTTCCAAGAGTGAGCTTGTATCTACTGTCACCAGAGAGGCAGAGACAATGATCCAGCGAAGATAATTAGTGGAGCCGGGGTTGAAATACTGAGCTTGATTGTAGATGGCTGGCAGGTGTGTGTGGCGGGAGAGCGGTGATTGTGGAATGAGGAACAGGTGTGCGTCGTCAGCTGGCAGTAGCAGGCAGGAGCAGACGGGAGGAGGGAAAACACAGGAGGCACAGGGAGAGGCAGGACCAACAGAAAAACACACAAAAAAGAACTAGAAAACTGGAAACAAAAACCGCAACCACGACAGTGTCCATTTTGGAAACACTCGGCCTTTAACAACACATTGTATTTTCTAGACAGTGTTCAAAATGTCATTTTGACATTTATTTTCACAAAATTCCAACTGACACTGTTATGGATCTATATTATAACCTATTACTTTGCTGATGCTGCTCATGTGCACAGTTTGCTTCTCAAAAGGTCTGTGCTTAAACACACTTTGTCAACACAACAAAAACAAAGTGTCCCATGACAAGACAGTGTTTAACATACATTTCTGTTTGCATTTATATGCTTTGACATCTAAACTCAAATTGCAGCATTTAAATAATTATTTCTTCTCTTTAAACTGCCACCACGACATGTTGTATGGTACTGTATGTCACTTTATATACATGTTGCATCAGAATGCAGCATAACTTTAAATATATTTGGCAAGAAACATGTGTAATTTGACCTAACGTAACTTTTATTGCTTTCAATTTATTTTAACTCCACATATGTGTTAAGTCTACTTTCGACACCTTTTTTGCTATATGTCATTGACCTGCGCAAAGCTGATTATTATTTGATATATCATGGTAATTATAGTGGGATGTTATTGCCCCTTGTTTGATTTAGCAATTGTTCTTCTTTGTATTTTATAACTATCACTGGGTTCCATTCATCTGAGGAAGAGTGACAAAAAGGTACTTGCTATGCATTCAAAACTCAAATATGTTTTTTTATTTTTTTTTTTTCTCTTATTAAACTTCTTAAGTATCAGGTGCTACTCAGGAAACCTCTGCCCTTGATATGATGACTGTATCTGGCTCTGGTTTAGCATCGACTGTAATCACCTTTATGAATTTGTTCTCTTCTAAATCTAAAGTGATGGTTCGGAGTAATTTCACCGTAAGCTGCTTTGCACATTGACCTCGAGCCAAACAACCCCCCATAAGCTTTTTTCCCTTGTTATAACGTTGATCGAGTTAGCGTTATCAGCGGATTAGCTTAGTGCAGGCTCTAATGGATCCACGTTTGTGTCTCGTAAATTACCCCACTAATAATGAGAATGAGAATGAGAATGAGAGACATAAGAATGATACCAAACTTCTAGAGTAGTACAAATAGTTTCTGTACTTTAGCATTAGAAAGTTTGTAACTACACCAGAAGTATATTTAAATAACACTTGCCTGATGGATACTCCTCTCGGCTGCTACTGCGCTATCACGCAAAGAGCACCACATCTATTGCCGGAAGAAACTACTGGTAAAGAAGAATCAAGAAGCGAGTGAAGAGCAGAAGCAGCTACTGCAGCGTGAGGCGATAGGACAAGATGCCACACAGTTGTATATATCCCGGCTGCGGTTTAAAAGCTAAAAAGTTCAATCCAGAGACCTTCCATGATCTGCCGTTTTGATACAAAGACCCGGAGCTTCTACAACAGTGGCTTGTTTCGTGCGATAGCGCAGTAACAGCCGATAGGAGTATCCATCAGGCAGGTGTTACTTAAATATACTTCTGGTGTAGTTACAAACTTTCTAATGCCTCGTTTTATAAGTACAGAAACTATTTGTACTACTGTTACAATTCATGTTATTAACTCATGAATTACTAACTGTATTTACAAACTCTTTACTGATTAGAATGAATGTAGGAATTATGCTTTACAAATGATAAATAAAGAAATTACTAATAGTTTGTAAATAGTTTATAAAGGGAAAATTATTTAATTTACAAATAGTTTTCGCAATACTTATTTAGTGTCAAACTTCTATTTATAAACATCATTTTCGAGAGCCTTATTTACTATGAACAAACATTTATGAGTGCGTATACGAATGTTTTATTTATGAGAATTAACATAGGAGCAATGCTTTACAAATGATGAACAAAGCATTTGGTAATAGTTTGCAACTGGTTTATAATGGGAAAATGATTTAATTTATAAATGGTTGTTTCATTATCTATTAAGTATAAATCATGTACTTACAAACATATTTTTCTAGATAGGCTTGTTTACTATGAACAAACCATTTATAACTGTGTGAACAAATGCTTTACTGATGATGAATTATGTATGAACAAAAAATTAATAATGATGAACAAGCCATTAACTAATTGGTAACTAATGCTTAATAAATGATGAATTATGCGTAGTTATTATAAAGTGCTGTAGTTATTATAAAGTGCTACCGTACAAAGTAGTGAAATACTCATCCTAAGACGCGCGGCAATAACGGGACGGTTGTGATTAGGAAAACTACGGGAAACAAAACGCCACACGCCCGCCCCGGTGAAAGTCCTGTGTTGTTTGATCCGTCCACCACCCCGACCACGCTCCCTACGCGGATTTTCGGCTCTTTATACTACTCCCTACCATTTTCGTGCTGTGACCACGAAATATGCTTCCCATTGAAATACATTACTTCACATTTTCATGCTGGCCACCACGAAAAAAATGAGAAAAACGTCCCCGTGAACACGTATCAATAGATTAAATAACGTGACCATTTCACGAACTGCCATGAGACTGGGCTGCTAGGACAGCCCTGTAAAACAGTTGCAGAATGTAAAGATCCACATTAAAGCTTTAGTGCGTAGCTTCTGGCTCCCCCATGCGGAATTCTGTAATGACAACAACTCTGTCGGTGCGTCCACATGATACAAGCCTTCCGAGATCGCGCATGCGCCCCCACCCATCCTCCACACAGTTGCTAGTAGCCAAAGAGGACACGGTAGATAAAAAAGAAACATGATGGACTCTTCAGAAGAGCTAATTATTTTCACTACAGTTCCTGCGCGGGAAAGTCGATGACACAATCTTCTGAACACAGCCAGACTGAGAAATATAGAGAGAGTTGTGTGGAGCTGATAGTCTTAATTAGCTTTGTAGCAACTCATGTGGCAATGGCTTGAATGGTAACGGCCGTTAATTAATATCAAAAAGTAACGCACTAAAGCTTCAAAACTGGACAGCTTATATAAAAAGAACATTCATCGTTGCAGTTTTTTTACCTTTACAGTGGCACATACAGTTATGTTCAAAATAATAGCAGTCCAACATCACTAACCTCATAAATCAATTTTTTTGGTAGAAGTGATATTTCTACATGGCAAATAATTTACTAATTTAAGTGATTTAATTTACTAGCTGCCGGCTGCTTCTTCCCCACCGACTGCTGTCACTTGTGGATGACGTCGATGTTGTGATGCGTTCAGGTACCAGGTGAAAAGAATCCTCTCATAATCCACTCCCTCGGTTTTATAAACTGTGTTCAGTTTTTTTCCCTCAGCTGACCCCAGGGGGGCCCCGTAGTATGTAGTGTTTTCTTCGGCAGGGTGCAAATGTTCCACCAAAACAAGTTCCTTCCTCAGACTATTTTGCAGAGGCACCATCGCTGGATCTGAAACTTAGTACCGCACAAGACGATTGTGATTGGTTTAAAGAAATACAAAATGAACAGATTTTTTTCAGTAGATGCTTTATGGAGGGCCAATATCCTGGACTTTCCCTCGCTCTTTAGTGGGATGCCTGTTTTTGTTTTCGTCCCTCTTGTTACTAGGCCTACTCTTTTTTTATTCTGACTGTGTGCATTCTGTGTGTACTCATTACGAGAATTACTTTTTTTCCCCAATGTATCTGATATTGCGACAGAAAACTATTCATGAATACTCTTATATACAGTATGCGTCTTATATATTTAAAAAAAGTACAATATGAAGTCAAAGCTTCACAGAGTAACAGTGCAATTCAAATAATTCTCAACCATATACCATAATAAAGCATGCAGCATAGACAAACATGGAGGACACCAGTGTAGAAAGTGAGGCTCAGTTGTCAGGAACTTCATGACTTTGCAGTGACAGTGGGGTAAGCTCTAAGGAGGAAGTTAGTGAACTTCTGCAACTCCAAGTTGAATCATCAAACTTGGGTAATTCTACATCTGATGTTATCGTCTTGATTGTTGCAGAGTCAGGTAAAGGTTAAGGCTACACAACCTCTCCTAGTATATACACCTTGTTAATGCCAGGGTTAGGATTTTCATTGTTGTCAAGAGTAAAAAAACATTAGTTTGTATAACCATCAATTTAGCATTCATTATTGATGGTTATTATAAAATAATTATATTATTAATAATAATAAATATTAAGCATTTGGCCAGTCGGCAACGGCCGGCCTGGTCCCGTGTTGGGCCGACCGACCCATCCAGAGGTTACTCAAATTGGGACGTTCAGTCAAAATCCAGCACGTCACCTTCAAACTGGATCTCCGTTTGCAGGGTTCAGGCTGTACCGGACCCTCCCGGTGATCATGCTGCTCTGGGGGACCGGCTGCACAGCGAGAAGCCGCTGCTGACGGGCGCAGACTGAAAAAACCCTGAAGAACCCCTGCAGAAAACCCTGAACAAGCAGCGTCGTTCTGCTCCGTCTTTCTGCTGTGCCCCATTCACGTAGTGTCACGTTTTACACCATGTAGGTTAAACTCTGCAATTAATCCGCGGTTCACATGTATGCATGAACTGTGGTGGTCCGTTACACTGTAGACTATATTCAATGTCACTGATACTTTTTGATCAATAGAATGTAGAAAACATTACACTCTACAACGTTTTGTAGCCATAACATGATTGTATTATTGTACAATTTAGCAGTAAAAGCAGTAGCCAATATAAGTCAATCCTACATTTTTCAACTTGGGAGCAAATCATGCTCCTTGGGGGAAAAAAAGTGACCTTAATGCCCTGTTCATGCTTATTAAACAAATGGACCTTGGAGTCAAGTGTTGTCATATCCGGCCCATGTCCTGGATGTAGAAGCCCCCTTACTGGAATTCTGAATATAATATATTCCATTATATTTTGTATTTTGAATTGTTACCTGCCATCAGAATTTTTTGATTTCCTTGCCATAAATATAGACGTTTTTACTGGAAATTGGTGCCTAAAAATGTATCCGAATGCAGGAATGGATGCCATTTTACCCTCAATTCTGAGCAAGGAAAACCCCTGAAGTATAATCACAACCATGAAAACATATTTAAATTGTAGAATTAGAGAGTTAAAACAGATGAAAAGATGGAGAACCAGACGGACAATATGTACAGTGTCAACGGAGAGACACACAGACAATCGAACAGACAGACAGTGACAACAAAGAACAACATACTGTAGAGGATGACAGTATAAAAACGGCATAAACAGACATATGTGTACATTTGTTATAAACGTGTGCTCTTTAAAAAGTAGTAAGCATTGTTTGCCAGCTACTTACATTAAATGTTTAAAAATCTGTTACATAAGGTACTGCCTGTATTATTTCATCATCTGTACACAAATGTAATTAGTGAATGCACGTGTCCGTGGCTGCATGGGCGTGGTAATGTGGGCTGGTGTGGCTACAGTGCCAGGGCTGAATTTTTGTCCCAGTCCGCCACCTGCACTTAACGTTGTATGTTATGGAGCCCCCCTGGGGTCAGCTGAGAAAAAAAAATGAAACCGTGCGCACAGAATAAAAATCAGTTCCCTCGGATCCATAAACTGTGAGCACGGATTATTACTTACCTCAATTATAACTTGTCTCCTGCTATTTGTACTACAGCACTTTTAAAAAATAAGTTTGGAGACACTACCTTATTTAATCATTAAATTAATATATATTTTTGTGTCGGTGTTGTAGTTTGTAGATGGTCCCTAAGCACTCGTTTTACTGCCGTCTCACTGCTGGCTGCTCATAGAGACCAGTGTTATTTCTCCAGGTCGGAGGACGGCTTGTTTTGATGAAAATGAGTTTGTAGCTCGTTGTTAACCTTACTATGTTAGGAAAGATGCGTCGTTTGTGAGTTAATAACATTTCGCTATAGAGTAATTGATCCCAGAAGTTCGAATCTGTGAATATCTTTCTAACTTTGCTCACTTTTATAAAACCGAGGGCACGGCTTATGAATACGTTCCCTCAGTTTATGAAATTGAGGGAATGGATTTTTATTCCGTGCGCACGGTGTAGTTTTTTTCCCTCAGCTGACCCCAGGGGGGCCCCGTAGTATGTAGTGTTTTCTTCGGCAGGGTGCAAATGTTCCACCAAAACAAGTTCCTTCCTCAGACTATTTTGCAGAGGCACCATCGCTGGATCTGAAACTTAGTACCGCACAAGACGATTGTGATTGGTTTAAAGAAATACAAAATGAACAGATTTTTATTTTTCTGGCAGTAGATGCTTTATGGAGGGCCAATATCCCGGACTTTCCCTCGCTCTTTAGTGGGATGCCTGTTTTTGTTTTGGTCGCTCTTATTACTAGGCCTACTCTTTTTTTATTCTGACTGTGTGCATTCTGTGTGTACTCATTACGAGAAAAACTTTTTTTTCTTATGTATCTGATATCGCGACAGAAAACTATTCATGAATACTCTGATATACAGTATGCGTCTTATATATTTAAAAAAATTACAATATGAAGTCAAAGCTTCACAGAGTAACAGTGTAATTCAAATAATTCTCAACCATATACCATAATAAAGCATGCAGCATAGACAAACATGGAGGACACCAGTGTAGAAAGTGAGGCTCAGTTGTCAGGAACTTCATGACTTTGCAGTGACAGTGGGGTAAGCTCTAAGGAGGAAGTTAGTGAACTGCTACAACTCCAAGTTGAATCATCAACCTTGGGTAATTCTACATCTGATGTTATCGTCTTGATTGTTGCAGAGTCAGGTAAAGGTTAAGGCTACACAACCTCTCCTAGTATATACACATTGTTAATGCCAGGGCTAGGGTTAGGGTTTTCAATGTTGTCAAGAGTAAAAAAACATTAGTTTGTATAACCGTCAATTTAGCATTCATCATTGATGGTTATTATAAAGTGATAACCATTGATTTAATATAATTTAACCATCTCATTTTTTTTTTAAGTTAAAAGAATTATTTCTTCTTCAATGTGTTGAATTTACACTATAATTTCTCTTCATTATGAAACATATATTGCAGTCCTACAGAATAAAAGTTTAACCATAGGCTCCACGTCTTTGTGTACATGTTCCCATAATGATGTAAGCCCTGGGCCCCATTTCAGAAAGCAGGTTTAGTGAAAACTCTGAGTTTGTTAACCCTGAGATGAGGGAAACTCTGGGTTTTCTGTTTCAGAAAGAGAGGTAACTTCACCTCAGAGTCAGTTACTATGGTAACTGAGTCTGTGAACCTAACCTAGTTGGGAGCAGGTTTTCTTCTCTCAGTCTCCTCCCTCTGACACAGCGCTCTTTCATTTCCTCATTCATTCAGTCTGTATCAGCGCATGTTAGCGCAATTTGTTATCGGCATGAATAAAAGAAATTGTGTTGGTTTATTAACCATGTTAGGCAGACTATAAAACGTTTTTTTTTCTAAAAACATGGCATTTCCTTTGTGTCGAGGATCCCGCTGATGAAGAAGCTGCTTTACTTCGCAGGGTGTTGTCGGGAGATGATATTGAGGCCCCAACATTTTAATTTCCAGATAACTACCTATTTGAGCGGTATTGTTTATTTTCCCAGTCTATCAGTTATGTAGCCTACATAACCTTATCCGTCCTCATATCACTAACGTCACCCAACTTGGGCATGCTCTACATCCCAGCAGATTATTTGTGTCACATTATTTATTTTTTTGAAAACGGCAGTTTTCTTTACAACATTGGTGATGCGGAGCATTTTAGTCAGAAGAGTGTGACTCGCTCTGAAACGTGTTTTAAATGTTTTGTAGTGTTCCCTGGCCACAAACCAGTAAGAGCCTTTAAAAAGGAGTTCCACAGTACTGCAGGTGAATGATGTAAACCCTTTGAAATAAAAGATTATGAATTATAATTCTGTTAATGACGGTGCTGCAGCCTCAGTGGGAATAGTAGGCGTAGTACTTTTTCGCCCGCAGCATTGCACCTAAATGAAATAGATTATAGGTTCAATACAATTTCACCAGTAATATTAGGCTATACTTATGATTCAAAATGATAGGCTACACCATATTGGAATATTTACTCTAGCAGCAATTTTCTCCAACGCAAATTCTCTCTCTTTTAAAGCAGCCGCTGGGTTGTTTTTTAACTCGCTGTTTGTGCGCATGAGTATTTCCGCCGACCCGTTTGTTTGTGGTTGTTACCATGGTGAATCGTAGTATCATGGCTCCGTTCATGCTGCCTTTTTATTGTTGTGGTGCACGCGCGTGAACCTACTCTTTGATTGAACCAACTCATATCAGCTGTTCTGGAATCGAAAACTCAGAGTTTCCATCTCAGGGTAAATCAACTCAGACATCAGGGTTAGACTCAGAGTTTGTTGAACCTCCTTCCTGAAATGGGGCCCTGGGCATAACCAAAGGAAATGGTTAAGAGTTGCTTGAGTTTCTTTCTGTTTCTAGCTCTCTTACTCCCTCTAGCTCCTCTCTCATCTTTCTACTTCTTCCTCTCACTTTCCTTCCCTCCCTCCCTCCGTTTAGTTGCCTCTTCTCTTTTTTATATCCTACCCATTTCCTGCCTCAGTGGCTCCTCACAAACAGAGTATTGGTGTGTACAGAGGACTACATTGTAACAACAGCTCTCCTCATGGACACACAGCATTAGTCAGAGTAACAGGGCCGGTGTCGGTGCAACAGGAGGAAAACAGAAACTGATTAACTTCCAGATAAATTCTGGGCAAAGTTCTGCTGCTTTCATGCTGGACCGAAAAGATGGTATAGACAGTAGGAGTGGTGGAATGTAACTAAGTACATTTACTCCAGTACTGTACATACTGTCAGTTACTTAAACTTTACTTGAGTGTTTTTCTTTTCATGCCACTTTCTACTTCAACTCAGACATTTCAGAGAGAAATATTGTACTTTTTACTCCACTAGATTAACAGCTTTAGTTACATTACACATTGAGATATTTGCACACAAAACACATGTAGTTTATGAAATACAATGTTTTATTATAATGAAACTAGCCAACAATATAACGGCCTACAAGTCCAGCTGACAAGATGAGACCATTAAACACCCAACTGTTTGGATCCTTTACACTTTCTAAAATGGGAGGATTTTCTCTGCATTGACTACTTTTACTTTAATACTTTTAAGTACATTTTCCGGATCATACTTACATACTTTTACTGAAGTAACATTTTCAATGCAGGACCATTACTTGTAACAGAGTATTTTTACAGTGTGGTTTTAGTACTTTTACTTTAGTTAAAGGATCTGAAGGGTTAATAAAGACGGTATAGACACAAGCTTCACACTCAGAAATATTCTTCATGGTAGTATTCAGGCCAAAGTCATTTGTAGTAGCTTTTCCAGTCGGCCCTTTGCTCCCTGATTTGCTACTACTGGTGGCTGAGCTGGATATATCTTGAAGCGTGCAGTTGTAAAGATGAGGAATAGAAGAAAGAATAACTAATAAAAGAAGTTGCAAAACTCAGAACATAACAAGCCAGCTTAATGTAAAAACAGGTTGTTTTTACATTGTTACATGTGTTTGACCCAATCATCCACCACAATCACTACGTTTACATGCACATACGCACGATATCCCGACTAATCTGTTTCCATGGCTAATGAAAGTGAGTATTCCACTTATATTCCCGTTTACATGTAGCCGTGCAAAACAGGATTTTTTCAAAGTTTATCAGCGGTGGCAGACTTGTTGGTCCGTGCAAACACAGCCTCCCTCTTTCATTCCTTCAACCAACTTCTTGAAAAGGTCGGCGTAGGGATGTGCGCTGATATCCAAAAACCTGTTGATATCCAAGTCTTTGATAATGTTTAAAAGTAGCTGTGTTTCTCCTTCTTATCTGGTCTCCAGCCTTGCAAACTGTTGGCTGGTTGGTTTGTGTACAGAAACCATAGCAACGCACAGAGCTGACCATAAGCCTGTGGTGAAAACCCAGATTAAGACGCATATTCAGAATGCGCTGTATACATGTCCAAAGAATGCCTCTAAAACCTGAATAATACTAGAATAATCTTAGTCTAATAATAATAGTCTTAATGCGAAAATGCTATATTCGGAAAAAGGCCTTATTCGCAGTATGCTGTTTACATGACGTGTATCAAATTCGGACTATTGTCATATTCAGAGTAATAGTGCAAAATTGGTGTGCATGTAAACGTACTGAGTGATTCTCTACAAACAGCCAGAGGTTAGGGGCTGCGTGTAAATATCTGTGACACACTGGATGTCAGGATTTATCCCAACCTTATCTCAGCACTTTACATTTGACAGTTCTGATACTTGACTACCATTGTTTTCCACAGCTGTTGCAATGGATTGATCACAGAAGGAGTTATGAGCAAGCAAAAGGAGCTTTACCTGAGCCGCATTATGGACAGCCATAATGCATTTTGCCTCCACCTGTCTCAACCTCTTCATTTATGTTATTGGTGGTTGGTTTGCCACCTTGTTGTAGCAACTTCAAATTAACGTCACACGTGGATACGTTCTGAATCCAAGCAAAAATACTATTTTAGGAAATGATCATGGTTTGGGTTGAAAAAGTAAGTTTGTTATAGGTGATGTAAATAAGTCAAATTGTATGAATTATAGATGTATCTGCAAGTGAAGTATATATGTATGTGCAAGTAAAGTATTTATGTATGCGCAAGTGAAGTATACATGTATGCACAAGTTGGGAATATACGTATGCGCAAGTTAAGTATATATATATATATATATATATATATATGCAAGTAAAGTACTGTATATACAGTATGTATGCACAAACTAAGTATATATGTACTGTATGCACAAGTGAAGTATGCATGTATGTGCAAGTGTTTATTATATATGTATGTGCAAGTGAAGTATATATGGCTTGTCACAGTCAGCAGGGGAAAAGGACCCAAACAGGTTTAGCAGTTTTTCAAGCGATTGTCTAAATATTAAATTTGTGTTGGTATAGACTGATTCAAAAACAAGTTTTGGTGAACAATGACAAGTTATTCGGCCCGCATCCAGGATGCCAAAAAAATACCTATGTAATTATTTTTGCTGTTTAGGATGTTATAGGCTGTAACAAGGTTTAGGTGCAATTATTAACTGGGTTTCAAAGCAGCTGCTTTATTCACACTATATTGTAAAATACCCCTTTCTTTCACAAAGGCTCATCCTTTCTTTACAGATGCACTTTTAACTCCATCCCCTGCTATCCCCTGGGCTCAGCCAAGTGATGCTGCATCATGGATATAATTTCATTACTTTTTGTTCAGATGTATTTTTATTTTGAAATAAAGAAGCTGTAAAACATAAAGCTGTACACTATTTTTCTTTAGGTGTTTAAAAATTGTGACTGACAGTGGAATTAGCTGCAATACAACGGGCAACAGCTGAAATCTTGCCTAGGGCACCGAGTTGGTTATGGCCAGGTCTGTAATACAGCAGCAGGTGTTGACATAAAATGAAAAGTAAGAAGTACCTGAGAGTCAGTGCTAGAATTAACAACTAGGCTCACTAGCTTCCACTTACAGAGTGGAATACAATCTTAACAAAAGATTGTTTTCCAAACGTTTGAATGACATCCAAATTTAATAATTGATCACACAATTGATGACAGCAGCCATCCTGTTAAAGTCCATGTGGGAGCTTATCAAATATTACTTTAATCTGTGTTCTTATGACACTGTGAAGAAGGAAGGTTATATAAACTCCTCTGAGGATTTATATTCTATCATTGTAGGATTCTTTGCATTAAAACATGTGAGTGTGTCATGAATGATAAAGGTTATAATCTTTGGTACAGTCAACTTTTTAATCTAAAAGAAATAAAGTAGCACACAGTGGTGAAGTCAGGTCTCCACTTTATTGAATATTCTGCTCAAGAAGAGAGTAAACATAACCAACAGTGACTCTCCTTTTTCTTTCAGACCTATGAGTTATAATAACTTGGATTGACAAAGCAACAATGTATTGATATAAGCTCAGTATCTATGTATAGTAGTAGGAATTAGAATACAAAGTTACAATAGAAATAATTATCCGTGATGTAACACGCGATGAAAGTTTAAAGTGATTGTGAAGCACTAACCAGTTTGAGAAGAAGGCTGTGCATCAAATCAACATCAACTGATTAACAGGAAAATACTTTTCTTCAACTCTATAAACATCAGCAATGTACTTAACATCTAACATAAAAATGTGTTAACAGTGACTCTCTCCAACAGTAGTCGTTAACTGAACCCAAAGTCAAGCTTAAGGTACAGACTTTAAAGACAAACTTCATGATTCCTCTTGTATTCTGAAAAGACAACTATTTAAGAAAAGAAAAAAAACAAAATGCTAAATAAAACAAAAAGGCAGTAAAGCTAATTTATATCCCATCACCAACATGATAATTTGAACAAAACAAGTTCATCATTTATCTTTTACTTCAGCTATGAGTTATATATCAGTGTTGACGAAGCAATTGTGTATCAAAATAAGCTCTTTATCTTTAAGTATTAACAATTAGAATAGAAATGTACTATTAAAAATGTCTCTGTTATCTATCAAGCAATGAAAGTTTAAACTTATTATAAACCTGTGAAGTACTAACCAGTTTCAGAAGAAGGCCAGCACATCAAATCAACATAAACATATTGACAGAAAATCACACATCCAGCCACCTATTGATTTCATCATCAATGTTCCTGGTCCCTCTGGGTTAAAATGCATTGTTTAAACTTGTGAAGCATGTTCAAGATAAAATGTAAACTTATATCCCTATTTACAGATCAAGAATATGAGAAGTATTACTCCTATTCAAGTGGACACAGGTACGCATAGTTTTGTTCATAATAGATCATGAATCCTGGGTAAACAGGCTCAGTGAATGTGGTGTGAAAGGTGTAGAGGTGCCTCAGTGTGTTAGAGGAGACTCTGTAGAAGGACAGAGTGCCAGCAGGCCAGTCCAGATACACCCCAACTCTGTTACAGCCATCAGAGGGATAAGGACTGCTCCACCTCACCTGATTATTATAAAATGCTTTAAGTGAGTGTGTCTTATTTCCAGAATCAGCAGTTTTGCCAAAAGCCCACGATATGGTATTTCTTCCAATTAGACTATCTGAACGGCCTGATTTTCTCTCAATTTCACTGTATGCAACGGCAACATGAATAGCTTCATAAGAACAATCATTCCACTCAAACTCCCAGTAATGTCGCCCAGATAAGCTCTCTTTGCACAACACCTGAGGCTGTTTATCAAACCTCTCTGGGCGATCAGGATATGACTGCCGTGCCCCATATGTTGCCTTTTTGTTTCCTTCAGACAGAATGAGGTTGTAGTTTGCAGTGTTTGGGTCCAGGTTGAGATCACAGGCATCTGATGGAGAGACCAAAACAAAATGTGTTATCAGTTATTCTGATGGTCAAACAGGTTTCTGGAGGAGAGTTATTAGTACAAAATGTTTTTATGAATCAAAAAAGCATGGAAACAGACTTACACCAGATCAGTTGTCTTCTGTTTGTGATGGTGTCCACAGGAGGGAGGACAGGCTTTGAAAAATCTTCAGTGACCAGAATGCTGTTCCTGTAATGGTAGATGGTTGCTCCTGTGTAGTTCTTGTTAGCAATGGCTGCTATGAGGAAACGGAATCGACTGTTGTTCTTCAGTGGGTTGGCAATTTGATGGAAAGCTTTGGCTTTTTCTCTCATTTTGGTGACAATTTCATCTGAGTAGTACCATGGATCTTCATTGGTACTTCCTAATTTAGGGAAGTGCAAGTAGTCGGCCATCACATCAAGGTCGGTATCACCCCTTTCCACTGAAGTGAAAACAAAGCACAGAACATCTTCTACACCTAGAGCAAGAACCTGTCTGTCCAGCTCTGACTGATTTGGGACGATCTTTGTTCCCTCCATGATATCTACACAGGCTTTGATGACATTGATTTCTCTCTCTTTACGATCCAGCCACTTGGTTAGTTTTTCCTGACTGAATGGTGACTTGTCTCTGTCTTCAAAGTGTTTGTTCAGGGAGCTCTCATCTTCTTTTCCTTCACGGATGGAGGGAAGATTCTTCGCCAAGGCCTGCTCAAGGTTAAATGCATAATTACCACACGATTTTTGGAAAGTGCTCAACTCTTCTTCAATCACAGGAAAATGATCTACCACTTCGTCTTCTAGAGAATCGTTGCATCTCATTCGTATTTTCCTTAAATCGTCTAGATTATCCTGAGCCTTCCTAACTAATCTGTTTGTGATCTCTTTCTTCAGCTCAGCAGCTTTGGGGTTGAAATTCTTCAGCGGCATCAGCCAGACCTGCACTGGAACAGCCTTCTCTCCTTTTTCTCCCAGTAGCTTTGGGAGTTGTACATAGGTATTCACTGCCTCTTCAAATGTTGCAGGGTTGCTTTCAAGAATGAAGTCTCCGTAGAATTTGCAGGAGAATTTCTGTGTCAGGGCTTTTTCTTCATCAGTCAGGTTAAGCTTAACTTGCCCCTCAAAATCAAATGAGGGGATCTTCTTTATTACAGCTCGCATGCTGCCCTGGATGTCCTGAACACTGCTGGCCTCTAACTTCTCACTGTCAAACACGAAGAAAGCATTTGTCCCATAAAGGATGCCTGTGACTACATGTGTTGCTGAGCTCTTCTTAATGACATCCATCTGTTGGGTTTGCATGGTTAGTTGTTCAATCATTAACTGCTTGAAGTTGGTGGTAGCTTTGTACTGAAGTGTCACTCTGCTCTGATTGTGGAATTTCTTCTGATCATTCAGATACTTGGCAGATCCTTCAACTTCTATCAGTCCACCCAGGAAACTGGCCTTCAGAGAAGCTTCAACATCCAGCAGAGAGCACTTGGATTCAGTGGAGTCAGAAGCAGCCATGTCAAATGCACTGGAGTGCTGAGGGCTTTCTTTTATCTTGCCTTGTAGAGTTTTAATATCCCACAATGTCAAACCTATAGAAATTAGAAACCATCAGTCATCTGATAAAGCAGGAAAATCATTTTAATGTAAAGTCACAGAAAACTAATAATAATCATTTAGATTTCTACATGTTGCAGCTTATTCTTCTGTCAGCAGTTCCCTAAACAGCTTCTATATTCATTGCTTGATTCATTCTTTGACATGAACCTACTTAATAAAGGAACTACTGGATTGAGAGGGTATGGTAACATTATACAACAATATGAATGCATTGCATAACAACACAACAATAAAACTTCCTGTATGGGCCTTTTAGACTTCAGATATGAAGAGGAGAATTTTAAAACGTTTTACAACTGTTAAGTATTATTGTGTATAGTGTATGTGTGTGTGTGTGTGTGTGTGTGTGTGTCAAGTGACAAAAGCTCAGCACCGCTCTAATGCAAAGAGTTGGACGACTGCACACACAATCAAGATTGACACCAAAACTATGTTTTCTGCTCTAATAATCTCACTCCCTGATTTCTGCAGTACCAAAGGAATTGACCATAAAAACAGTTTTCACTAATTTGGAACCAATCCTCAATCAGAGTCAGGTTTCATAGGCAAGGCAGCTTTATTTGAACATTTCAGCAACAAGGCAACTCTAATTTCTTTACATAAAAAACAAGAATAAAAGTTATAGTGCAGTATAAAAAAATAGGACAACCCTATTCCAGGGATGTTGTAAAAATGGCTCCACGGATGTAATAATCGGCTGAAATTCTACAACAGTATTTACAATTACATTTTTCATATTCTGTGCTGGATAATATACCAACAATTTATCATGCATCCATAATACAGTCAGCTAATAAATGGTCACAATTACATAGTAGAATTACAAAGCATTTGCTAATTATTTTCATAGGGTTAGGGTTTAGGATTAAGGCTGAATGAATTATTATTTATTTTGGGGAGTGGGTTGTCTTCTATGCCTACGGTTGAAATCGTTTTACTGCTTCATGAAATTACTTCAGAGTTCCTTTAAGTAGAACTGTGACAGATAGATTTAGAAATATTTTGAATGTAGTCAACACTTACCTGGGATCAGTTCATCTTTCCGAGCATCATAGAGCATTCCCAGGGTGAAAGGTCGACCCAGGGCAGCAACGTTCTTATTATCGGAGGCCATTTCTCCAACCTGTTGAGAAAAGTGAACACAGTCTCTGTCCACTGCTACATCATTTTACTGACATAGCAATCTCAAGGTTCACACTGTTGAACAGTGTGAAAAGAGGTTTAGTGGTTGTGCTCATTGCAGAGAGTTTTATGCAGTCATTGAGGAAGTGGTTAAAAGTACTCCGGACAAAGCACCTTTGCATTTCCCGTGCAAAGAAAAACTCCCATGCACAGATGGTTAACCTTAAGTCTTTCAATATAGAGTAAGCCTTATATGGTACGAAAGGAACATACCAGATAGTTGGGTAGAAAAACAGGAAATGAAAAGGAAGCTGTGCAACACAGGCGGCTTCAACATATATATATAATATAAAGGAATATAGTAGCAGGTTTTGAGATAACGTGAACAAAAGTACAAATAGTAATGATCAGTCCTAGTATTAGCAAGCTAGGCCAACTAGCTAGCTTTTTTTTAGGAGCAACTCATATCATAGATATAATAGAATACAGTATGCAGGTGCTGACATAACATGAACAAAAAGTAACATGTAATGAGAATCAGTGCTAGCATTAGCAAGTTAGGCTAACAAGCTTCCACTTTCATAATGGAATACAAACAGAAGATGGTTTCCCAAACTGTTGAATGACATTCAAATTTAGCAATTGGTCACAGCAGCCGTCCTGCTTAAGTCAATGTAGGATCTTAGCAAATATTACTTATGATACTGTGAAGAAGTAAGGTTATAAAATGTCCTCTGAGGATTTATGTTCTATCATTGTAGTGTTCTTTTCATTAAAATAAGCTAATGTTTTAAGAATAATAAAGGTTATAACCTTTGGTACAGTCAACTTTTAATCTTCAAGAAATAAAGTAGCACACAGTGGTGAAGTCAGGTCTCCACTTTATTGAATATTCTGCTCAAGAAGAGAGTAAACATATCCAACAGGTGTTGCAGTGTCACAGGAATCTGACATTTCTTCAGCTCTGTAAACATCAGCAGGGTTTGCAACAAAATGGTGTTAACAGTGACTTCTTTCTCTTTCACATGAGTCATGAGTTATATTTTTAAAGGCCCCATGACATGGTGCTCTTTGGATGTTTTTATATAGACCTTAGTGGTCCCCTAATACTGTATCTGAAGTCTCTTTTATATAGACCTTAGTGGTCCCCTAATACTGTATCTGAAGTCTCTTTCCTGAAATTCAGCCTTGGTGCAGAATTACAGCCACTAGAGCCAGTCCCACAATGAGCTTTCCTTAGGCCACGTCCACACGTACCAAAACAATCTTTTTTTTACCCGTCTTCCCTGGAACCGTGTCAACAAAATGTGCGTCCAAACGGATCCATTTGTAAAAGACTCAACACGCTACTTCATATTCCAGGCCTATAGGTGGCGCTATTTCTGCTACAGAAATTCACCAAAAACGGAGAAGAAGAGCATAGCTAGTCTTGTCACTTCCACTTCCCATCATAACATGACTAGACTATAAAGTTTTTTTCAACACTGCTCATTTTATAAAGGCCGCCACAAGAAAACGTCTTTGTTTACATTGTATAATGTGCTGTTGGATTGCTTTTTATTTTGCAATTCTGTCTGCCATCGGACATGATTGCAGCGCTAACGTTAGCTCTGCTAGCTAACATCGGCAGTCAAACAAACACCAATAATCCAATGTCTTTTTGATAATCTACACGTTTTACTTGCGGTAGCCTTTCTACAATAAGCCGTGGTAAAAGTTACTATAATCCGTTCAAGGAGTTGATAAGCAGACAGATTAGCTAGCTAGTTGATAAGTTGACTACTTCCACTTTATAAACAGCTAACCATAGCAGCTAACGTTATGTCCCTGCTGGAGCGGTCAGCTACTTTAGCGATGTTTAACGTTAGCTACATAACGTTAGCAATATATCTTGTGTAGAATCCAGGACCGGCAGAGCAGAGGGAAGTGTCAGGGAGCAGAGACAAAGTATTTAAATGAAGTGAGCTGGTTTGACCATGGAGATGGGATATGGTTAGCTTCATCGCAGTCGTGTCAGTGGCCGTGAACTAGTGCTAGTGCGGGTAAGAGGTTGAAGGCTGTGAGGTCGAGGGGTGTGGCGATGACATCATCGATACGCAAGTATGCGGCCGTCCATACAAACCCAAAAGGGAGCCATTTTCGAAGTTTTTCACCCTGGGACCAGTTTTCAAAAAATGGTTTTCAGGCAGTGCGTTTACAGGATTCGTTTGGACGGTCGACCCAAACGATGCTAAACATGTGCGTTTGCACCAAAAAGCGTCTCCGTGTGGATGGCCCCTTAGTATGTGCCATTTCTGTGTCTGTAGCTATTGAGACGGAGGGAGGGGGGGCAAGGTGGAGAGTGGGGGTGTGGCCTTGACCAACTGCCACTTTGTTCGTTTGAAAGCCATGACGTCTCTCTCTCTCTTTCTCATGGGTGGGCCAAATTCTCTGGGTGGGCAAAGCAGAGAAAGGGGAGGTAACCTTTCCCCTTACGTCATAAAGGGAAGATTCCTGATTGGCCCATCTGAGCTTTCATTTTCTCAAAGGCAGAGCAGGATACCCAGGGCTCGGTTTACACCTAACGCCATTTCTAGCCACTGGGGGACCATAGGCAGGCTGGGGGAACTCATATTAATGTTAAAAAACCTCATAAAGTCAAATGTTCATGCCATGGGACTTTTAACATACTTGTGTTGACAAAGCAATAATGTATTGATATGAGCTTAGTCTTTAAATATAAGGAAGTAGAATACAAAGTTGCAATAAAAAAACAACATGAACATCATGAATAGATCAGAAATCATGATGATTGAAACACCTTAATGAATGAATTAATTAATGTATTGTTCCTGCATTAAGTCACGCATGAGATACTATTAATTATGGTACATTAGTGATAGTTCATGAAGTACTACATTAATGAATTCATGCATTTTCATGCATAATAATGATAATTCATGTACTATTATTATAGATGTTACCAGGAATTTTTCTGGTGCGCCCGATTAGCCAATCCGAGCCTGGCTGTGCATGTTACAAGAATAAAGTCAGAATTATGACTTTTTTTCTCAGAATTCTTCATGCTCAGAACTTAAATACATTTTTTCATGTGGGGCCCTAATCCTCTTCCGTAGGAAGAACTGGACAGTTTAGGTAAAATAACATTCACTGTCTCAGTTATTTGACCTTTACAGTGGCACATAGGCCTACATCAAACTTCAACTGGTCATCAGTCTCTATTCCTAAGTATCTGTAATCGTAACTCTTTCGATGGATTCATTTTTTTCTTACTGAGTTGCATAAAAATTACAAGATAATTACCTCTTCTAAATAGTTTTTCATTCTCTGTGCTCTCCTTGATTTGACAAGATAAACGCTACTAGCGACTGCATAAAGGAAGTGTTGGGGTGGTGCACGATGACTTAACCCCCAATTTCCACCAGCTGCAGAACGTCTGCGGATCCGCTCCGGAATGGTGGCGGAGTCAATAGGTTTCCATTAAAGTCAATGTGTGTATTTTCACTGACTGCGGAATGGTTGTGTTCCGACTCCGTCCCAGCTCCGGCGATACACAGAGCTTCTATTTTTGCCGGATGCCGTGGAGCTCTGCAGCAATTCAGCACAGAGCAGATTGTGCGGGACAGGAAGTCGAGCACAGAAAAAAAAATAAAACATCCGGTTAATTTTCTAAATAAAATACACCGTGCTCACTGCGGATCATATTTCCCTGCACTACACCTTGAAAACGTCATAATGGGCGGAGACAGGCCTGAAGTCAACAGAGGTCAGAGTTTTTCAGACACCAGTTCACCCTGTTGCCACCATGGATGAGGATATGCTGATTCTGGAAGTACAAAAACACCAAATCATTTATGCCCCGTCGCATCCTTTTTCATAAGGACAACCTTAAAAAGGATACGGCATGGAAAACAATAGCAGGAGTAATGGGTGTGGAGGGTAAGTCGATAATTTTGTCCAAGAAATGCAGAAAGAAAACAAATAGTTTATGTAGCATGTACTTGTAATGAGGAATTCTCTAGCTATACATATTGAAAACCCATTAAAAACTTTGAATTAAGCAGCCATTGCAGGGTTGTTTGATTTGCATGAAGAACTTTATTAACAGGTAGGTTATGTAATGAAGTAAGTTAAATTTGAGTTAAGCTATATATATATACCTTAAGATTACCTTAAAATGGTGCTGCAGATGGCCGCCTCTGGATTACACTCCATTGTGCTTTTTGTGGGGTTTTTTATAAACTCTGTTTTCTGTCGTCCAAGCTCTTAAATATTGGACTTTTGAACCTGGAACTTTCTCGGAGATATTAGTTGGAGGAACAGTAGCTCTGCATGGGATCTTCCGGAGACGCCGAAGGGGTCTGCGCTCCCTTCTATCCACCTGGCGAATGTCCGCTCTCTGGCCAACAAAATGGATGAACTACTGCTCCTCAGTAGAACTAACTCAGACTTCTGCACATCTGTTTTACTGAATCCTGGCTCACCCCGCGCATTCTGGACAGCGCACTTCACCTACTGGAATTCAATCTTTCCCAAGCAGATCGCGTACTGGAGCTCACGGGAAAAACAAGGGGTGGCGGACTCTGTCTCTACATAAACGAAGGTTGGTGTACAGATGTCACAGTGCTGAAGAAATCATGCAGCCCTCACAGAGATATTATTCATAAACTGCAAACCCTTTTATTCACCGCAGGAGATTTCCTCGTTTATTCTGCTCGCCGTCTACATTCCGCCTCAGGCCTGTGTTAGTGAGGCGTTACTGCACCTGGCCGACCAGTTAACTAACGTAGAGAAAAAACATCCTGACTCCCTGCTCATTGTTCTTGGGGACTTGAGCAAACCTCAGCCATGAACTTCCAAAATATAGACAGCATATTAAGTGCCCCACCAGGGACACTAACATACTGGACCACTGCTATACTACATTACGCCTATCGCTCTGTCCTGCGTGCAGCTTTGGGACTCTCTGATCACTGTCTGGTTCATCTTGTCCCGACATACAGGCAGAAACTAAAATCTGCTAAACCTGTTGTAAAGAGTGTGAAAAGATGGACCAACGAGTCAAAGCTGGATTTACAGGCCTGCTTTGACTGTACTGATTGGAGTGTTTTTGAGGCTGCAGCCGTTGGTCTGGACGAATTAACTGACACTGTGACATCTTACATCAGTTTTTGTGAGGACATGTGTGTGCCGACTAAAACCTTCTGCACATATAACAACCAAAAACCCTGGTTCACAGCAAAACTCAGGCAGCTTCGTCAGTCCAAAGAGGAGGTCTTCAGAAGTGGGGATAGAGTCCTGTATAACCAGGCTAGGAACACACTGACCAAAGACCATTTAACCATTTATTTAATATTATGTTTGACATTTGTTAAAGTGAAAAAAATAACAATTACATCTTTTCTGTGTTACAACAATACTGTTTAAGTCTATTGTGGGGGGATGTGCTGTAGAGACTGCCTCACTGTTGGTGTACTGACCACATGACCATGTAGGTGTTACTTTCACACTTGCAAATGAGAGGGCTGACAAGAAGTGGCCAAACCAAGGGTCTTTCAAACTTTTTATTTTCAATACTAATCACTCACAATTCACAGAACTTAACATTATTACAGCACAATACTTCACACCATAAAAAAAAACTAAACACATACACACAATACAAAAATATACAGGGTTTCAGTCAACAGTAATGACAAGTCTTTTCACACCATTCTGTCCTGCCAGGACACACTGCCCTTGGGGGAGGTGAAGAAAGTGGCAAAGCTCTCCCTAACAGCACAGGCTTCTCTTGATGCCTGTTTCTTCCAAAGTCCTCCACCTGAATGCACCTGAACCGGTAGTCTGCATCCACGAGTGCCCAAAGCATGATGGAGAAAGTCTTTTTGTAATTAAAGTACTGACTACCGGAAAGGGGTGGTGCATGAATCACAATGTGTTTCCCATTGTTGGGTACTCGTAGGTGTACAGATTCAATTATTGGCATATTATCAAAGATGTTTATCAATATTAATAAAGTTATGAATATGGTTATTAATAACTTTATCAAATCAACAAACAATCAAAACGGGACACCACCCTGAAACTTCAGGGGCCAATACTGAACTGTGGAATAGTCTCATTGTCAGTGGAAGGGTGAAATCCGAGCACTGACCTGTGTTTAACCAGCAATTAATACAATAATTATACAAATATAGTATAGTATAGTAGAATTTATTAACTTCAAAATTATCAATGGCCAATCAATAATCCTTTGATTAATTAAAACCAATATACGTTTCTTTTAAGTACAACAAAACAAAGCAAAAACAAACCAGCATGTGGGGAGACCCTCTGTGTGTGTGTGTGTGTGTGTGTGTGTGTGTGTGTGTGTGGGTGGGTGTGAGAGAGTGAGTGTGAAAGAGTAGGGGGTGACGAGGTGTAGTCTAGCCAAAGACTACAAAAATGGCTACTCTTGTGAGCTGCACAAAACTGTTTCACCCCAAGAGGGCGGTATTGATAGGCTAGGCCCAAGATTAGCCGTTAGCTCATTCAGGCTAAGCTATGTGCTACAAACAATAGGCTAGCTGCTAAGCTAACGTGTCTGCACACTGCACACGTGTGGTTGACAAGAGGGACACACAAGAGCGCAGAACTGTGGAGCGGTGCGCGCTCTGCAGTTTATGTGACTCGCTGTTTGGCCAGCTGTTCACCTTAGCGCGTGTGTGTAACTAGCTATGTGTTCATATATGTGTGTGTGAGAGAAAGGTTAGAAAAAGAGATATATTTTTACTTGGATCTTGGTTACCGATAATGACCAACCCTCTCAGTCAACTCACGTCTGGACTAAAGTGGAATTAGGCGCAGACTCTGAGAATTTTGTCTGACTGAGGGGACGTTCATTATAACCACTCCGGTGTACAGCACCTAAACTCCATGCAAGGAGCTAGCGATATAGCATTTACAGTTAACCTAGCTACATTATATTCAACACAACATATCAACAATGCACCGTGATCAGAGTACATTCACAGAATAGATTTGACTCAGCGGTCACAATCCTAGATTAATACATTACACGCGCAGCAGTAGCACTGTATTAATCAAATCACATTAATGGTAACACAAAATAGCAGCAATAGCAAATTACTCATTAATAAAACACACTATTTATCTCTGCCCAGACGTAAGCCTTCTTACTGTGTGTTCAGTCCGTTTGTCCGTAGGTTTCCACGAAAGAAACGGGGGTCCATGTCTGCCCGTCAGCAGATCACGAAGGAAAACTTGTCTTTCTTCACGGGCAGTGAAAGACAAGCTAGAGTCGACTTTGAAGAAAACCGTGTTGTTCTCTCTGCAGTTTTGAAACACGATGTGTGTTACAGAATCCAGTAGTGTTCTTCCAGAACACCGAGAGATAAATCCACTTTCGCCAGAAAGTGGAAGTTTTGGCACAAGCTTGTGTGCTTCCTGCAGCAACGGGGTTGCTATGAAAGACGAAGATGTTGGTGTCTAAGCCAGTTTTATAGTCTCAGGCCCCATGCTGTGTTTGGAGTCCACTGGTCCAATGGGAATGCAGGACCTCCTGGTGTTTCGGCCATTTTGTGCAGTAGCACCTGGGTGCGACGTTTAGGCTGCATGCAGACCGTTGGGTCTGCAAAATGGGTGATGAACCATCTTTCCTGAGGAGACCTGGATCGGAATTTTCCAGGTAGGCCCTTCTTTGTCTCAGGCCCATTGTCTCTGAGCAATCTAACCAACTAATCCTTTGTTTGACAAGATAATGTTTAACTCACTCCTGGACGGTCCCAACACCATCAAGTGCTCCCAGGCAATTTGGGAAGTTCCATTTATCCCAGAAGCGTTGAGCTACCTCCTTCCATGAGTCTGCAGTTGGCCGGGGTAAAAATGTCTGCATCATGACCTTTTCAATTGCCGCACACACCATAATCACAGAGTTCCTCACTGTTGTGTGGCCAAGGTGGTAGTTAAATTCAAGGCTAATCAATAAGTCACCAGAAGCCAAGTATCTGTGAAGTGAATAAACAAAAAAGATTAGTTAAATGTGTGAATATTATTTTAATATGTCACTCTTCTTTTTTCAGTTGATGTTTGCAAGACAAAATGATGGTCACTGAAGGACAGTTTTGTGAAATACAGACAAAAGTGGATGCCAGCGGTTCAGCAGGAGGATCACAAAAAAAATGGAAGTTCACAGACATCATGTCCTTTATTTTGCCCCACCTACAACAGAGAAGGTCTGTATAAAATTATATAACAGTATTGATGACAATATCATCTTTAAATTCAATATCCACATTTCAAATAAAGTGATAGATAATTATTGTCTGTATGACATAAATGTTTCAGAAGGTCTAAAATTTGTGGGGTTTTTTTTTGAGTGGTGTGTTGGCAGAAGAAGAAAGATCTTCAACGCCACTGTCAATGTGTGGATCTGATGAGCCGGGTCCTTTGACTGCATCAGTGCCACAGGACAGCCAGGGACCACAGACTGTTTCGCCATCACCATCACTATCGGGGCCCACTACATCTGGGGTGAGAGACAGGCCCCACAGGTCCTGGAGCCCAAGGGAGAGGGTGCCTCAAGGCCGTAGTGTGAAAGACACAACGAGGAGCCACAGACCACAGACAGCTGATGTGGAAGAACGGCTTCTGTCCATTTTACAGGAGCCGCTTGAAGGATAGCTTGATGAAAGTTACTACTTTGCGATGAGCCTGGTTCCACTCCTCACAAGACTTGACCACAACAGGAGGCAGCAGACCATAATTGGTATTTTGAACCTGCTGCAAAATATCGAGAGCAGCACAGCCTCAAGGCAAGAACCGGAAGCACATTATTCACACCCTCCCCGTACATTTCACACCCCCACTGCAACTTTGCCTAGGCCAGTTACTTTCAGGTCATTAACCCAACCCCTACCAATAAACCCAATAGGGACATTCACAGAGATGCTGGCCTCTGATCAGGATACACAGTGGGGGTAGGGCAGCACCCCCTACACAAACTTTGACTCTTCTTACTTAATTCTGTGAATAGTTGTTTTGCTGTGGTATTTATAGTTCTATATTTGTTTTAAAGATTATTCGTTACTTTTTTTACATTCTGTTTGTAAATTTTCTGTCTGTTTTAACTGTGTATGTCTTTAGTTTTGAAAATAAAAGGTAAAAGCTATTGTGATCCGTGTTCATTGTGTATGTAATGTTAAGCTCACCTCAGTCCAACAGCCAGTCTCTGCTTTGGTTCTATGGCAGACCTGTAGTTGGTGTTTTGTCTGGTGAGTTCAGGGCCAATGATTGAGAGAAGCTCATCCATTTCCTCTGCACTCATCCTAAAGTACTGGTGATGGCGTTGACTGTCCAAACGCAGTTCAGCCAAAAGATGGTAAACATCTCCTTGTTGAGGCCTGCGCTGGTTCAGTGGATGGACCCAGTACTGGCTCCTTCTCCTTCTACCCCTCCTCTGCAGTCTTGCAAGCAGAAGTAAAAAAACAATTGATATCCTCCTAGCAATGGGCAGTGACATGCACAGAATAATTCAGTGAATTACTATAGTATTACTGGCTTAAAAAAGAAACAAAACCGAAACATAATTGTCACTCATAAGTAAAATGTAAACCACAGTAATTTTGTTTTATATATTTTTTCCATTTCCAACAATAAGAACAATAGTTAAAGGTCCCATAACATGACATGACATCTTTGGATGCTTTTATATAGGCCTTAGTGGTCTCCTAATACTGTATCTGAAGTCTCTTTTATATAGACCTTAGTGGTCCCCTAATACTGTATCTGAAGTCTCTTTTATATAGACCTTAGTGGTCCCCTAATACTGTATCTGAAGTCTCTTTTATATAGACCTTAGTGGTCCCCTAATACTGTATCTGAAGTCTCTTTTATATAGACCTTAGTGGTCCCCTAATACTGTATCTGAAGTCTCTTTCCTGAAATTCAGTCTTGGTGCAGAATTACAGCCACTAGAGCCAGTCCCACAATGAGCTTTACTTAGTATGTGCCGTTTCTGTTTCTGTAGCTATTGAGGAGGGAGGGGGGGGGGGCAAGAGAGAGGGCGGAGGTGTGGCCTTGACCAACCCCTGCAAGGTAACCTTATGACCTCATAAGGAGCAAGATTCCAGATCGGCCCATCTGAGCTTTCATTTTCTCAAAGTCAGAGCAGGATACCCAGGGCTCGGTTTACACCTATCACCATTTCTAGCCACTGGGGGACCATAGGCAGGCTGGGGGAACTCATATTAATGTTAAAAAACCTCATGCCATGGGACATTTAACTTTATTTACACAGCCTACTACTTTCCAAATACATTCAAAAAGGAACACAAAATAAACATTTAGCATTTTAAGTTGAATATATAATTATAAATATTGTACTTACCCATGGTAGAATCACAATAATGTCCACAAAAAAGGGAGATAACTGGTCAGCACAGAGGTGTTTCCCCGCTACTCCTCTGGATGGAAACAAACTGTTGTTGGTTTTGTGGTTCTGTTTATAGAAACTACATCCTGTTATATCGCACAATCATAGGTGAGTTCGTGAGATCTCGTGGGGGTGCACGCTAACGGAAGGCTTGTATCATGTGGACACGGCGACAGTGTTGTTGTCATTACTCAGAATTCCCCATGGGGGTGACAGAAACTACGCACTATAGCTTTAACCATGATATCCAATAGCTTGCCCACCACCATTTCCTTTCGGACACTGCTAAAATAAAATAAAAATGAAAAATTTCACAAGACAATGAGGTTGTTTAAGATTTTCATATATACTGGTTGGTCATTGTCAGCTGTGCGTCCAGTTAGCGTTGAAGTCATCAGCATTAGAGTATGTGAGTATAATTCAAATAATTCTTAATCATATACCCTTAAAAAGCATAGAACAGAGTGTAATCATGTTTAATTTAGTTGGAGTATGTCACAGACACACAGAGAGGACACTGGTGTAGAAAGTGAGGCTCATAGAGGAAGTGACAGTGGGATTGTCTTACAGGAGGAAGTTTGGTCAACTGCTACAACTCCAAGTTGAATCATCAAACTTGGGTAATTCTACATCTGATGTTATCGTCTTGATTCTTGCATGGTCAGGTAAAGGTTAAGGCTACACAACCTCTCCTAGTATATACCTTGTTAATGCTAGGGTTAGGGCTTTCATTGTTGTCAAGAGTAAAAAAAACAATTAGTTTGTATAACCATCAATTTAGCATTCATTATTGATGGTTATTATAAAGTGTTAACCATTGATTTAATATAATTTAACCATCTAATTTTTTTAAGTTAACAGAATTATTACTTCAATCTGTACAGCACTTTGGTCAACTTTGATTGTTTTAAAGTGCTTAACAAATAAAGTTGGATTGGATTGGATTCAATCTGTTGAATTTACACTATAATTTCTCTTCATTATGAAACATATATTGCAGTCCTATTCCTGCCCTACTCCCCAAAAGTACAAAATAAGGGTTAATGCAGAATAAAAGTTTAACAATAGGCTCCATTTCTTTGTGTACATGTTCCCATAATGATTTAAGCCCTGGGCATAACCAAAGGAAATGGTTAAGAGTTGCTTGAGTTTCTTTCTGTTTCTAGCTCTCTTACTCCCTCTAGCTCCTCTCTCATCTTTCTACTTCTTCCTCCCACTTTCCCTCCCTCCCTCCCTCCGTTTAGTCCCCTCTTCTCTTTTTTATATCCTACCCATTTCCTGCCTCAGTGGCTCCTCACAAACAGAGTATTGGTGTGTACAGAGGACTGCATTGTAACAACAGCTCTCCTCATGGACACACAGCATTAGTCAGAGTAACAGGGCCGGTGTCGGTGCAACAGGAGGAAAACAGAAACTGATTAACTTCCAGATAAATTCTGGGCAAAGTTCTGCTGCTTTCATGCTGGACCGAAAAGATGGTATAGACAGTAGGAGTAGTGGAATGTAACTAAGTACATTTACTCCAGTACTATACATACTGTCAGTTACTTAAACTTTACTTGAGTGTTTTTCTTTTCATGCCACTTTCTACTTCAACTCAGACATTTCAGAGAGAAATATTGTACTTTTTACTCCACTACATTAACAGCTTTAGTTACTTTACACATTGAGATATTTGCACACAAAACACATGTAGTTTATGAAATACAATGTTTTATTATAATGAAACTAGCCAACAATATAACGGCCTACAAGTCCAGCTGACGTGATGAGACCATTAAACACCCAACTGTTTGGATCCTTTACACTTTCTAAAATGGGAGGATTTTCTCTGCATTGACTACTTTTACTTTAATACTTTTAAGTACATTTTCCTGATCATACTTACATACTTTTACTGAAGTATAATTTTCAATGCAGGACCATTACTTGTAACAGAATATTTTTACAGTGTGGTTTTAGTACTTTTACTTTAGTTAAAGGATCTGAAGGGTTAATAAAGACGGTATAGACACAAGCTTCACACTCATTCATTCATTATTCAGGCCAAAGTCTCAAGACCAACCAAACCAAGTTCTAAACTTTGTTTTTAAAGTCTTAAATAACTCATTATGTCCCCCTCAATCAACCATATTAAATGCTAATAGCAAAATAAAGAAAAAGAAAGAATGTATGCTTTTACCATCATGTACACTTAAAAGCAGGTGAAACTTGGTGTTATATTCCTGTGACACATTACAGTCCTTCAATAGTAATTGTAATTCTGAACCACACCTCTGCACTGCGCTCCTGCCTAATATATTGTATTTATTTTGGATTTGCACCTTATTGTTATCTTAGACTTTTTTATACGTGCACTCTTCCTACTTTGTGTTGCAACCATAGACTGTTAATATACAGTCTATGGTTGCAAATTCGGCAAGTAATTAGCTTCAGGATAAGTCTAATCTCTAATGTATCTTGACAACAACTCATAAGGCTTCTCATGTGTAGTGAGCCACATGTCCAAAATCTATTTCATAAAAGAAAACACACTGTGACCCAGGAGACGGCAGTTTGCGTTCCCATTTAACGTTATTTGGATACATAACAAATGTAACTACGTCATGTTTCACATCATAGTTAAGTCATGTAGCCTATGTACTCTTGTGATTTGATGTTGTACCGTCACGTGACTCAGTGGCATCAGGCAAATAAGCAAGCAAGCAGCCAGGCCCAGCAGTGGCCAGCGGCACACACACAAGCAGGATAGAGATGGAGCAGAAGAATGGCAGAGAGGAAGAGGAGTGCTGTGTGGCTATATTTTCAGGCCAAAAATGAAACCAGAAATGAAGCTGGATAATTTGTAAAAAGGCTGTAAGATACAGTGGTAATGGAAATTAATTCAGATTGAGCAATTTGATGATGAATCCACCTTATCAGTATCGGTGATACTTGCCCTGTATTTACTTGTTATCGGATCGATACCAAATTTTGCAGTACCGCACACCACTAGAATACTGTATTCAATATATGCCTTTTAAAGAAACTACATTAAAAAACATTGTAATTTTCCAATGTATTGTGCTGCATTGAAAGATTCACTCAGGAAACAGAACTACTGATTCCAAAGTTATTTATTTGCAGTGGACACACTTGCACTGCCCACAGGCCATCAGTCCCCACCCGTCTCGCTCACAATGCAACAATAAATGTAGATAAACATGAACACTAAATCAACCACACAAAACTAAAACCCAGATAACAGAAATGCCCACACCAAACATTAACAGAACATCATTAAAACAGAAACCGGTTCAGACATATCTGTTTTCCCCATGAGCCTTTGCACCGCTTCAGGGCAGAACAGTTCCAACGACCCTGCCCCTCCCATACAGAAACTTAACATCCTTAGTTATCTCTGCTTTACATGATCTCTGCACTGCATATTACAAACAACTAATGTGATTTAGCAATGAATATGGATTGTAACAAAACATAAAAGAATAATTAGTGACCACTGAAAAGTTGAATTACAACTAAATCTGGGTTTACAGTAGGCAGAATCTATTGTATGTTGTTCGATCCCTTTCTCTCTGCTGTGCGCCTCCCAGAATGCCCATCTATTGTCATCCTGTGCTTGCTTTCATAGTCTATCATTGAGTTTACATGCCTGCTTCCCTCCTTCAATTTATACATCTATGTCAGAAAAGGTGTTTTCAGTCGAGCTTCCTGTCTCGTTTGATCTGCGCAGAATCCCACAAATGGAGCCAGATTTCAGAGAAGAAACTGCTTTAGGGTTTTTTCATGTTGGCAATCTATTTCACCCTCAATAACTTCCAGAGCAAACAAGTTAAAACACAGCAATGAATAAATTTGTCACCTTGAAGGATAGTTAACCCTTCATAACCACTTCTTTTGTGATGTAGTTCATGTGGGAAACAAGCTGCTCAACATTTGATTTATATTACGGTCTAATGTCAAAAGCAGTGCTTTAAATTATTCTTCCTGTTCATGGAATCCCTCGGCCCACATAATTATCAATCTCAGCAACAGCATTTTTGCTCATTTACCACAGATCTCCCCAAAGGTAATACAACTCACTATTATTAAAGATAAGTTGGGCTCCCAGGCATTCATTTAATAAAGTATCTTGTCATAATTAAATTTGCTTTGATGGAGGAAATAAGATGACATTAAAGGAGAAATCTGGGAAATTTTTACGTTAATCTTGATCACTATACGTACTGTCGATAGCAAAAAAAAACGAGCCAAATCGGTGGTAGCAACACGGAGCTGCTACAGCTAATGCCGAGAGCCCCCAACTTAGCTGAAACGGCAGTTTTGGTGGCACAAGATAAAGAGAGCCTTTGTGCCTCTTAACAGACAAAAAATGCAATTAAACAATTATACATACATATACCTATAACACACAAAAAAAATACCTATAACACACAAAAAAAGATATGAATATACTCTATTTAAACAATCAGAATATGTATATATTGTATATACTGTATATTACTGTCTCACTTTTAGTATTTCCTCCATTTCCTTTTGTTAAGGGTTGTTTTTGTTTTAGTTCCGATTATCATTAAAAAAAATTAACTAATTAATTGCACAATTTGCTGGCTGTGATTAATCGCGATTAATCGCTTTTTTTAATTAAGACTGAAGCTTGTAATAATGGATATTTAAATGCTATATCACTTAACTTTGCAAATATGAAGAAAAAACAAACAAGGAAAGATTCTGCTAAGTTCAGAATGTTTAATATCTTTCAGAACAACAGCAGCAACAATTTGGCTTAGTCCTGCTTTAGGACAGACTAATCTGGCAGAACATGCAACTATCTTCCAGGAACCCCAACCAGCAATTTCAAACACAGAATATACTTCACTCCCCACACATTGCATAAAAGAAAGCTTTACCATCACACCTTATGCACTCAAAATGTGTTGGGCACATTTTTTACTATGGTGGAAGTGCTTGAGGGTTACAGAGAGTTTCAGAAATGCTATCAAACCTACTGTCCAAAACAATTCCTTACTTGCCAGAAGTCCTGTCACTTAATGACAGCTCCAACTTGGAATGTGGTGCAGCCCCCCGCTGACACCATCACTGACACACAATGTTTGTTGTGGGTTGTTTGTGATTTCCCACGTTTATAGGTCACTGTCAGAGTTTAACACCTAAACAACTATGACAGGGACTTTTTCTTCACACCATGCATTTGATCTGAATTAAGCTGATGTGTGATGAGGAAATGCACTCTAATGCTGCATCCCTTATGACACGCTGCTGCCTCATTCTGTTTCTCTATTTTCTAAATGAAAGACTCAATAACATTATCAGCTAAACACATGTTTACATAGTACACTTAAAGTTAGAAGGGTTAAGAAAACAATACATTTCAACTTCAAGGGCTGGAACATCACCCAAATTTAGATTTGACAAATTAATTATGGGACAAATTGCACAAGGTTAATCTAATGCTACTTGGAGATTTGATCTTACTTGATATAAAAACTGCACATCAATGGCATTTTTTAAAGTTTCTTTTAAACTACAAAGATTTGATTTATAAATGGTTAAGAAAGCTTCAAAATAGTAATGTGTAGCCTTATGAAGTACTTGAACCCCAAATTTGAATGTTGAAGAAAAAAAAATCACATTTAAGTTTAATTGCTTGCATTTCTTGCAATTCCCTGCATTTTAAACTACTAAGAGGACAGTGTGAGTAAGATATTCCATAACAGTGCCAAGTGTAAAATGTTACAAACAAAAGCAACAATTGGCTTAGTCCTGCTTTACTTCAGCCAGTTACTGAGACAGACCAGTCGGTTTACATTATCAGGGGACAAAGCAGCTCTCTTCTTTTGGATGACGTGGCCTGAGAGTGAGAAAAACCTCTCACAAGGCACTGTGGTTGCAGGGGTTGACAGGTACTTGCGTGCAATGCGTGCCAGCCTGGCATGTGCTCCTTCTCTCTTTGACCACCACTATAGTGGACACCCCTCCGTGTCCATTTTGGGCTCTGCTTTGTAGCGGTCCACATATTATTCTGTTGACCCTTCCTTTTCATCTGTATCTGTATCTGAAGAACCCATCAAGAAGACGGACATCCTTCTCTTCTTTGGCGGCTTTTTCTTTGTTGTCTCTGAAGGTGGTTGTTGTGTAGGCCTATCTCCCACCACCAGGTTGCTTATTGAAGCCCACACCTCACTCCTTTCAGCTTTGGGAAGACACTTCAGGTCCTTAAACCTGGGGTCAAGTGCAGTAGCGATCTTTAGCCATGTGAGGTTGGTGCTGTTCTTGCGTTTAGCTAGGTCTGTGGTAAAGAATGTCTTAAACCTCACTACATAGACTGGATCATTGTCTGAGGGCTCCATAACTCTGAATAAGTGGCACAGGGCTGGCAACACCATGGAACAGGAGACATACTGCTCTCCCCCCAGCAGTTCAGTCACATATCTGCAATGGAAAGCACAAGATGTTTAAAACACGTCAGTAAATTGTTATTTATTACACAGAGAAAGACACTCACTACCTTCCTGCCCATATGCTACACATGCAGGCACACACAGAAGATACAGGGAGCAAAAGAGAGCGAGAACACACACACACACACACACACACACACACAGAAGACACAGTTGGAGAGAGACAGCACACAGCAAACACACAGAACACACAGAGGGAGAGAGAGAGAGAGAGAGAGACAGCACACACACACAACACAGAAGACACAAAGTGAGAGAAAGACAGCACACACACACACAAGACAGCTCTTCTGTTTTACTTACAGTTAGTGCAAACGATTGCAGATTCCATTCATTATCAATGAAGTGCGCTGTGGCGCCTAAGTAGTTGTCATTGTTCACAAAAGTCCAATGGTCACCTGTAAGAGCGACGTTCTTTGCTTGCTCAAGCATGTTCATCTTCCGTGCCCTCTTACTTTCATACAAAGTGTGTATTCTTGACACGATGGTTCCTCTCGAGGGGAGATTATAAGAGGTGTCTCCAGATGCAGTTTGAATGACTTCTCTCAGTCCATCGTCTTCTACTATGCTAATTGGGTGGCAGTATTTAGGTATCTAGTTAGCCAAAACATTAGTTAGCTTCTCACTTACAGGCTTCGTTATTCGGCAACAAGTACCACACTCCTGTAATGTAGATTGGCAAAGCCCTGTAGATTTAGTTAGGGTAGGGTGTTTTGCTTTGAGGTGATATTTCAAAGACAAATTACTTCTGTGATTATTAAATTTGACCTTGCAAACTGCGCAGATTACTTTTGTAATCATAAAACTCCCTCCCTATCCATCTTGATCCAGGATGGCTAACGTTTTAGAGCCACACGTCGTCTACGGTTTGGTGGGTGGCACCATGTACGTCATAGGTCAGGTCATAGGTCAGCTGCCACATGAAGTAAACAAACACAGCGGCGTTCATTTCGTTAATTTTTTTTGAACGAGTTAAATATTTAAAAATTAACGCATTACTTTTGACAGCCCTAATATATATATAATTAATCGCCGCCATTTATTCATTTATTTTCATTTCACTCTGCTTCGCGTCGTGCCTAACAGGCTATTATTTTGACCCTTTGCCGCACTCTGCTGCTGCAGGCTGCAGGCATGATGAAGAAACTCCCGGACGGCTTGTAGACAAGTCGAAAGCCATATGCACATTGTGTAAAGTCGAATTAAAATATCACCGAAGCACGTCAAGATTGCGCTGCCACCTACGAGCTAAGCGTAGTAGTAGAGTTAACGGGACTAAGGTTGATGCTAGCGCGCTCAGGCAAAGCACTATTTTGGAGAGTGCTAGTTGTCGACCTGTGGATGAAACCAAATCCAAAAGAATTACTACTGCTCTTGCGAAATGGGTGGCAACAAACTGCAGACCTGTCAGCATCGTAGAAGACTCGGGTCTTAAAGACTACGGTTGGCATGTAGTTGGACAGTAGTTTGACACACGCATACACAACCTGTACGACACGGAGAAAGCAGCTGGAACTGCTGCAAAGTGATGCAAGGTCTGGACGTCAGTAAGTAATCCAAATTTTTTAGGCGTTACTGCACACTATATTGACTCTAGATTCAAATGTGTGACTAGATTCACACATTTTTCTTTTGTTTACAGTGAATAAATTAATATTAAACAAATACAAATCTTAAACTCAAGTTCATAAAGTCACTTTCTTTGCATTCATTTGAATCCCAATCAAGATACAATGGTAAGAAAATTAAAGGAAAGTAACTAAGAATCAGTACTAGCATTAGCAAGCTAGGCTAAGGTTCCACTTACAGAGTAGAATACGAACTTAACAGAAGATGGTTTCCCCAAACTGTTGAATGAATTTAACAATTGATGACAGCAGCCATCCTGTTAAAGTCAATGTGAGAGTTTATCAAACATTACTTCAATCTGTGTTCTTATGACACTGTGAAGAAGGAAGGTTGTATAAACTCCTCTGAGGATTTATGTTATATCATTGTAGGATTCTTTGCATTAAAACATGTGAGTGTGTCATGAATAATAAAGGTTATAATCTTTGGTACAGTCAACTTTTTAATCTAAAAGAAATAAAGTAGCACACAGTGGTGAAGTCAGGTCTCCACTTTATTGAATATTCTGCTCAAGAAGAGAGTAAACATATCCAACAGGTGTTACAGTGTCACAGGAATCTGACATTTCTTCAGCTCTGTAAACATCAGCAGGGTTTGCAACAAAATGGTGTTAACAGTGACTCTTTTATCTTTTAGAGCTCTGAGTTATAATAACTTGGATTGACAAAGCAACAATGTATTGATATAAGCTCAGTATCTTTAAGTATCAGGAAATAGAATACAAAGTTACAATAGAAATAATTATCCGTGATGTAACACACGATGAAAGTTTAAAGTGATTGTGAAGCACTAACCAGTTTGAGAAGAAGGCTGTGGATCAAATCAACATCAACTGATTAACAGGAAAATACTTTTCTTCAACTCTATAAACATCAGCAATGTACTTAACATCTAACATAAAAATGTGTTAACAGTGACTCTCTCCTCAAAACAGTAGTCGTTAACTGAACCCAAAATCAAGCTTAAGGTACAAACTTAACAGACAAACTTCATGATTCCTCTTGTATTCTGAAAAGACAACTATTTAAGAAAATACTGCACAAAGAAGAAAAGAAAAAAAAAAAAAATGCTAAATAAAACAAAAAGGCACTTAAGCTGACTTATATCCCATCACCAACATGATCATTTCAACAAAACAAGTTTTCTTTTACATCAGCTATGAGTTATATTTCAACATACAAGTGTTGACGAAGCAATTGTGTATCAATATAAGCTCTTTATCTTTAAGTATCAATAATTAGAATAGAAATGTACTATTAACATATATCTGTTATCTATCAAGCAATAAAAGTTTAAACTTATTATAAACCTGTGAAGTACTAACCAGTTTCAGAAGAAGGCTGCACATCAAATCAACATGAACATATTGACAGAAAATCCCACATCCAGCCACCTATTGATTACATCATCAATGTTCCTGGTCCCTCTGGGTTTGAATGCATTGTTTAAATTTGTGAAGCATGTTCAAGCTAAAATGTAAACCCATATCCCTATTTACAGACCAAGAATCTAACAAGTTTTTATCATTGCTCTTATTTAACTGGACGCAGGTACGCAAAGTTGGTTTTGTCATAAACCTTGAATCCTGGGTAAACAGGCTCAGTGAATGTGGTGTGAAAGGTGTAGAGGTGCCTCAGTGTGTTAGAGGAGACTCTGTAGAAGGACAGAGTGCCAGCAGGCCAGTCCAGATACACCCCAACTCTGCTACAGCCATCAGAGGGATAAGGACTGCTCCACACGTCCTCATCATTATGCCTTGCTGTAAGTGAATTACCATATTTGCCAAAAGCCCACGATATGGTATTTCCTCCAAATTCAGCAGCTACACCCCGTGATTTTCTCTCAATTTCACCGTATGCAATGGCAACATAAATATATTGTCTAGAACTCTGACTCCACTCAAACTCCCAGTAATGTTGCCCAGATAAGCTCTCTTGGCACAACACCTGAGGATGTGTATCAAACCTCTCTGGGTGATCAGGATATGACTGCTTTGCTCCACATGTTGCCTTCTTCTTTCCCTCAGACAGAGTGAGCCAGCCGTTTACAGTGTTTGGGTCCAGGTTGAGATCACAGGCATCTGATGGAGAGACCAAAACAAAATGTGTTATCAGTTATTCTGATGGTCAAACAGGTTTCTGGAGGAGAGTTAGTAGTACAGCATGTTTTTTTTAAATCAAAAAAGCATAGAAACAGACTTACACCAGATCAGATCTCTTCTGTCTGTGATGGTCTCCACAGGAGGGAGTTCAAGGTTTGAAACATCTTCACTGACCAGATTGCCGTTCTTGTAATGGTAGATGGTTGCTCCTGTGTAGTTCTTGTTTGCAATGGCTGCTATGAGGAAACGGAATCGACTGTTGTTCTTCTGTGCGTTGGCAAAGTGATGGAAAGCTTTGGCTTTTTCTCTCATATTGCTAAAAACTTCATCTGAGTAGTACCATGGATCTTCATTGGTACTTCCTAATTTTTGAACGACTGAGTAGTCGGCCATCACATCAAAGTCAGTATCACTCCTTTCCACTGAAGTGAAAACAAAGCACAGAGCATTGTCTACACCTGGAGCAAGAACCTGTCTGTCCAGCTCTGACTGATTTGGGACGATCTTTGTTCCCTCCATGATATCTACACAGGATCTGATGACGTTGATTTCTCTCTTTTACGATCCAGCCACTTGGTTAGTTTTTTCATGACTGAATGGTGACTTGTCTCTGTCTTCAAAGAGTTGGTTCAGTGAACCCTCATCTTCTTTTCCTTCACGGATGCAGGGAAGATTCTTCACCCAAGCCTGCTGGAGGTTGGATGCATAATTACCGCACAATGTTTGGAAAGTGCTCAAATCTTCTTCAATCACAGGAAACTGCTCCACCACTTTGTCTTCCAGAGAATCGTTGCATCTCATTTCTATTTCCTTAAAATCGTCTAGATTATCCTGCGCCTTCCCAACTACTCCATGGCTGATCTCTTTCTTCAGCTCAGCAGCTTCAGAGTTGAAATTCTTCAACGGCATCAGCCAGACCTTCACTGGAACAGCCTTCTCTCCTTTTTCTCCCAGTAGATGTGGGAGTTGTACGTAGGTCTTCACTGCATCTACAAATGTTGCAGGGTTGCTTTCAAGAATCAAATCTCCGTAGAATTTGCAGGAGAATTTCTGTGTCAGGGCTTTTTCTTCATCAGTCAGGTTGAGCTTAGCTTCTCCCTCAATATTAAATGAGGGGATCTTCTTTATCAGAGCGTACATTCTGCCCTGGATGTCCTGAACACTGCTGGTATCTAACTTCTCACTGTCAAACACAAAGAAAGCATTTGCCCCATAAAGGATGCCTGTGACTACATGTGTTGCTGAGCTCTTCTTAATGACATCCTTCTGTTGGGGGTCCATGGTTGGTTGTTTAATCATTAACTGCTTGAAGTGTGTGGTAGCTTTGTACTGACACGTCACTCTGCTCTGATGGTGGAATTTCTTCTGATCATTCAGATACTTGGCAGATCCTCCAACTTCAATCTGTCCACCCAGGAAACTGGCCTTCAGAGAACCTTTAACATCCAGCAGATTGCACTTGGATTCAGTGGAGTCAGATGCAGCCATTTCAAATGAACTGGAGGGCTGAGAGCTTTCAGTTTTCTTCTCTTGTAGAGTTTCATCATCCCACAATGTCAAACCTATAGAAATTAGAAAAGATGTTATCAGATAAAGCAGGAATATAATTTTAATGTAAAGTCACAGAAAACTAATAATCATTAAGATGTCTACATGTTGCAGCAGTTCCCTAAACAGCTTTTATTGCTTGATTCATTCTTTGACATAAACCTACATAATAAACTACTGGATTGAGAGGGTATGGCAACATTATACAACAATGTTAATGCGTAATGCAAGGGGAGGATTTGAAAATGTCTTACAATAGAGTGTTACATAGTGTGTGTGTGTGTGTGTGTGTGTGTGTGTGTGTGTGTGTGTGTGTGTGTGTGTGTGTGTGTGTGTGTGTGTGTGTGTGTGTGTGTGGTCAGGTGACCTTAGCAGCCCTGCTCTGATGCAAACAATCACCTTGAACCAGAGAGTAAAGGGGTGGAGAGAGAAAGAGATGGAAGACTGCACACACAATCAGGAATTACACCAAAACAATGTTCTCTGCTCTGCTAATCTCACTTGCTGATTTCTGCAGCACCAAACTAATTGACCATAAAAACATCTTTTCAATAATTTTAAACTAATCCCCAATCAGACTCAGGTTTCATAGGTAAGGCAAGGCAGCATTATTTGTATAGAACATTTCAGCAACAAGACAACTCAAAGTGCTTTATAGAAAATATTAAAAAGCAGTTACAAATATAAAAACAGCAAATTAGAATAAGAGAGGTATAAAATACAAGACTAACAGTTACAGTGCAGTATAAGAAAATAGGGCAACCCTAGTCCAGGATGTTGTAAAAACGGCTCCACGGATAATTTTGAGCTGAAATTCTGCAATAGTAATTACAATTACATTTTTCATATTCATCACAGGATAATATACCAAAAATGTATCCTGCATCCCTAATATAGTCAACTAATAAATGGTCACAACTGTACTGTAGAATTACAAAGCATTTGCTAATTCTGTTCATAGTGCATATGAATGTTAAAGAGGTGAGGTTCAAATCGGAAAACAACAATCAGTGTTTTCCATCAGATCGTTTATAGATCACGACATTTCCGACCGCACTTGAAGGCAGCTTTATTTCACAGAGAAAGAGAAAAACAAAAGAGATGTGTGCTGCGAGGTTAAGATGGTATGGTCCACTTTAGGGGTGTCTGAAATCGTTGGGAAATATTTAAGGTAAGAAGGATATATACATGTTCTCTTTTGGAGAGTGGGGGGACATATCCCCTGCACACCCCCCAAAATCTAAGCCTATGGTTAAAATAGTTTTACAGCTCTATGAAATGATTTCAGAGTTTCCCTTAAACAGTTTCTGTGTGGTTTATGTGGTTGCAGTTGATGAGAAACAATGATGGGTAATGCATTATTATGGATCACACGTAACTTCTAGGAAAGGCCTGCCCTACAAAGCAACTTGATTGGTTGGGGTTAGGCATTGACCTTGAGTGATTAAGCTTAGGATAGCCGATTGGTCAGGGGATAGGACCTGAACAAATTCAATGCAATTTCTATTTATTTATAGTATAGCCTGGCCAATGTTAGTGTGTGAATGCTATTGATGGGCCAGTCTTGTCGAGAAGTTGTGTAGTTTCCATAATAACGCCTGCAGTTGATGAGAAACACTGATGGGGTGATGGGTCAGGTCATGTGACATTTTGCCAACATTCCAAACATTTGTATCAAAATCCAAAATGGCAGCATATGTGGAAAAAAACACTGGTCATGTTGAAGTGTTGTTATATTTTTTACGATTATTATATTTTAGAGTGATTTTGGTTTAGAAAAAAGTTTTTTAAGGATAGTTTTATAAGTTCTTGTGGATATTTATTTTATTCTTTTCACAACTTTTATAATCATGCCTGTTATCCTGGGGGATACATTGCCCATATAAGCGTATGAAACATGGCTGATCAGTCACAGATATACCTGTTTTGAGGCCTGTTCTCTACATATATTCAATAAGATAAAAGTGTGAAATATTGATTAAATAATGTGTATTATTTATGAATTCTGCCAGTGTGCACATGTTTAAGGAATTTCTGTCAGCAGTTTCTACAGTACAAGAGGGAGAGAGGTGAAGTCTGTACTTTTGCAACCTGATGGTTCATCACATTCAGAGGAGGGAACCAGTGAGGAAGTCGAGGTAGATAAGCTAAAACAGTTATGAAATGTTAAATTTATATCCTACATGGGCAATTCGCTCATCTTTGGAGATAAAGTTCAGTTTTTCCATTTGTTTCTAATGTTGTATAGAAAACATGAAATAATATAACTAATTAATTGTTTATTAAATGTGTTTAAAGTTGGCATATGAACTATAAAAAAGGATACAATGTAAAATGTAAACCCTAAATGAGCAATGTATCTCAGGAGTTACAGAGTGTAACTTAAAAAATAAAGGTCATATTTTGAAAAAAAACTAGATAATTTTAGTCTAGATACTTTAGAAAATAGCCATGAATTATTTTTCCATTGTATTTATATATGATTTCCCTTTTAAGGGTTAAGTAGAACTGTGACAGTCAGATGTATTTAGAAATATTTTTAATAAGAATGTAGTCATCACTTACCTGGGATCAGTCGATCTCTCCGAGCATCATAGAGCATTCCCAGGGTGAAAGGTCGACCCAGGGCAGCAATGTTCTTATCATCTGAGGCCATTTCTCCACCCTGTTGAGGAAAGTAAACGTAGCCTTCAGTATTTAATGTACACTCTAAATTAGCAAAAGTGTTAAAGGTTTTCAATACTGGGAGTCAGCTCTCCTCCCTCACACAAACAGAAAGACTGACAGTCTATAATGCTTAGAGATACAGTATTTCCCTGTAGACTCTAAATAGATAGATATATACATTTTTATTGTCCCATGAGAGATATTTGTTGTCACAGTCTGACATGTGTATGACAATATACACGGAAAAATACATCAACAGATAACATAAAGACAGGTATATAGACACATAGAAACAACCACATATACAATGACGACACAGGAGTCAGCGAGATAGTTTGTTCAGCAGTGCTATGAAAGAAACAACAAAACTTCTGCCAAAGCGAGTCCTTCTACACCTGAGAGTGCTGTATCTGCGGCCAGATGGCAGCAGTGTAAAGTGTGGATATAAAGGGTGATTGGTGTCATTGACAATGGTGAGGGCAAGGCGTGTGATGGCTCCATCGCTCAGCTCTGAGATGTTGGGTGTAGGGGAGCTGATCATTTTGGAGGTGACGCGTGATCTTGATGAGTTTGTTGTTGTTAGAAATGGTGAGCATGTTATAGAAACAGGGGGAACAGTACAGCAGGATGGGTTGGATTATGCTTTTGTAAAGTAACAACAGGAGGTGTGGGGCAACAGAAACTGCTGAGTTTACCGATGACATGTAATCTCTTCTGAGATCGTTTGTGGATATCTGTGATGTGTTGATCAAAACTGAGGTTATTTTCTAAAGTGAGTCCAAGTTAGTTGAATTTGTTCACCTGTTCTACTGTCAGAAACAGTCCAGTGTTTTGGTGGGTTAAAGAACAGTTCTTTTGTTTTCTTTGTATTCAGATGGAGGTAGTTGTCAGTGCACCACTGTGTGAAACAAGAGATGGAGTGTTGATAGGCTGTAATGGAGTTGTTGTCATTGAGTAGACCCAGTATGGCAGTGTCATCTGAATATACGTAGTATGTAGTGATGTCTGAACGGCTGATGCAGTCGTTTGTGTACAGGGTGTAGAGAAAGGAACTGAGAACACAGCCTTAAAGGGCTCCGGTGTTGGTGATGATGGTTGGTGAAGTGACAGTTCCAATTCTTACAGCCTGTGGTCGGTCCATCAGGAAGTTATGGACCCAGTGGATGAGAAGAGGAGGGACATTGAGCTGGTGAAGTTTCTTGATCATCTGGTGGCATGTTGAAGGCGGAGCTAAAGTCAGTGAATAGGATTGATGCCAAGTTACCAGGGGAGTCGAGATGTTGGAGGAGGGCGTGAAGGAGACATGCCACAGCATCATCTGTTCCTCGCTTGGCCCTGTAGGCGAACTGATAGGGGTCCAACAGCTGACAGGATGGTGCACAATATCAGTATTTCCTATGGTTCTAACACAGTCACATAAGTATTTGCAACTTGTGAAACACAATGCACAAATGAATGCAGAGAGATTTGTATCCGCAAACACAATTCACAGATCAATGCAGAGCGATTTGTATCCGCGTATCTGTGTCTGTGTGTCTAATTTGTAACTCGTATTTCATCATTTGTAAATGAACTCAGTATTTTAGCTTTTTTCCGTGCCGTGGTGGTCACAGACAACTTGTGTCTTATGGATGCCAACTGCTGTTACAGTTTTTTACAATCACTTTGCTACTAATTTCAGAACCTTGATGTTATTTTTCAAAACTCTAGACACAAAACTCAAAACGGTCATCACCTGTAACACAGGCCATCCATCGTTCAAAACATTGCATTGTGCATTCAAATCTTTAAAGAAATCTTGCACATGCACAACCATTGGTTCAAAAAACTAATTGATTGTGAAATACCATTGAAACGTTACTTTAGATCACCCACACACAAGCTAATCATAGTTTCACTGTGTCATCGTTCGTACAATCATTAAATACTGTAGTACAAAATAGGTGATACATGTTTCATCATGGTACTACATATAAATACATCCATGTAAAAGCACTGCAGTAGTAGAGAGAATACTACAGACACAGTGAAATCATTGAACAAAATCTGAAATGTATTGATGAAAAACAATACAGTACGATCACAGCATAGGTTTATTTGAATCAAAGCAAAATAATTAGCTATGAAATAGAAAAGAAAAGACAGTACTGTAAAACATCTAATGCAATGTTCCTCAACTTGCTTGTACTGTAAAAAGCAAAACAAAGAAGTGATTACTGTACTTCTACATCTTCATCAACTCTGTCTTGTGGATTTGGCCGCAGGTTCTTATCTACATTGCAGTTAGCCAAACATCTTGGAAAAAACCTTTGGGCATGGCGAACAATGTGGTACGAGTATATATGTATATGTATATATACAGTATCTATATATAAAGTATATATCTCAATCATCAGTAACACGGCAGAATTGGACAAGCAATTCCAAGGGCCTGCATGCATACAGTGCAGTACTGTCAATACTGTAAATAGTCTCAAAGGTAGTACATGGGACCATAGAAACAGTGTCTGATAAACAGTAGTACATTACAGTAAAGAATGATGATGAAATATTACATCCATTGATAATGTAATCTAATTGGTTCATGCTCCACGCTAATTGGTGACAATGAATCTCGTTATCTTGAAACCTTCATGATCTAAACATGGAATATTGTTTGTCTGTTTCTATACAACTATGCATTAAGAGTAATGCAACAGTTACTTATCATTTTGAGTAGTTGTATCGATTGATAGTTAGATGATTTTAATGAAATGAATAGACAATCATCTGAAATGTAATGTGTGAATTGCTTTTTGAAGTAGTACTACTTTGATGTTAAATTGTGTCATATTGAACAGGTGATCTTTGTTAAATGAACAAATGATCTTTGGTTTATGTGTATTGTATCCAAGCAAATGAAACAAGTGTTAGAGATTTGAAAAAATGTGTATTTTAATCATTGGTTGTGAGTTTTGAAAAATGACGTCAAGGTTCTGAAATTAGTGCCAAAGTGATTGTAAAAAACTGTAAACTACATGAAGACTATGAAGAAGCCTTGTCAAATGTTTCAGAGACTGTTGGCTTTGTGTTGTTATGGCGGCAGTGACAGTTTGCTACTTTTTGCAGCATACTAACGTTCACGTTCTTGTCCAGCTTGAACAGCGATGCTAACTTAGCTCGTTAAAGTCAGCCCTGTAACATGGGCTTTGCTTGGTCTTTGTATGGAATTGGCAGTCTGAAATGTTATTTAGCGCTACTTAAACCTGCTGGCGATCTCGGCCGGTATTACTGTGTTTAAGTGGGCCCACTTGTACAGCTAGTGAATATGTTTGGTATCATATGAAACTAGACGATCTAAGGAATCCATTGATACCAACCATGTTATGCTTGTCCATAACAGTGATGTATAAAATAAGGTTCCAAAGTTAGGCCATTTTCAAAGGAGTTTCTCTCACCTCAAAGTATCAGAATAAAAATGGATTTATCATGTTTTACACTGTAGCTGTTGCCTTAACTACAGATTTCAGATGATGTTGCAAGTTAAACTATAAAGAATACAAATTTAACATTTGCTGGACATGTTGTAACCATGTTTATTAGTACAGTAATTGCCACGGCACCGGGTTTAATACATGCTTCTCCTTCAATACAAAGTTTGTGCAGTTGTACACCTATGAAAAAATGTTGTTTAATCACTGAATCTGCCATGTTTTACAGATCTGATTGACCAGATGCTGTCCTGAACACCTGTTTAAAGAGGTTTAAATGGACACACAAGACTCCTCACAGTATGAGAAACCATCAGGAGGAAGGTATTGTGGGACAGGTGTCATACTTCTGCCAAGCGATGGTCTGAACACAACACAGCAGCATCAGGAAGGATTCAGTATCCACAGGAGGACATCTATGACCTGAGAGCCTACACTACCAGCTGACACATCTTCATTAGACAAGAAACCCTTTAGACTGGTGGAGGACATGATCTGGACAGTTTACATCTGCTACTCTATGCATTATGTATACACACTTTATATTTCCAATTCATTGACTATGAATAAAGTGATTTATTTCTAAGCAGGGTTTGTTCACTTGTTAAGTTTAGTAATAAGGCTCCTTTTGTGTTATATAACATGTTTTTTCACAAATACCGTAATTAAACAGGTGATATGTCTGATTTAATGCATAGTAGGTAATAGTTACAGTAAGCAACACAAAACATTTCTGTGTTTTGACAGATGACAATATGAATAAAACAGATGACAATATAAATAAATCTAAGGTATTTTGAAAGGGTATCAAATCTAATCTGCAGCTTGAAAAACATTTCACAGCATAAATATTGCAATAACTGACAAATAAAGTGGAACAAGACTCCCTTTCACACAGCCTGATCAAGGCGGGACTGTTTCTCCTTAAAGCTGCCTCTATTGACACAGTACAGTCCTCACAGTAGCTGTTGACATAGGCGGACTGACAATCTGGCAGTTCTGGCGAATGCCAGAAGGGCCCATGAACTCATGGGCCGATTTGGGCTGCTGGAAAAAAGAAAAAAATGCGACAACACTGACATATCACACTAGTTTGACAAAAATATGCAAGACTGTACAGCTGCAGCCTGGAGCCAACCGTCTGATGCCGTCTTGCTTCTACTTTTCAAAATAAAAGCATGTCATAATTAGGGCTGGGCAAGTTAACGCGTTATTATTGCGTTAACTCATTAATTAATTAACACTGACAATTATTTTATCACGCATTAACGCAGTTTTTATTATTTCTTTTATTACTGTAAAAGTCTGTTGCTCACAGGCTTTTATTTTGTAAAAAATTGTTGCTGACTGCTGCCCTGCTGCTGATGCACTTACAGGAACCGGAAAAGAAAACAATTGGCGGATAAATGGACATTTTCATTTTAAAGTTCTTCCAGACGGCGCAGTCGACAGAACCAAAGTTATTTGTAACCACTGCAAAGTTGAATTTTCTTATCACCGGAGTACTTCCAGTCTGAAATATCACCTAAATGCAATACACACAGTTGATACCAGCAAATCATTCAACGAAACAAACAGTGGTGCGAGGCTTCGGCAGACTACGTTAGATGCAGCGTGTGGGAGAAGTATAGATAAACAAAGGAAAGAGAAGCTAACAAATACCATAGCGAAGTGGATAGCTACAGGCCAATTAGTGATGTGGAGGACGTCGGTCTTAGAAACATTCTGAGAATCGCAACAAATGATGACAGGTATGAGATTCCCTCAAGACGCACAAGAAGAATACAACAATCACAAGAAGAATACACAAGTTGTATAGATAAGGAGAGGACTGCAAAAGCGACAACTTTAGAACGTGCACCCGCTGTTGCGCTCACTGGGGACTACTGGACATCACTGAGTAACCACAGTAAATCCCAGCAGTGAACTTTTTTTGTGCTTCACCTCACTCTAACAGGGACATTTGGTACTGAACAACTGACTGGTTATGCTACTCTCTGATAAAAGAACAAAAATGTTTGCGCTGTTACCTCAGAGATTGCCTGCTTTAATGTTATGATTGTGGCTCAGGAATTTGTGGGTTTCTTTTTTTAATATAACAAACAGGATAACATGAATGCCCTGGCAGTGGCAATAAGCTTTAATTTTGTATTTGCTTTGATTACATTGTTTAAGTTGAGATTTACACTAAATATTTTATTTAACTGCTATTGTATGAACAAAATGCTGACGTTAAGTGTTTGCAGAACAAATGTTATGGCACTTTAGTTCATATGGCAGAACATTTAAAATGAAATTGCGCTATACACTACTTTTGAATTCATTATTGGATTTTGCGTATAACAATGCGATTAATTGTGATTAATCAGGGAAATCATGCGATTAATCGCGATTAAAACTTTTAATCTTTGCCCAGCCCTAGTCATAATATGTTTTAAATATGCAAGCATTTCCATTATATTCTAAGACGGTGCCATGGTAGTTTATTTGAAAGTTTTAGGAATTGCTCCAGTGTGTGTATTATTTCATTATGAAAGCCTTTAAGTGCACCTCATGCTGCTAGTGCCATAATCTCACATGAGCCTGGTTTTTGCTATTAAAAAGCGAATAATGTCCCCGTCTGAAATTGGGCCGGTAAGGGATGGAATTTGCCGGGGCCGAATTTTTGTCCCAGTCCGCCCTTGGCTGTTGATACTCTAGGTACTGAGCAGTTGAGAAGTAGGACACCTGTCGAGCAATAACTTTCTCCTGATGGTTTCTCATACTGTGAAGAGAGTTTGGTGGGTCCAAGTAGGTTACACCTCATCAGTGGTGAGTCAGATCTGTAAAACATGGCAGATTCAGTGTTAGATTAAACTATCATTTTTTTATGACAGTGTACAACTGCACATATATTTAGTCTTGAATAAGGGAAAAGCATGTATTTAACACGGTGGGTGGCAATTACTGTACTAATAAACATGGTTACAATATTTCGAGCAAATGTTAAATTCAAATTCTTTATAGTTTAACTTGCAACATCATCAATGGATTCCTTAGATCGTCTAGTTTCATATGATACCAAACATATTCACTAGCTGTATAAGTGGGCCCACTAAAGACAGTAATACCGGCCGAGATCGACGATGGTTTAAGCAGCGCTAAATAACATTTCAGACAATTTGCCAATTCCATACAAAGACTTGGCAAAGCCCATGTTACAGGGCTGACTCTAACAAGCTAAGTTAGCATTGCTGTTCAAGCTGTACAAGAACGTAAACGTTAGCATGCTGCAAAAAGTAGCAAACTGTCACTGCCGCCATAACAACACAAAGCAAATGGCAAATGCACTGCAACAATGATGCTGAAAATATAAATGTAATTTATTTATAATAATATCAATAATATCAACTTACCCACAGGAATGTCAAGTAGATTCTGCCAACAGTCTCTGAAACATTTGACAAGGCTTCTTCATAGTCTTCATGTAGTAGTGTTGACGAACTGACTGAAGAGCCAGTTAATTAACCCAACTCGCGTCACTGAACCGGGAGACTCAAGTGCCATATGTCAATGAACCGACTCACTCCTGGTTTTTTCTTTTACTTCATTCGTGCGTTGTGTGAAGCCTATGTGTGAAGCTGGTATTCTTCTGCTACTGTGTGTGTAGTAATCTAGCTCATTAGCGCCTCCACTGGAGTGGTGGTGGTAGAATCAATCAGGAAATGAGCTACCTAGACCGCGCACTAGGCTACTGAACGAGACCGAATGTAACCGTGCAACCGGCCGGCCCGCTCGAGTCATGTAATCAAGCGGTGTCTGGGTTCTCGGCAAGGTTGAGTTATTAACCAAGCCTGGTTTCTGGTGCATCTTAGATGATTGTGTTCATGGCAATTCACACATTATCGATGGGGAAGTACGTCACATATAAATACACGTCATGTTATCTTGGTAGTTATGTTAAGTTGAATGTTAGAGAAGTGAATGTTGCTACATGGTAGGTAGGCTGTCACTAGGAGACCGTGCACCAGGCTACTGAACGAGACCGTAAGGACCGTAACCGAGGGTACTGCATGAGTCTATTTTCAAACAGGTGTCTAGATTCTCGGCAAGTTTGAGTTATCAACCGATCCCAGAAGCCTTTATTTCTCGTGCATCTTAGATGATTGTGTACATACAAATTCATAGACTACATTATCGATGGATATCACATACAAATGCACGTCATGTTATCTTAGTAGTTATGTTAAGTTAAATGTTTGTTACATGGTAGGTAGGCTGTCACCAGGAGACCGCACATCAGGCTACTGAACGAGACCGTAACCGTGCCTAATGCATAAGTGTATGTAATCAAACGGGTGTCTAGGTTCTCGGCAAGTTTGAGTTATCAACCGATAGCAGAAGCCTTTATGTCTCGTGCATTTTAGAATTGTGTTCATGGAAATTCATAGGCTACATTACCAAGGGGAAAGTATTATATCACCTACAAATACACGTAATGTTATCTTGGTAGTTCTGTTAAGTTAAATGTTAGAAGTGAATGTTGCTAGATGGTAGTTAGACTGTCACGAGGAGACCGCCCACCAGGCTAACGAATGTAACGGTGACCAGTGCGTGAGTCTAGTGTCGGTCAGTAGGAGTGTGCAAATAGTATGTCGAGACCGAATGTAACTGCAACCGCTCAAGAACGCGATATACAAATATATTTACATTGAAAAATACTAAGTTCATTTACAAATGATGAAATACGAGGTACAAATTAGACACACAGACACAAATATGCATTTGCGGATACAAATCGCTCTGCATTGATCTGTGAATTGTGTTTGACATGTCACAAATTACAGGCACAGATACAACACAAATTTACCGATACAAATCACTTTGCATTAATTTGTGCATTGTGTTTTACAGGTTGCAAATAATTATGAGGCTGTTTTAGCACCATATTCTCCAGGCATTTCATCGCTATGGGAGTAAGCGCAAAAATATTTATTAATTTAATGATTAAATAAGGTAGTGTCTCCAAACTAACCTCAATTATAACTTGTCTTCTGCTGGTTGTACTACAGCACTTACGTTAAAAAAAAAAAAAGCATTTTTATAATTTTGGTAAATATGTCATAATTACAGAGTCATGTTTCCAAATGTACTCCACACATAGAATGCCCCATGCTGGTTGTAATACAGCACTTACTTAAATAAAAAGTAAAAAATAAGCATATGCATAATTAGGGGGAGTATTTATTGTGTGGAGTAAATTTGGAGACACGACTCTTCGTTTATATGACATATATTAAATGTTTTTGGCAAAAAAAATTCCCCAAAATCATGATTATGTTATTTTTGAAAGGTAAGTGCTGTAGTGCTGTCCCCGGAAATGTCCCCAGTTTTCACTGTGACTGACAGACCCGGAATTGGAATGAAAGAAAGAAAACAAAACATAGAGTCGTGCACCCTACACGCGCAGGCTCAAGACAGCCAGAGCAAGCGCTGCTCAGAGCTGAGAGATGTTCTAGAATGCCCCTTTTACGATGCTAAAATTACTGTTTATTTACATGGAGTCTGGTGGGTTTAGCGAACGCAATTTCGCAGACTTTTAAAATTTTAAAAAGGATCTTACTCTTTAACAGAAATGTCGACCGCCTTAGAAATCCTTTCCATAATGTTGTTAGACACTTAGAATATTAATCTTAGCCTGTAAGTGGCAAAATGAGCACTTTTATGAATGTAAATACAAGCTGGACAATTGTCCTATTGTAGCTTGTTTCACCGTTGCCGACTGCAGTGATCTTGTTTAATACTGGACCAATGTCAAAGGAAAATATTTCCTCAATAGTTTTAATTGTATCCAATACTCAATGAGCTGTTGCAGAAACAAGCCCAACGTGAAGCAATAAAGCAAAAGCTGTCAGATAAATGTAGTGCAGTAAACATTACAACATTTCCCTCTGAGGTGTAGTGGAGTACAAGTATGAAGTAGCAGCAGGGGAAATTCTAGGATCAGACCTTTAGGGGGGGTTCAGCCCCTAATGAGAATGTGACATGGATATAGTGCATGCAAAAGTGTTAATCTGCGCCATGAAATTACCATCTTCTTCACAACCGCACTCCTGCTCTCCCTCTGACAGACAGAGACTCAGCCCAAGGCCTGAGTCTGGCACAACCACCTCAACCAGAATCTAAGCTTTCCAATGATATTAGCGCCAGTTGCTGTGACAAATGGTTTGCGAGAAAATTCAACTTACATGAAATGTTATCACATTTTCATTCTGCATAAATCTCTGCACACCCGTTACTCTCTGTGAAATATCTCCCAAACCTTTCACTCAACACATGCATCGGTACAACAAGCGGTTCCCGAGTAATCTGGTTTTGAAATTGCAACAAATTTCTACATGGTCTCCAACTTTGGGCCAAAATTATAATGTCTTCTCATGTAAACTATTTATGTCAGCACAGACATTTTTGTAAATTGCTTAGCCAGTGTATCCCACCATAATGGTTATTATATTGCCAGATTCCAGACAATCCCACTTACGTATATATATATCCCACTTACAAATATGAATATATATTTCTACTGGTATGCTTCCTAGTGACATTAATGCAAAAATATGAAGAAAAAACTATTCCACCTGTGTGTGCATGGTTATAATTCTGAAGTGCAAAATAGTTCAGGCTACAGCACAAATATTTCCATCCATAGATATGAATAATCAAGTCTAACCTCTGAATTTATTTTCAAAGTGCACCATATTGATGCATTTAAATGTTAAAATAGACAAACAGGGGAGCATGCCCATGGACCCCCCTAGGGGATGATGTACATTATATATGCACAAACCCAAGTGTATGCAAACATATATATTTGATTTTGTTCATTTTTAATGTATTATTTTTACAACAGCAACATGATCCATTCAAATGACCATAACTCCGTGGTTACAACAAGCTCCCCAACCTTAAAATAAGTAATTTGTCATTGTGTTACAAAATGACCCTTTTAACAAGACAGGGGCCTTATCAAACTTATCTCTTATTGTTTCTTAATGTAGAACAGTCCAGCATATTTAATGAAGTCGATGTACCTGCATTATTTTTGCAATCTTGGGTTGTATCCACATGGTTGAATGCACTCATTGTAAGTAGCTTTGTATAAATGTATCAGCTAAATAAATGTAATGCAAAACATAATTAAAGGATCAAACTTTATTCTTAATCGTCACATACACACAGTACAATGTAGTGACATTCTATCACTGCATTTAACCCATTCTAAGTATAAGAAGCAGTGGACAGCTATACAGACAGCATCTGGGGAGGAACTTGGGTTCAGGGTCTTGCTCAGGAACACTTTGACATGTGGCCAGATAACCTGGGATTGATCTGCCAACCTTGTGGTTGTGGGGCAACCATTTTACCTCCGGGCCATAAGCCACCACAACCACATAATGTGACCATACATTGCTGTGTGTCAGAGAAAAACAAAACCAAAACACACTTCAAGAGTTCAGAGTTCCAGAGAAATCCATGGTGTTAGCTTCTTATGAGCCTGAGGGTGCAGTAGTTACTGTTTCAATGGGTAAACAGTGTCTTTCCATGGAAAGTGAGACATTCTTACTGGGAAATAAAACTATAAATATGATAAAACTTTATTATCAATTTACACTGAAACTAATGTTGGGTTCCCAAGCAGCTCCTCTCAAAAAAGGAAAAGTACACACAAAGTAAGACGACACATATCGTACAAAACACACACACACACACACACACACACACACACACACACACACACACACGTCAAGCCATGGAAGGATGTATACCCATTAAGTTTTAAAAAGGTTTTATCAGTAAAAACACTTTTGTAAAAAAGTATTTTCACCGCGCAGGGACTGATCAAACTGATGAAGGAACTGTTCCATTCATTTGCTGAATTGTTCATTTGATGAATGGTGAGACATGAGGACACAGGCTTGTTTGTGCTGGTGTTGATCAGCGTTTTCAAAAGTACAATTCCACTAGATCAAATGTTAAGGATCTCAGAGAGGAAACTGGAAGAGCATAATAGCAGTGATTACAGCGAGTCAATCAGGCTGACAATAACAATATGTGGCAAAGCATCTTCACAGATAGTTTTACAGTTTGTGGAAATGTGCATTGGTACCAGCTCACATGATCAACTGTACAGAAAAACAATTGAAATGTACTTTTCAACATAGGACACTGCATGAATTTAAATATCTTCCTGATCAGGCTGCAACCTTTAAAAAAGGTACAATATGTAATATTTCTGCATTCAAATGTCTACACGACTAAACCTATGTTATATATTTTGTTGAGACAGAAACTACACACTATAACTTTAAGGAAGAAATCCAGTGAATGTACAGTAGCTAAAGTCAGCAGTTTGAGCACAAATAAATGCTGCAGCTCCTCAAAACCACAGGTGTGTAAAGATGGGTTGTTCATTAAACACAGGGCTTTCAACAGGGGTGTCGGACTGGGTATGGAACTGGGACTGAGTACCAGGGCCCTCATGTGAGGAGGGCTCAAAACAATGCTAGAATGAATACAGTCATGTGAAAAAAATTAGGAAACCCATGCAAAGGTTGACTAAAAAGAGGAATAACAAAATCATCTTTTGCAAATTGATCTTAATGCCTTAATTAAAAAAATGAGGAAAACTCCAACCTTTTAAGGACACCAATTTTCTTTGTGAATGAATAATGTATCATAAATAAATAAATGTTCTTCCTTAAAATACAGAGGGCATGAGTCAGTACACCCCTATGATAAATTAAAATAGCCCCACATCATCACATACCCTTCACCATACCTAGAGATTGGCATGGGGTACTTTCCATAAAATCATCTCTCAATGCAAATCAAACCAGCTATTAGGCTAACTGAAATAAAACCATGCCAATCTCTAGGTATGGTGAAGGGTATGTGATGATGTGGGCCTACTTTAATTCCAAAGGCCAAGGGAACTTTATCAGGATGCATAGTATAACTGGCCTTTAAAAATAAAAATCTGCCTGCCTCTATGGGAATTTAACATATGGGTGTACTGAATTATGCCCCCTGTATTTTAAGGAAGAACATTTATTTATTTACGATACATTATTCATTCACAAACAAAATTGGTGTCCTTAAAGGTTGGATATTTCCTCATTTTTTTAATTAAGGCATGAAGATCAATTTCCAAAAGATGATTTTTTTTATTCCTCTTTTTAGTCAACTTCAGCATGGGTTTACTAATTTTTTCACATGACTGTAGCTGTTGGATGCACGTAGGGGCCCATAGAGAATGCCTTTCTACAGGGCTCAGAATTTTGTGCTACGCCCCAGCTTTCAAACTGAGTTGGTGTCCCGGAGAAGTTTTTTTTTTTTTTTTTTTTTAACCTTTATTTAACCAGGTAGGCCGTTCAGAACAGGTTGTCATTTGCAACGGCGACCTGGCTAAGAAAATCGTAAGCGTACCAGACAACATACAGTTTCACATTCAATACAATACAGGAGTACAGAAAACAATATGCTACATAAAGTGCAGATTAAGTAGGCATTACAAAGCTGGCACAAACGTGTGGTGTAAGTAAGTAGCTGAAGGACATGCAAAAGTGATATGGTGATAATGCAATATGCATACATAGACAGTCTGTAAGAAGCTAAAATATAGTGAAGAGCCAATATACAGTTAGTGGAGGTTGTGGTCTAGTTAGTGATGTAGTTCAGAAATAACACTGTCAACATGAAAAGACGAATGCTGAATGTAGTAAAGAGTCAATATACAGTGCAAGTATAACAGAATTATACAATATACGGAAGAGTATATCAACTAATATAAAGAAGAGTAGGAAAAATGCAGTGGGGCATGACCGAGATAATGGAATTAGGGTGACCGGCTTCAGCAAAATGCTTATTGAAATTATCTAATATCACAGACTTATCGGTAGTGATGATATTACCTGATTTCAGGGTCGTGGGCAGCTGGGAGGAGGTGATTTTGTTGTTTTAACAGTGCCCCAGAACTTTTTTGAGTTGGTACTGCAAGAAACAAATTTCTGTTTGAAGTAGCGAGCCTTAGCTACCTGAACTGCCTGGGTGTACCAGTTCCTCGCCTCTTTAAAGAGTTGCATGTCACAGGGTTTGCTTGAGGCTAACGCTGTTCACCACAGGATGTTTGTTTAGGGCGGTCAACTCTGTGGTGAACCAGGGGCTGTATCTATTTTTGGTTCTGAACTTTTTAAATGAGGCATGCTTATTTAAGTTAGGGGGAAAACCAAAGACTCTTACCCAGGAAACGGGTGTTTGTGTCCTGGCAGTACTACTTCAGGGGGGCCGCTGTTTTAACCCAAACCACAATCTTTTATAAATCTTTACTTACTACTCTACTACTAGGCATTCTGGTGGCTAAACTTAACTCCCGCCACTGCAGGACAGTCACCTTTACCTGACCGCTAATCTTAACTGTCATGTGACAGGTCGTTACATGTCTGGCTGGCAGTCGCCGTAAATTTGTAGGATATCATACAAATTGTTGTGCATATATTTTCGTATGATATAAGCCATTCATGAGAATGTGTTGCAAGTTGCAACGCCACACCAGTGAGGATGAGGAGCAAATCAACAAACACATCATTCCCTTCAAACCATGCAGTTGCTGTTCAATTCTTGAGAATTTAGTACAGTATAAAAGCACAGCCTCACAGAGCAGCTAGCACGACTGTAGTTAAAATTTCCAGTTGAATTATGAAAAACAGGGACAGAGGGCGAGACAGAGACAAAGTATGGCCACCACATCAGTAAACGTGTCTTAAATGTGGTGAACACTTGAAAGCAGAAAAAAAGGAGGACAACTTAAAACAGCAGATATGGTTGCCACTCTGACACTGCTTCTGAAACACTTCCAATGGACATGTGAGCGGCGATAGAGACTTGACAGAGTAGACACTGAAACCCTGAGCGCCTAAATATCACCTCTCTCCCACTCAACTGTAAATAATTGGCAAACAAAGTCAGCACTGTATTTAAAGGTCCCATGATATGGTGCTCTTTGGATGCTTATATAGGCCTTAGTGGTCCCCTAATACTGTATCTGAAGTCTCTTTTATATAGACCTTAGTGGTCCCCTAATACTGTATCTGAAGTCTCTTTTATATAGACCTTAGTGGTCCCCTAATACTGTATCTGAAGTCTCTTTATATAGACCTTAGTGGTCCCCTAATACTGTATCTGAAGTCTCTTTTATATAGACCTTAGTGGTCCCCTAATACTGTATCTGAAGTCTCTTTCCCGAAATTCAGTCTTGGTCCAGAATTACAGCCACTAGAGCCAGTCCCACAATGAGCTTTCCTTAGGATGTGCCATTTCTGTGTCTGTAGCTGTTGAGGCGGAGAGGGGGGGGGCAAGGTGGAGGGTGGGGGTGTGGTCTTGACCAACTGCCACTTTGCTCGTTTGAAAGCCATGATGTCTCTCTCTCTCATGGGTGGGCCAAATTCTCTGGGCGGGCAAAGCAGAGAAAGGGGAGGTAACCTTTCCCCTTATGACGTCATAAAGGGAAGATTCCTGATTGGTCCATCTGAGCTTTCATTTTCTCAAAGACAGAGCAGGATACCCAGGGCTCGGTTTACACCTATCACCATTTCTAGCCACTGGGGGACCATAGGCAGGCTGGGGGGACTCATATTAATGTTAAAAAACCTCATAAAGTGAAATTTTCATGCCATGGGACCTTTAAAAAGGCCTACTAGGCATTTAACAAATGTTCATATATAACCCTATTAGGGTTGTGCTGATGGCCAACGTCACGATGAAGAGCCACCATCGTGATGTCACGCCCCCCACCCTGTCAAGCACACACTAATCCTAGTCGCAGGAACTGGACGGAAAATTGACACTTGCGTCGGGCTTTGCACAGGGTGCAAGTCAAGATAGGGCCCCTTAAGTGGAAGATACTTTTTTTCCTCTTACGTGCAACCTATTTGTGAAAAAGACCATCGCTTTGAACAGACTGGATTGGCTGTTAGTGATACAGTCTCTCGCTCTCCCTGTCAGTAGTAACCATGGGCTATTAACGCAACTAAGCATGCGGTAGTTGAGAGAGAAAAGGCGTTAACGCTGAACACTTTCACACTTTCCTTTCTCCCCTCATTGGACTAAGTTTATGGACACTGCTGTGCATCAATAAGTAAGTATGATGTCCTGTAGGTACGGGACGATGTTACGACGATGTTATGAGTTAGCAACAGTAGGCTAATTCACAAAGGTGCTATTTTATGTGTGAGCTAATATTACGCATCTGTTTATTGAATTTATTCAGTGCAAATATAATGGAGAATGTAGTTTAATCTCAGTAATGATGGTATATTAGGTTATTACTGTTGCTCTGTTGAAGGAAAACGTTCCACTGTACTGTCGTTACGCAGATCACAGATATCTGATTGAGTCTAGACTTTAAGGCGCCGTGAAAGTAGGTCAAATTGTAATTACTGCCCCTACCAGCAGGTGGCAGCATAGCCATGTAATACTGTCCATTTACAGAGGCAGAGGGCATTGAAATGTATGTCTGATTGAACTGTTAGCCCATAGTAGTAGAACATATTTATGTAAAGAGATATATATAGTGAAATAAAAAGTGCCCCCCCTATATTAGATTTGTTACATTGTAGTAAAATATACTTAACCCATTCTGAACTTCTTCACTTCCAAAGCCTATTAAGATGTTTTCCTATAATATATAAGGACTGATTCATCCCACAGTGCCCAATCCTCAGCCTACAGATTTGAACAGAATATCTTCTGGATTCATAACAATACCTGCTTTTAAACCTGTGCTAGCAAATAATAAAAGAGTCTCCTTTTGGTCTCATTTTCCCAATACCCTGTTTGATTTTTCTTCCGACTGATGTGTTATATCTGTCTCTATCTTTCTAATGCTTGATTTTGCTATACAATCAACTATTTTATTTTCCTCAACTCCAGCATGACCAGGAATATAACATGTTAAAATGTCTGCCTATTAACCACAGTCTGTACACGCCCCCACACCAATCAGGTTACATAACTGGTAGTCCATATCCACGACGTTCCATTTCTGGGATTGTTCAGAGGCCTGTACTACTAATCAAGATCAACATGCCCTGGATTTATTTCAGTTACCCAGCTTCACCTAACCTAACAACTGCGGTCCCGCATAATCTGTGTCACGACGGTGGTTAACAACTAGTTCAATCAACCCAGGGTTTCCCAATCCAGCGGCGCGCGCGTTCACATAAAAGAGGCTGTTTGCACAGCACGACCAATCACAAACATCTACCAAGGCCGCATATTTTACATAAGAAAAGCAAACTATAATTCTACATAAATATGAAGAACACAGACACAGTTTTACAGGCATATTACAATACAGTCACTGCTTCCTTACACAGGAAGGAAAGCTGGCAAAAAAAGCAGACATTGTTATGTGTAAATCACAACACTTATCAATATCACTTCCCCATCAGTCAGGCACAAGATTTGACCATAATTACACTTGTGCTTTCCATAAACTGCCGTTGCTTTAGCCTATTGTTTCAGTTGCAACCCTGGCAGTGGTAAGCGATCATGGGAGCAAATAAAAAATATAAAAACATAATTCAAACCGATGTGTGGCATTGGCAACACACGGCTCAAGAAGCCAACAAATAGCCTATATGTAATTCACTCCGCTGAAAATCTACTGTATATCTTTCATAAAAGTACCCATCAGGGAATGTTAACGGGGTTGTCGTTCTCTAAATGTTTTAACTTTTATGAGCCTCTCTCTCTCCGCGCACCGAGCTCCACCTGATCTTCTAAGAACGGTGACGCCGTTATCAACCGAGTATTGATTGGTCAGTAGGCGGTGCTTTTACGCCGGTTGATCTCTAATCTCCAACATAACCTGCTCCCACCAGGTTAGGTGTTCAGCATAAGTTACCATGGTGATGTAACCCGGTAACAAGTGATCCACCGTCGTGATACACAAAAACCTGGGTTGAACCTGAACTTACCTCGTTAACGCCAAATCTTGCTTCCTAGTACAGGCTTTAGGTCACACCCAATGACCCTACTCACCATGTTTCCAAACACGTAAATCAGACCAGAGGACAGGATGCTCTGTAGGACAGCCTTGTAAAACAGATCCACCTTAAAACTTAGAAACTGCCCTCTATGGCATCATAAGCACAATGCCTCTTTATTGCGAACTATACCCATTTTTCTATCACTGCAGACTTACCTTTGAAGAAGACATGATCATTAATAACTCAGAAATCATGACTGATGTCAGGGTGGAGATGAGGCTTGGACCCAAATGCAGTTCAAAAAGAGGTTTATTCCAGACAGGAAACACTGCTAGGAGAATTATCCACAAGACAAGGAAACAAACGATAGGGAACACCACAACTAACATAACACAAGAATCCGACAACAGACAAGGGAAACACAGAGACTAAATACAAGAGGTAACAAGCAACAAGAGACAGGTCATACAAACAGGTGAAAGACATCAGGGTGGGGCAGACAATCATACAGTCGGGAAAAAAACCAGACAGGAAGTAAAACTGGACAAGACCAGGGGCAAAACAGACAAATAAACAATAAAACAGGAAACAGAACATATACGGAACACTCACAAACGTGACAATTGAAATACTTCAGTTGTTTCATTAGTTAATGTATTGTTCTTACATCAACTCATGCATGAGATACTATTCATTCTTCTACATGAAGTACTAGGCTACATGAATTAATCAATGCCTTTATGATAATTCATGGACCTTTACCATAAAGTGTTACCGAAAAAAGGAAAGGCGGAGAAAAGTCAGTCTGTCCTCACCTAGGAAACAACCACATGGGTCGATTGTACAAGCAGCTCATAACGGTCCACAAATGTTTCTTGTTAGCTGCAGCTCATATTCCGTAGTAATGATATAATACAGTATGCAGGTGTTGACATAATATGAACAAAAAGTAACATGTAATGAGAGTCAGTGCTAGCATTAGGACGTTAGGCTAACAAGATTCCACTTACAGAGTAGAATACAAACTTAACAGAAGATGGTTTCCCAAACTGTTGAATGAATTTAGCAATTGATGACAGCAGCCATCATGTTAAAGTCAATGTGGGATCTTATCAAATATTACTTTAATCTGTGTTCTTATGATACTGTGAAGAGAGAATGTTATATAAAGTCATCTGATGATTTATGTTCAATCATTGTAAGGTTCTTTGCATTAAAACATGTGAGTGTGTGATGAACAATAAAGGTTATAATCTTTGGTACAGTCAACTTTTTAATCTAAAAGAAATAAAGTAGCAGACAGTGGTGAAGTCAGGTCTCCACTTTATTGAATATTCTGCTCAAGAAGAGAGTAAACATATCCAACAGGTGTTGCAGTGTCACAGGAATCTGACATTTCTTCAGCTCTGTAAACATCAGCAGGGTTTGCAACAAAATGGTGTTAACAGTGACTCCCCCATTTCTTTTATATGACTTTTTTTTTCATTGGGTTGAAAAAGCAATTGTGTATCAATATTAGCTGTTTCTTTATGTATCAGTAAGTAGAATACAAAGTTACAATAAAAAGAATTATCTGGATGTAGCAATGAAAGTTTACATTGCTAACCCTAACCCTTGTGGAGCACAGACTAGTTTAAGAAGAAGGCTGTGCATCGAATCAATATCAACTGATTAACAGAAAAATACATTTATTCTACTCTATAATCAACAATAACGTGCTTAACATCCATCATAAAAATTGTTAACAGTGACTCTCCTTTGAAACAGTAGTCATTAATTAAACCCAAAGTCAATGCTAAGGTACAGACTTATCAGAAAAACTAAATGATTCCTCTTGTATTCTGAAAAGAAAAGTATTTAAAAGAAATATTACATGAAGAAGAAAATGAACAAAATGCTAAATTAAACAATATGCACTTTAGGTAATTTATATCCCATCACCAACATGATATTATCAACAAAACAAGTTCATATTTTTTCTTTTACATCAGCTAGGAGTTATATTTCAACATACAAGTGTTGACAAAAGCAATTGTGTATCAATATGAGCTCTTTATCTTTAAGTATCAGGAAGTAGAATAAAAAGATCAAATAAAAAGAATTATCTGTGATGTACCAAACAATCAAAGTTTAAACTGATTGTGAAGCACTAACCAGTTTAAGAAGAAGGCTGTGCATCAAATCAACATCAACTGATTAACAGGAAAATACATTTCTTCAACTCTATAAACATCAGCAAAGTACTTAACATCTAACATCAACTCTCTCCTCAATACAGTAGTCAATGACTGAACCCAAAGTCGAGGTTGAGGTACAGACGTGTCCTTAACAGAAAAAGGACTTCTATTCTGAGAACAATCTAATAAAAGAAGAAGAGGAACAAAATCTTTAATTAAACAATGAGTTAACTATGAGTTATATTTCAACATACTAGTGTTGACAGAGCAATTGAGTATCCATATATGCTCTGTATCTTTAAGTATCAAGAAGTAAGCAATGAAAGTTTGAACTAATTATAAATTTGTGAAGTACAAGCCAGTTTTACAATAAAGGCTGTGCATCAAAACAACATGAACTGATAACATTACACACCCTCTTGGATGGAATACATTGTATTGCTACTTACAGACCAAGAATCTAAGAAGTATTTGTCATTACTCCTATTCTAGTGGACACAGGTACGCATCGTTTTTTTCATAAAAGACCACGAATCCTGGGTAAACAGGCTCAGTGAATGTGGTTTTAAAGGTGTAGAGGTGCCTCAGTGTGTTAGAGGAGACTCTGTAGAAGGACAGAGTGCCAGCAGGCCAGTCCAGATACACCCCAACTCTGCTACAGCCATCAGAGGGAAAAGGAGTCTTCAGAACATTCTGACTATTTTTCACTGCTAAAAGTAAGTGACCGGTTTCTCTTGATTGATAGTTTTTGAAAGCCCATGATATGGCATTTTGTCCAAACTTGCTCTCTATATTGGCTGATTTTCTTTCAATTTCCCTGTATGCAACAGCAATACTAACACAACATTTTTTAGCGGAATTCTGACTCCACTTTACCTCCCAGTAATGTTGCCCAGATAAGCTCTCTTTGCACAACACCTGGTGTATTTGTGTAAACCTCTCTGGGTGATGAGGATATGACTGCTTTGCTCCATGTGTTACCTTCTTGTTTCCTTGAGAGAGAATGAGGTTGTAGTTTGCAGTGTTTGGGTCCAGGTTGAGATCACAGGCATCTGATGGAGAGACCAAAACAAAATGTGTTCTCAGTTATTCTGATGGTCAAACAGGTTTCTGGAGGAGAGTTATTAGTACAGCATGTTTTTTAAATCAAAAAAGCATGGAAACAGACTTACACCAGATCAGTTGTCTTCTGTCTGTGATGGTGTCCACAGGAGGGAGGACAGGCTTTGAAAAATCTTCAGTGACCAGATTGCCGTTCTTGTAATGGTAGATGGTTGCTCCTGTGTATTTCTTGTTAGCAATGGCTGCTATGAGGAAACGGAATCGACTGTTGTTCTTCTGTGCTTTGGCAAAGTGATGGAAAGCTTTGGCTTTTTCTCTCATTTTGGTGAAAACTTCATCTGAGTAGTACCATGTATCTTCATTGGTACTTCCTAATTTTTGAACACCCAAGTAGTCGGCCATCACATCAAGGTCAGTATCACCCCTTTCAACTGAAGTGAAAACAAAGCACAGAACATCTTCTACACCTGGATCAAGAACCTGTCTGTCCAGCTCTGACTGATTTTGGACGATCTTTGTTCCCTCCATGATATCTACACAGGATCTGATGACGTTGATTTCTCTCTCTTTACGATCCAGCCACTTGGTTAGTTTTTCCTGACTGAATGGTGACTTGTCTCTGTCTTCAAAGAGTTTGTTCAGAGAGCTCTCATCTTCTTTACCTTCACGGATGGAGGGAAGTTTCTTCGCCAAGGCCTGCTGGAGTTTAGATGCATAACTACCACACAATTTTTGGAAAGAGCTCAACTCCTCTCGAATCTGTGGAAACTGCCCCACCACTTTGTCTTCAATAGAATCGTTGCATCTTATTTCTTTTTCCTTTAAATCGTCTAGGCTATACTGCGCCTTACTCGCTAGACTGTCGTTGATCTCTCCCGTCAGCTCAGCACCTTCGGAGTGGAAATTCTTCAGCGGCATAAGCCAGACCTTCACTGGAACAGCCTTCTCTCCTTTTTCTCCCAGTAGATGTGGGAGTTGTTCGTAGGCCTTCACTGCATCTTCAAATGTTGCAGGGTTTCTATCAAGAATGAAGTCTCCGTAGAATTTGCAGGATAATTTCTTAGTCAGGGTTTTTTGTTCATCAGTCAGCTGTAACTTAGCATTCGCCTCAGCTTTAACAAATAATACATTTATCGCAGCGTGCATGCTGACCTGGATGTCCTGAACACTGCTGGCCTCTACCTTCTCACTGTCAAACACAAAGAAAGCATTTGCCCCATAAAGGATGCCTGTGACTACATGTGTTACTGAGCTCTTCTTAATGACATCCATCTGTTGGGGGTCCATGGTTAGTTGTTCAATCATTAACTGCTTGAAGTTGGTGGTAGTTTTGTACTGACACGTCACTCTGCTCTGATTGTGGAATTTCTTCTTATCATTCAGATACTTGGCAGATCCTCCAAATTCAATCAGTCCACCCAGGACACTGGCCTTCAGAGAAGCTTCAACATCCAGCAGAGAGCACTTAGATTCAGTGGAGTCAGATGTAGAAATAAGAGAGTTACTGGTGCACTGAGAGCTTTCAGTTATCTTGCCTTGTAGAGTTTTCTCATCCCACAATGTCAAACCTATAGAAATTGAAAAACATCAGTCATCTGATAAAGTAGCAAAATTATTTTGATGATGGCCGAGACCTATCAGAGGACAGCGTGTGCAATTACACTCTGCGACTGAACAGAGAACAATACTCCCCTCTGTATGTTGGTTGACGTGCTGACGTTTACGGTAAGCGTATCGTCTCCAATCTGATGTCACAGAATTCTGTGAAATGAACACTGACCCTTAACTCAAAATCTGTGGCAGTTTCACAGAATCGTCGACAATTCCGTGGCAGGCCCACGGATGTGATGCCTACGCACAGATTCCCTGATCCCAGCACGTTTCTTTCTGCCAGTCGGGCTGCAGCAGAGAAGCTGTATAGCTTTGCTATTAAGACAGAACACGACATGATCCGAGCTGGGCGCACGCAAAGCCGATTTCCCACAATGCAATGTGGGCATTCATATCAGAAAATCAGACAGCGATCAGCGGATCTTTAACGCCAGTACCACTTCAATGTACATATATGTAACCAGTGGTTTTGTCGACAACAACAGCATGTTGCTCTGTTTAGTTCCAGTAAGTTATGCACCGTTATAACGTTTAAAAAAATCAGCTGAAGACTCCGGAAGTGACGTAGTTATTACCGCTCCGTGTCTGTGTAAGTTTGCTGCACGCTGTAGTTGTAGCCTACGTGAGAATTTGCATAATAAATATACCAATAATAAAAACAGTGTTTTATGCTTATGTTTGACTTATTTGCATTTGTTTTGAGTTGTTTTGTTGTGAAAAACAAAAAAATAACTTACAAAGAGAAGCATTTTTTTTATCTTATTTTCCATGCATCGTTATTTAAAAACGCAATTTTCTAATTTTGTAGTTGATGAATGTTAATAGCAAAGACTAAAGGGAAAGAAAACATGAGCATATGTATGTGTGGGACTTTGATTTAACATCACACTGCATTATTAGTTGTTTTAAATGAATGACTTTTTCTTTAGTTACATTTTTTATTAGCACCATTTATCATTCAGACATACAGAACAGATTCCATAATATGAAACTGGTAATATTGGATGGTGCACCGAACAGAGAAACACATAATGAGCAAATAACTGACTTTTTTGAAATATCAATTTATGGTACATATTATATACATATTAATTATTATATTCAGAAGATGATCCTCCTATCAATCACCGTGGTTACAGTTGTAACCATCCTAGCCTTCAAAATTAAGAAGGGACAAGTTTTAGGAATCATTTTCAGGAAATTAAAAGGTTAAGCAGATTGTTGCTGAGGTTTTTGTCCACAGAGATGTATATAGCTTTGTTTGGGTATGTGTACATATAAAAAATGTATTTTGGCATTTTTTTCACAAACTGAGGAGTTGGTTGTGACATGGGTCAGAGGGTATCGGAGGCAGTGGCACAAAAAGTGGGTATGTGCTATATGCGGCGCATAGGGGCGCAGCACCATGGGGGCGCCAAAGCAATGGTAATAAAAATTAAAAAAGATTTAAAAATAATTTTTTATATCAAGCTGCTTTTGTGCATTCCTAAATCATTTCTGATACCTTCGGTGAAGGGTATGTGATGATGTGGGGCTATTTTAATTCCAAAGGCCAAGGGAACTTTATCAGGATGCATAGTATCCTGGATCCATGAAATAACTGGCCTTTCAAAATCAAACTCTGCCTTCCTCTATGGGAATTTAACATAGGGGTATACTTACTTATTCCCCCTGTATTTTGAGGAAGAACATTTATTTATTTACGATACATTATTCATTTACAAACAAAATTGGTGTCCTTAAAGATTGGATTTTTCCTCTTTTTTTTAAATTAAGGCATTAAGATCAATTTCCAAAAGATGATTTTTTTATTTCTCTTTTTAGTCAACTTTAGCATGGGTGTCCTAATGTTTTCACATGACTGTATATGTACATATATACCATAGCATTAATTAATTATGGTAGGCCTACAGTGGCTGATATACTTTAAAATAAACCTTTATTATTTAAAGCCCATACATGATGATGTCCGGCACACTTCTTTATTTCTTTTTTGTGGGGGGTGGCGCCAAAATTGTTGCTGCATAACCCTCTGACACTGGGTAGTTGCGCCCCTGATCAGAGGTCATAAATGATGAACCAATCTATCGGCTCTGCTCCTATAGGCTCCTTGGTGTTCATGTGGACAACACCTGGCTGGAAGGCCCGTGTTCAAAGTGTGTGTTATCATTTAGAGCAGACACTCACGGTGAATCAGAGGGTTTTTGTTATACAAGGCTGCATTACAGAGCATATTCATATGTCAGAAAGCATGACAATATCTAAAAACATCTCATTTAAAGTTTGGTTGTCAGGTGACTGTCATGAAGGTTTTGGAGAGGAATAGAAACCAGTCTCTCCAGGCAAGCACAGAGAATATGGTCTGACCTTTATTCTCCCTGCCAAGTAGCTCTTATCCTCTGCTGGCACCCCAATGCAAACTAAATATTTCTAAACTATAGGCCTAATTTGGACCTAACTCAATTAAAACTTTAAATAATGTTGCTTAAGGCTGGTTGTGGAATAGCTTCATGATATAATGTATATAGGGTTGTGTGTAGGTCTTGTCACTGTTTGTGAAAGATGAGCAATAGATTGTGGCGGATGATGTGCTTCAGTCTGGCTGCATATCACTTTGTTTATGTTTTTTATTGTAAGTAAATGTCAGCTGTATGAGTGTATGTATGTAACAATATGTCAAGTGTTATGTGTGAAGCATTTGAACTCAAGGCAGATATCCCTCTGGAGACAATAAAGTATCAGCTGTAACATGGTCTCCATGATATGTAAAAATTAAAACGTTGTCGTAGGACTATAACAAAGACATTGTTGGAAACTTCTCAACCTGGACAGTAACATATGTCAGTCTGAAGAGGATACATTGCTCCTGCTTTGAAATATTGACCTCTGAACCTTGAACCCAGTCCATCTTTGAAGGCTTGTCATTTAGCAACAGAAGGAGCTACACACATAGGACCAGCTGTTATAGAAAGCTCTGGACCTCAGCTCTCATGTAGATATGGTCACCAAAGTTTACCCACTGTAAGCACTGTCAAATATGGTAAAGAGCTATTTTCACCTATTCAACGATTAGATTTTTAAAATCTGATGACACCAGTGTGTTCCCCATCCCCAAAAAAACCCCAGTGTATTCAAAATTCTACACTGCCAACTTCTAATTATGAGAAATATACCAATATACTTTAAAACTACAACTCCCATAAGCCGCGCCACAGAAGTTGTTACAAAGCTAGGTACTTGTAGTTCTTCCGGGGTGGGTGGGGGGACATGTTGGACTCCTGTGTTTCTGCTGTCTACCGTGAGTGGGCTTCATTCCATTGTTATCTTCATTGTTTAAATCCTCAAATACAACGTTAGACAAAAACATCCATATTACAAATATTATGTATTTTTATAGTTCCTATCCGCCGAGTGGTATACTACGTCACTTCCGGAGTCTTCAGCTGATTGTTTTAAACATTATTACGGTGTATAACTTACTAGAGCAAAACAGAGCAATGTGTTGTTGCTGTCAACAAAACCGCTGACTAAATATATGTACACTGAAGTGATACTGGCGTTAAAGATCCGCTGATCGCTGTCTGATTCTCTGAAATGAATGCCTGCATTGCATTGTGGGATATCGGCTTTGCATGCACCCAGCTTGGATCATATCGTGTTCTGTCTTACAGCATACTGTAATATTTCACCGGTAATAAGACCGAAATAATATTATTAAAATAAAGAAATGTAAACTATGATAACAGCTTAATAAATGTTGATAGATGTAGCGTTATAGTTAAAATAGGTAAAAATATCAATAAACAACAAAGCAATCCAGCTTCCCTGGCCGAAACAGACCGAAATAATAACATTAAAAGAAATACAAATAAACCATGATAAGATCTGGTGAATAAATGTTGATTAAAACAGCGGTTACTGGGCTAAAAATACCAATAATAGCAAAGCTATACAGCTTCTCTGCTGCAGCCCGACTGGCAGAAAGAAACGTGCTGTGATCAGGGAATCTGTGCGTAGACCACGGATGATGCCTGTCATTGACTTACATAGGCATCGTATCTGTGAGCCTGTCACAGAATTTTCGGCGATTCCATGAAACTGCCACATATTTTGAGTTAAGGGGCCGTGTCAACTATGTTTTCTTCTCTGCCAATCTCACTAAAAATTAATTTGGACCAGAGTCGGGTTTCATAGGCAAGGCAGCGTTACTTGTACAGAACATTTCAGCACCAAGGCAACTGAATGTGCTTTATACTAAACATTAAAGAGCAGTTAAAAACAGTTTAAAATAAAAAAAAACAGCAAATATAGAATAAGAGATGTATAAAATACAATAATAACAGTTACAGTGCAGTATGAGAAAATGGGGCAACCCTAGTCCAGGATATTGTAAAAACGGCTCCACAGATATCATTTTGGGCTAAAATTCTGCAACAGTAATTACAATTACATTTTCATCGCAGGATAATACACCAACATTTTATCCTGCATCCCTAAAATATTTACCTAATAAATGGTCACAACTATTGTACATTGTAGAATTACAAAGCATTTGCTAATTATTTTAATAGTGCATATGAATATTAAAGAGGTGAGGTTAAAATAGTGTTACCACTTAATGAAATGATTTCAGAGTTCCTTTAAGTAGAACTGTGACAGTCAAATATATTTAGAAATATTTTTAATAATAATGTAATCAACACTTACCTGGGATCAGTCGATCTCTCCGAGCATCATAGAGCATTCCCAGGGTGAAAGGTTGACCCAGGGCAGCAACGGTTATGTTATCTGAGGCCATTTCTCCAACCTGTTGAGAAAGTGAATACAGCCTTCAGTACTTAGTGTACACTCTAAAGTAGTACGAGTGTTAAGAGTTTCAAACACTGGGAGTCAACTCTTCTCCTTTACACACACAGGATGACAACGTTAAGAGACAGACAGACTGACGGTCTATGGTGATTACAAATACAGTATTTCTTTGTCAAGTCTAGTCTGACATTGCTAACCTTACACAGTTCAGTAAAAGTCTAAATATATATCTGTTTTTAACCCTCTGTTTCTGTGCGCCCAGGTTGTCCTCACCTGGAGAAGTTGTGTAGATCAGATGAGTTGTGTGAGAGTCTTCTTGACTTCCAACTGGAGCTTCCAGTGTGATGATCTGATAATGTGAGAGTCCTTATATCCTGTCAGAAAACCTGTGACCCCTCCCTCTGACATGTCTGCTGCACACCTGGAATCTTGGCAAATCACTTTTGTGTGTGAACACCTGTAGATATGACAACCATTTTTTTTTTTTTTTTTTTTTTTTTTAAATGCAACAGTCCCCCAGATGTTATGTGAAATGGGAGTTAACTTTCCTTCCTGATGCCAACAGACAAGACGACAGATAAATAAAAAGATAAATCAGAGAAAGACACTGTATGTTGTGCTAAAGTCCTCCACCACACCCCCCTCAAAGTTCTGTACAGCACTAGAGGCACGAGAGGCCAGATTTCCAAAACTCTACTGGTTTATCTCACAAGTTAATTAAAGACCCCTGGCAGTAGAAATATCCCATGTGCATTCTGTACTCATTCTAGGAATGCTTTTTCCCCCCCATTGTTACGTTATAAAAAGACAATGTCAATAAAATACATTTTTTAATCACAGCGAAAATAAATTAAGACACAAATACAGGCGTTCCCATTCTCCGTAAGTAATGTATAAGTGTATATTAACTGTTAACTATTTATTACGATTTCAAAACAGATTTAAAAATCTTTGGCACACTAATTTCTGATGTAAACCAAGGTGGGGAAAAGCTTTTTCATGAAGCAACAAACATTCAAAACAGGGAAAAATACACAAATCCTGAAGTCATGAAGTAGCATGAGGACAAACCTAGAAGGGACACAACAGACAGGTCTGAAAATGGATGCAAAATAAGAAATACAGCTGAGAAATACTGTAGTGGTACGCTATGAGGAATTATTAAAAAATGATGAACCATTGAAGAGATGCAAGTAGTTTGTCATTATGCACCATTTAAAGTAGAGGATTTATGATTTCTTACTTACATAGAAAAAATATCCCCCTTATAAAATCCATGGTGATAGATTCTTACGACCTTAAAGGTGCAGGTTAATGTTTCAATGGGATAGAATAAGTTGATATGAAGACACGCAGGCATATTTAATTAAAGGTCAAGCTGAAACATTCTCTGTTGACTCAAACATTCTTAAATATGAGATGCTGTATGCCTCTCATCCTAACCTTAGTAAATCTATAGGATTACTATTAAAATGATTATTGGCAGATTATTCCTTTACGGCTTTACGACTTTGCGGGAATACAAGTTAAAAGTTACAGTGCAGTGGTAGAAATAAAGAAAGGCAGCCTCAAACAGAAAAGTCTTCAGCCTTGATTTAAAAGAACTGAGAGTTGCAGCGGACCTGCAGTTTTTTTGGGAGTTTGTTCCAGATATGTGGAGCATAAAAACTAAACGCAGCTTCTCCCTGTTTAGTTCTGACTCTGGGGACAGAAAGCAGACCTTTCCCAGACAACCTGAGAGGTCTGGAAGCTCATAAATGTAGCAGCAGATAAAAAAAATATTTTTGCAATAAACCAACAGTAGTCATTTTAAATCAATTCTTTGAGGTACAGGAAGCCAGTCTGACATAACCGACATGAACAGTCCTATCACCCTAAACACCTATTTTTCTTTTCAAGATTTTTTTGTGCCATTTGAGGCATTTATTTCTACAGGACAGATGAAGACATGAAAGGGGAGAGAGAGGCGCAATGACATGCAGCAAAGGGCCGCAGGTCCCAGTCAAACCCGCGGCCACTAGAGAACTAAACCTCTGTATAGGTGCGCCTACTCTGCCAACTGAGCTAGCCCAGCCACGACCCTACACACCTTTAAAAGAAAAGCCTCCCTATTTCTCAGCTAGATAAATATGATAGATATGATACAATTTTATCCTATAAGAATGAGTATATTATTCAACTCCTCTCAAAAATACGTAGGCCTACACACCAAGTAAGACAACAATTACACATATTGTACAAAAGATTAAAACACATCAACAGCTATAGCAAGGAAACATGTTTCATGAAACCACGGTGATGATTCAGCACCTAAAACGTAAACATGTTGGAGTCCCTGATGAGGAGGAAGGGAGTTCAACAGCAACGCAACGTCCCTCCAGTAACTCTTCTGGTGCTGGTGTTTACTCGTTATCCAGCTGACTAGCATGACAAGTTAGCGTTAGCTCGTTAACAAGAGTAGTAAAGTTAGCAAGTTAGCGTTAGCTCGTTAACAACAGTAGTAAAGTTAGCAAGTTAGCGTTAGCTCGTTAACAACAGTACTAAAGCAGGGGCCTGTTTCACAAAACCAAGATAAGGGATTAAGCCGGGATTTATCAGTTATCCTGGATGATTTAAGCCTTGACTCGGTTTCACGAAAGTGGAGGCACATAAATCACCATGGAGATTTATTCTGTGCAGCTAGCCTGCTCCCGACCAGGCTAACAGCTAGCCTGCTCCCGACCAGGCTAACAGCCAGGATTTATTAATCCTGGAGCCTTTTCTGATCACCCAGCAGTGGTTTTACCCTGTTGTTATCAGCCTGGATTAAAATACAACAGGTGCATGTTGCTGTTCCTTTAAGTACTGTTATTATTTAAAGTTGTGACCATATTTTTTTTAATAATTATTCATGTGACAGTCATCGTTACTGTTATATTGCTGTATGCAGACCGCTGTTCATATCGTTGTTAGAAGTTTGATGAATATATTACTGCAGTTGTTGAGATAATTAGAAAAGGCTGATAAAATTTCAAATGTGTTTTAAATGAATTCTGTTACTAAGGGCGATACATACAACGCTGTACATTTCTATAGTTGACCAACGCACCTTGAATTATTTTAGTTGATTATTTTTTTTTTTAATTCTTTAACAATAAGGATCATGTTTGTTCCTCTTCCATGTGCATTGTATTTGGCATTCTTAGCACATCATTTGTGTTGTCCAGTAAACTGGGACTATAATTTGGGAGGATTGTACAATTTAAAGAACATATCCTAATTGTACAATCCTCCCAAATTATAGTCCTAGTTCACTGGACCAGTAACTATCTAGTGATGTAGGCTACTGTACATTCATGTAACAACAGGGGGAGAACACCACTATGGTTTTTGACCTTATATTTAGCTGGGGGGGGATAACTGATGAATATACTCTGTTCTATTCATGTTTACAGTGTGCATGGAATTTATCACTTAATTATCTTTATAGTTTCTATATTATACTATATTATCTTTATAACTTCAGTGGAAGTTAATATGACTTAGGAAATGTATATTTTAGCCCATGAGAGAGAGGGAGGAACAGAGTGAAAGAGATATTTACGCATCATATTCTAGCATTGTAGAAAATTGATCTTCATGGTAAATTTCCTGAGTAACATTATCTTCTGCTTACTTTTAAGGAAAAGAGTACAACTGTTAATTTGTGCAAATGATTAGGAGACTAATCCTTGAATGGTATGATTATGACAGCTTCAATTCAGAGCAGCGGTCAGTAAATGTATATATTTAGGCTACTTACGCATTCAGTCGGTCCGTGATCGTCTGCTATGCTTTCTCTCGCTGTTTCATTACAGCGGCTGTGTTTCTTTTCTTTTTATACAAATAATGTGTTTCACATCATCATACTTCCACAAGAAGCTGCTGCTCACTCTGTATAAAGTATGAACAATGCGTATTCTCCATTTTGGCATCAGTAAATCTGTGATCGACCTCGCGGTCTTTTGAGGAAAGCCATGGACGCGCATCTATCTGAATTACTTCAGCCTGGCTCGACCTAGTCGCTCCTCCTCAGCCTGGCTTGGCCTTCGTGAAACGCACCAAGCCAGGATGCACAGATTAGACTAGGTCAAGCCTCGCTTTATCAGTTATCCTGGATTTATATATTCTGCTTTTGTGAAACAGGCCCCAGGGGTGGTATAGTTTGCAAGACTAAAGACACGTTTTTATTCACTCGTCTTTTTTGGTCCATTAATTTTTCAATCTGTTGTCATGTATATATTCTGTGATTTGTCCCTTATCAATTATTGTTGATAAATATATTTGTGTGTGTTGTACTTTTAAATTTCATTTTAAAGTTCTTTTATAGCACTTGGTGATCTTAAGCTGTGTTTAAATGTGGTGTATAAATGAACTTGCACTTACTACAATGATGGTAATACAGTTTTTTACAATCACTTTGCTACTAATTTGTCTAATGTCATTTTTCAAAATTTTAGACAAAACTCAAAACGGTCATCACTTGTAACACAGACTGTCCAACGTTCAAAACAGTGCATTGTGCATTCATATCTTTAAAGAAATCTTGCACTCTCACAATCATTGGTTCATACAACTAATTGATTGTGAAATACCATTGAAACGCTACTTTAGATCACCCACACACAAGCTACCCATAGTTTCACTGTGTCATCGTTCTTACAGTCATTGAATATTGTAGTACAAAATAGGTGATACATGTTTCATTATGGCACTACATATAAATATATCCATGTAAAAGTACTGCAGTAGTAGAGAGAATACTACAGACAGTGGAATCATTGAACAAAATCAGAAATGTATTACACATATCGTACAAAAGATTAAAACACATCAACAGCAAATAAACAGGTTTCATGATCTCCTCAGATCCAGATCTTAACTGGCAGCACGCTGATTTTGGTTTAGCAACAGGATAGACTGATGTATAAAAGAGTTGTTGAGCCTGTTGTGTCCAAACGAAGGGACCTGTTAGAAGGCAAAAGTTGGTATTGATAATTTAAAACATGCATGGTGTTAGAAGAGATGCTGTTAGCGAGCCTGAGCATGCTCTTATTTAGGGTTGTATGAAAGGAATTTCTCCTGTGGAATGAATACTTGGATAGATTCCAGTTTTACTTGGTAGCTGCTGGGACATGTCTTGCATCTATGATCTAACAGTCACAGAAAGAAATTCAGATGGGCACTAATGAGTTCATGCACACTATTGTTCCACTATTATTCCTAATATGACAATATTCCTAATTTAATACAGGTCATGTAAACACCATATTCTGTTTGGATATCCCAGAAAAGGCCGGTTTCCCAATTAAGCATTTTCCTATTAAGACATGTGGGATATGCAGGTATTATTCAGGTTTTAGAAGCATTCTTTGGACATGTATACAGCACATTGGGGACAGGGACGGACTGACAATCTGTGCGTTCGGCACAAAAAAATCTTTTTTTTTTAAATTTCCTCTATCGAACTTCAATAAGCAGCAGAAAAGTCCGGCAAAACCTGTGATTTAAACTTCCGCAGGCTGTGACAGTCCGCTCCACTCAGTCCTGGTTCTGGTTCTCCCGGGCTTCCCTTCCCTCCAGCGGGCCCAGCAGTACGGCCTGTATGGGCTGAAATATGTTCCACCAGAAACTGAATTTGAATCCTTTATATTTGAATTTTAATTGCTAAACTTGAATAATTGCATTGAAAAACTGAATTTGAATAGTATAATTTGAAATTGTATTGTTTAATTTGAATCATTGCATTGAAAAACTGAATAGTATAATTTGAAATTAAATTTATTCGTTTGGAACTGAAGTCCAATCAGATTTGATCCTCACTGAAAATTCAACTCTCTATATATCTTCACATTCAGTTCTCACAATTCAGATTCAAATTACTGTGACAGACATCCGGGTAGTTGGAGGATGAAGGAAGAGCAATCGAGCGCAGATCGATAGGTAGAGTTCAGTGGCGCAGGATTAGCACTAAAGATGCCAGACTGTTGTACTGTTTATGGATGTTCGAACGAAAGAAATGAAAAAAACAAACAGCAAAGGATAACAGTTCAAAGGTGAGAATGTGTTTCATGATATATATGGCGCCTTGGACCAGCAATCTGACCTCCGGCGGCAGCGGGAGGTGGAGAGTTCCGTGGCCGGCGGCAGCGTCTCTTCCCCCGGGCAGGAACACCGCTTCGCCTCGCTGCTGCGCCGGTCCCCTCTGATCCATATGGGACCGGCCAAAGACAGAGTGGTAATCGGCAGGATCTTCCACGTAGTCCAGGACGACCTGTACGTAGATTTCGGCTGGAAGTTCCATTGCATTTGCCGGTGGCCGGCGGACGGAGAGAAGCTAAAGTGGGACAGCAGAGTCTGTCAGTGGCTGCAAGATCTGGAGCTCACTACCCACTTCAGGGGAGCCAAAACCGATACCACACAGCTGGAAGCCAAGGCCGTACTGCTGGGCCCGCTGGAGGGAAGGGAAGCCCGGGAGAACTAGAACCAGGACTCAGCGGAGCGGACTGTCACAGCCTGCCGAAGTTTAAATCACAGGTTTCCTAGAGGGAGTCTGGCGGGACTCGGACTGTGGACGACGAAACATGACTTTAAGTCTCGTTAAATAAATAACTACACGCAGAAATAAATGAATAAATAGTGGAGGGGTGAGCCTGGACATTTCAGTCTGTTTAAACCTCACTTTGAAGCAGAACCTCTTAGTTCAGAAGGGTGAAGTTTCGGTTTGAACTCAGATCTGTGGATAGATAGAGATATAGAGATATAGAGATAGAGATATAGATAGATAGAGATATAGAGATATAGAGATATAGATAGATAGAGATATAGATAGATAGAGATAGAGATATAGATAGATAGAGATATAGAGATATAGAGATATAGAGATAGAGATAGATAGAGATATAGAGATATAGAGATATAGAGATATAGAGATATAGATAGATAGAGATATAGAGATATAGAGATATAGAGATAGAGATAGATAGAGATATAGAGATATAGAGATATAGATAGATAGATAGAGATATAGAGATATAGATAGAGATATAGAGATATAGAGATATAGATAGATAGAGATATAGAGATATAGATAGATAGAGATATAGAGATATAGATAGATAGAGATATAGAGATATAGATAGATAGATAGATAGAGATATAGAGATATAGAGATAGAGATAGATAGAGATATAGAGATATAGAGATATAGATAGATAGAGATATAGAGATATAGAGATATAGATAGAGATATAGAGATATAGAGATATAGATAGATAGAGATATAGAGATATAGATAGATAGAGATATAGAGATATAGAGATATAGATAGATAGAGATATAGAGATATAGATAGATAGAGATATAGAGATATAGAGATATAGATAGATAGAGATATAGAGATATAGATAGATAGATAGATAGATAGATAGATAGATAGATAGATAGATAGATAGATATAAAATAAATATTCTTTGTATTAACACATTAATTAGTCTCTGTTTTGTTTGTTACTGCACATGATGATAAAGCTACACTTTTAAATCACAAACAAAACTAACTTTAATATTTATATAAACGCTCTAAGGAAGGAGACAAACTATCAGATATTAGAGTTGATTAAAAATAGAGTTAAATAGTAATTTACTATTTTGCGTTTTAATGTGGAAACATCTTGTATAAACTCAGGGGACTGGCTCTTACATCACATTGTCTTGCAGGCTTGCTGATGTACAAAGTAAACCAATACAATTCAAATGTTTAAATTAATTAACATGTATTTTCAAATGGATAGTCACACCATTTTGCATGCAGGAGGCTAGGCTAAGGTAAGTAGCAATAGTTCATTTTAAGTTTACTTAAGTGGAAGAATGTGACTAATAAACCTAGGCCTACTAACACCAGGCATTACATTTTGAACATTGTCAACAGGTACAGCTACAGTATTGTGGTATAGTATCAGGACTTCCTGGCTAGTGTCTGTCGCGCACGATTACGGGAGAATCGCCGGATGATGGGCCTATTTGGGAGAAAGTCCAGCGCTGTTTTTTAGCCCCAGTCCGTCCCTGATTGGGGATATGCGTCTCAATCTACAAGGGGGACAAAGCTGGAATAGTTGCATAGTATGCCTTGTAGGGGTGCAAGTGGTGTGACATTATGTGCTGTTTAAAAGTGGATGAGTTGTAACTTCTTACTTGACATAAAAGGAAAATTATCCGCTTTAATGAAATCCATGCTGTTAGCTTCTTATGATCCTGAAGGTGCAGTGGTTACTCTTTCAATGGGTTAGCAGTGTCTTTCCACAGAAAGTGAGACACACCTAGAGGGAAATATAACTATAAATATGATAGATACGACACAACTTTATTATCAATTTACACTGAAACTAATGTTACGTTCCCAAGCAGCTCCTCTCAAAAAAGAAAAGTACACACAAAGTAAGCAAGGGCGTAAATCCCAGGGGGGTCGGGGGGGGGTCAGGGTTGTCTGCTGCTTCATCTGGGACTCCCTTTGTTCATTTTTGTGTTTGGACTAATAAATCAGACCTAACAAACCTTCTCCTGCCTGCCTCTCACTCTGCGTTTGGGTCCACTATTCCTCACTCCATACAACAGCAAACGCACTGATCAGCCACTTAACATCATATTGAGCAAGACACAAAGTAGATCTTCAATATTAACCCTAATGTCAGTTCACACACATAACGTTAGGCTTATCGCCGTGGTAACGTTAGTTGTAGTGGGTGCATTTCTATCCAACAAGCTATTAAACAAGCTAGGTAACGTTACATTTAGGGCTGTCAAACGATTATTTTTTAAATCGCGATTAATCGATGAATTTCTGTAGTTAATCGCATATTTTATCACATGATTAAAATTCTATTATTTTGCATTTCAGAACTGTTTTTAAGTACATATTAACAACGGAAAGCAATTTTTACCAGCGTATCTTGATTGGGAATCACATGAATGCAAAGAAAGTTACTTTATGAACTTGATTTTAAGATTTGTAATTATTTATTTACTGTAAACAAAAGAAAAATGTGTGAATCTGTCATTATTGCACAATTGACCTATGGCTAAACCACGCCCCCAAGCGATGAGCCAATCACAGTGCGCATAGCTAACCCAATACACTCCATGCTTCCACGTCCATTGAAATGCATTGCAGTTAGTCCGTTTTCATTCGTTTTTATATGTATTTTCGTGACATTTTAAGTTTAAAATGGTCAAACGGTGTGCATGGGGTACATGTAACTCCGATACTAGTTATCCGAGAGGCTGGGCGACGGTGTCTATTTTTTACCCTTTCCAAAGCCACATCTCAACCCAGAGAAGTGTCTGCTCTGGATTAAGTTATGCGGTAGACCACAACACCAACTAAATGCATAGACTGTATATATTAGTGGACAGAGCATGTGTGACGTCACCCATTGGTTTGTGGAGATCTGATACAATTCAAATGTTTAAATTAATTAACATGTATTTTCAAATGGATAGTCACACCATTTTGCATGCAGGAGGCTAGGCTAAGGTAAGTAGCAATAGTTCATTTTAAGTTTACTTAAGTGGAAGAATGTGACTAATAAACCTAGGCCTACTAACACCAGGCATTACATTTTGAACATTGTGAACAGGTAGATTATATTGTCTATGGGTCAAGGCGAGGCAAGCACTTCTTCCACGTTTCATGGCGGGTACTGTGCTCCAAAACGTAGGTGCTGATTGGCCGAAGAGGAGTCCTGTGTATCTGCGCCACTGAACTCTACCTATCGATCTGCGCTCGATTGCTCTTCCTTCATCCTCCAACTACCCGGATGTCTGTCACAGTAATTTGAATCTGAATTGTGAGAACTGAATGTGAAGATATATAGAGAGTTGAATTTTCAGTGAGGATCAAATTTGATTGGACTTCAGTTCCAAACAAATAAATTCAATTTCAAATAATACTATTCAGATTCAGTTTTCCAATGCAATGATTCAAATTAAACAATACAATTTCAAATTATGTGATTCAAATTCAGTTTTTCAATGCAATTATTCAAGTTTAGCAATTCAAATTCAAATATAAAGGATTCAAATTCATTATTCAAATTCATATTTCAGCCCATAGGTACACAACAGACAACGTCCGTGTAGCCTACTTCAAAATAAAAGCACTTCCTGTGACGTTTCGCAGTAAAACTAAATTACTGTTAAATAAGGTTGTGTAGGCTACCTTTTCACAAATGAGCTGTAAATCAAGTACTGTAAATAATGTAAATAGTGAGTTTTAATCACACTATAATTGAACATTTCCTTTAGAGTGTTTTAAACTAAACAACATGAATTTCTTATTCAAGTGCTATAAACAAACATTTTACAACAATGTCGTACTTTTAATTGAGTATTTTCATTTTCTCCTACTTGCCTGTTATACGATTTACTTATCTATTTTTTATAGCTTTAGTTACTTTGCATATTTATATTGATTATACAAAATATGAATAATCTGATGTATTAAAGTGGATAAAGAGGAGACTTTATTGATCCGGTGGTGAAATTCACAAGCTAGCTGCCAAATCAAACTTCCCCTGTTATTTTGGTGAAAGTAACTCAAAAGTAATGCAAAAGAAGTGTAACACATTACAATTCAGAGACAGTAATATTGTAATATAACTAATTACTCTCAAATGACAGTAACTAGTAATCTATAATGTATTACATTTTGGAAGTAACTTGCCCAACACTGCTCGTAACTTCCGTCATAACACGAGCACCCAGATGCTACGTTCGTGAGTATAATATATATATATATATATATATATATATATTTCTTTTTTTTTTTTTTTTTTTTTTTGTCTTTGTTTTGTGTGGTTGTGTTTTGGAGTATTTCTTGTATGTTTAGTTTTGTGTGTGTGTGTGTGTGTGTGTATATATATATATGTGTGTGTGTGTGTGTGTGTGTGTGTGTGTGTGTGTGTGTGTGTGTGTGTGTGTGTGTGTGTGTGTGTCTGTGTGTGTGTATGTGCAGCAGAGCAGAGGTTAGCCTAGAGGCCCCTTGCTATGGCTCGCAGTTCGTTTTCATGCACCATATATGATATGATACTATTTCTAAAAGATAATAAGATAAAGCTGGTTAAAACGTAGTTGTTACGCATTAATGTCAAGTTGTACAAAGCATAAAGGTGTTTAGGTAAAGACTGACCTGACTACTCAGTATAGGAGAGAGATAATCATTGCAGTAATTTGTATTATACATCCTTGCAACTAACTAATGTTGCATAATTAACTGTTAATTTGTTTCTTGTATTAAGTACTTAAGACTAAAAAATGGGACTAGGAAACAGAAAAACAGAAAATAAAACACCATACATGTATGTATGTAGAGCAGAGGTTGACCTTTGACCTTAGTTGCGGCAACTGTTACCTATGGCTCGCATGACAGCAGCTCGTTTCATACAGCAGAACTGATGCTTATGAATCTGGGCCTGTTAAGAATGCAAACCACCGTCTACACTTGTGTAAAATAAACAGTGAAAGTTAAAGCTAGACAACCTGTCCGCTGGCTCTATATCACTCTGCCAGCATGTGACAGAAGGGAAAGTTGCCTGTTGCATTGTGCATTCCATCAACAACTGGTTGGTAATTTTATCGAATGTCAGTCAACTTAAGCTACCCAGGTCTGAATTATATATCACTAAAACTAGAATCAGCAGTTTGTCTCATAACTATTTGGACATTTCACATAAAGTAGTAGTATGGGGGCTTTTATTTAAAGTTACATTAATGTCAAGTTGTACAAAGCATAAAGGTGTTTAGGTAAAGACTGACCTGACTACTCAATATAGGGGAGAGATAATCATTGCAGTAATTTGTATTATACATCCTTGCAACTAACTGATGTTGCATAATTAACTGTTAATTTGTTTCTTGTATTAAGTACTTAAGACTAAAAAATGGGTCAAGGAAACAGAAAAACAGAAAAACAGAAAATAAAACTGTGTGTGTGTGTGTGTGTGTGTGTGTGTGTGTGTGTGTGTGTGTGTGTGTGTGTGTAAGCGCTGCAGAGCAGAGGTCGACCTTTAACCTTAGCTGACAACTGCATGCTAGAGGCCCTCGCTCTGTCAAAGGGAGAACTAGTCTACTCCAAGAGAGATCTTCCAACATTGATAGATGTTGTAGATATAAAAAAGACAGAACATTGTATAACAATAATAGAAATACAAAGTCGAACAATATCACATTTGGATATACGAATTCATAAATAAAATAGCAGTTTGCTTAGAGGGCCAAGCTTCCTATATCTTTTTCTTTTTTAACTATCTCTTATAGTTTTCTTAAATCCTCTCTTTTCTAGTAAATAACAAGAACCTTGTTTGAGTCAGAGTTTTGATGTAATCATAGTTGCCGTTCCAACACCCTTCAGGGTCTTTTCAGTGATACTTTTACAGGATAAAAATTGTGGTCTTAAATTCTTAGTTTCTGCTCTTAAGAGATATATCATTTGTCGGTCATTCTCTGAACAGTCCATCAAATATTAAGACAAAGTTGTCAGTTGCATATTGCGTTGTATAATTAATTATTATTATAAATAATTGAGCTCAGGTTGAAATGCAGATAACATGAGACCAGAGTAAAATGCAAGGTAGTACTACTTACTTTTAACGTTGGTGTTTTACAAAGAAACAAATTTGGGTCGGGGTGCAAAGTTGAATCTCATCTTTTTTTTTTTCTTTTCTTTTTTAACACTGATCACATAAGGTTTAAAAATGTTTGTAATGTTTTTAATATAATTAGCTAAACTACTTGCTGCTATGTTATCTTTTTTAAATTGCCATCTTTCACCACATTAAACACAAACAATCTTTTAAGCGAATGTGGTTATGCTAGTTACATTAAAATGATACAAAATCAGTTTTGTATTCATGAATTCAAATTCATGTTGAACATATCTTGTCTGTGAGACTTACATTTTGATGACGTGTTAATTCTGAATTGGGAAATTACGACGCAATGTCGCTAAAACATAAATGCATCTGGTGAAGTCATATAACTTCAAGGTAGTACTACTTACTTTTAACGTTGGCGTTTTACAAAGAAACAAGTTGGGTTCAGGGTGCAAAGTTGAATCTTATCTTACATTTTTTACAGCTATTATAAGCATTGTGTACATCAAGGAGAATAAAATATAATTTCAACAGCTGTATTAATACAAAAAATGTCACAAGCACATTTTATTTATTTTTTTTAACGTTTGTATATTTAATATAATTAGCTTAACTATTTGCTGCTACGTTATCTTTTTTAAATTGACATCTTTCACCACATTAAACACAACCAATCTTTTAAGTCAATGTCAATGTTTTTCATTGTGAATTGTCAATGTCAATCACTACAAATCTGTTTTGCTAGTTACATTAAAATGATACAAAATAAGTTTTGTATTCACAAGTTAAAATTCATATGCATGTGTGGGCGAACATTAGTGGTTCACATGCATAAGCTCAACATGACAACATGAACTGTGTCTGTTTGTGTGTGTATGTGTGTGTGTGTTTCATGTGTGTGTGTGTGTTTCGTGTGTGTGTGTGTGTGTGTGTGTATGTCTGTTTTTCGCGTGTGTGTGTGTGTGTGTGTGCGTGTGTTTCATGTGTATAATGGTACACGAGCACAAGAAAGTTGTAGGAGTGTGTGTATGGATGAATATTATACTCTGTCCTACATTTTGACCGTAAACAAAAAAAAGTGTGGTTAAGTTGAATAAATCACTCAAAATTCAAAGAAAGTAGTCACAATGAATGTTATGTGTTCAAATGCCATGTGTGATTTTGTGTGATCTGATGAAAAATACCACATTTATGGTACAGGGAATGTTGATGTGAAATGTTTTTTTTTGACTTCTCACTGGTTAGCTCATTTGAACTGAAAACGTAATTTCCGGTAGAGTGTTCGGGCATGGGAAAAATAGGTGTGGAGGGAAAAGGGGAGTGAACACAGATCCCCGGGCCAGAACGATGCAGGCACAGCCAGATGAGTACGGAGCAGCGGAGGACGCAGGAGGGCAGAGGACAGTGTGAGCCAGACATACCAACCAGAGCTAAGCATGCACAGACATACCATCATCATTTTTTACAAAATGTAACGCGTGTGTGTGTGTGTGTGTGTGTGTGTGTGTGTGTGTGTGTGTGTGTGTGTGTGTGTGTGTGTGGAGATGCATTGACCTTTGGGGCTTAGGCCCATTCACGCTTATTAGAGCTACTTCCTTAGCCTGTTGTAAGAGGAGCTCTCGCATTTTTGAACATTCCTTTTTTACAGCCCAGTCTTACCCTCTCTCTGGGCTCACAGTTATATGTATAACTGCTTCAAATAGTGTAAAGATATTTCATTCTTGCTCATTGGTTCATTTAAAAACACGCAATTTCCTGTCTTGATGCATTAATACGCAGTTTCCAGTCTCCTCCCTGGTAATATCCGGTCTGAGGCACGCCCTCTTTCTGGAAGGTTCCGGAAGGATTGCGTCAGAAACATCTGGCAGATGTAAATCACGTTTTTGACAGCTCGTGACCTCTTGACCTGCAGGTCATCAATCAAACTTTATTACATCCTGCATTCCAAGTTGACAGAAGCGGTCCCCTATTACTCTCTGGCAGTCAGTGGGATGCTAACGGGAGGTGATGGCTTGGTAGCATCAAAATGGCGCCATAGGAGCTACGCGTTCTGGGGAGAGGCTTACCCCCTTGCTTTAAAGGCTCTGAACACCCACACAGGTGTTTTCAGTTAACCTGTCTGATTGGACCTCTTCTCATGACTGTGTGTTTAGACTGATTCATTGATATTGGTCATCAAAGGTTTCAGCTAACATGTGACTCAAAGACAAAAGACTCAGACCATGTGGTCTTTCAAACAAAGGATCTTGGCCTACGGTAAAGTCCACATCCTTCTCACCAAACTCCTACAGGTCACTTCAAGGGAAAAGGGTCACAAAATGGCCGAATGACCACGAAGGAGTGGCCAAAGTGGTCAAAACTCTAAAAACTACAACCTTGTAGTTCACACCTCCTCAGAGAACTCTGATCTCCTATTGGCTCCTGGGACCATAAACACAGCATGAGGTCTTAACCTATAAATAACCTCTCCACCCACAAATCTCAGTCTTCCATTGCACCCCATTGCTGAAGGAAGCACACAAGCGCTTGTGTGAAAACTTCCACTTTCTGGCGAAAGTGGATTCATCTCTCGGTGTTCTGAAAGAACACTACTGGATCCTGTAACACACATCGTGTTTCAAAACTGCAGAAGAGAACACCGCTTCTCTACAAGGAAATCAGACCACACGCAGAGTTCGCTTTTTCTTCTCAACGTCGACATAGCTTACCCTCCTTCTGCCCTTTTTGGAGGGAAAGTTCCTCCGTGAACACTGACGATCACACGGAGCCGTTCCGTTTTATTTCTGTGGAAATCCATGGACAGGAACAAAAGGACTGAACACACAGTAAGAAGGCTTACGTCTGGGCAGAGATAAATAGTGTGTTTTATTAATGAGTAATTTGCTATTGCTGCTACTTTACCATTAATGTCATCTGATGAATACAGTGCTATTGCTGCATGTTTGATTTGTTAATCTATAATTGTGACCGCTGAATAAATGCTACATTGCTAGCTCCTTCACGGAGTTTAGGTACTGTACACTGTGTTGTGGTTATAATGAACGTCCCCTCAGTCAGATGAAATTCTCAGAGTCTGCCCTAATTCCATGTTAGTCCAGACATGAGTTGACTGAGCTGGTCATTAGCTATAACCAAGATCTAAGTATATATATCTCTTTCTTCCCTTTTTCTCTAACCTCTCTCACACACACACACACACACACACACACACACACACACACACACACACACACACACACACACACACACACACACACACACATAGAGGTGAAACAATCGGTGAACTATTTTAGTCCAATATGAGATCGTATTCTGAACGAGCCGCCATGACAGTCTGGCTGTGGATTTCCGGAGAAAAAAGACCCACATGATGCATTCGTCCAATCAGCTGCTGGTTTTCATTTTCTGGGAAACAATCAGACTGTTAATGGAAACAATACAGAGCAGCGTCGCCTGCTGCTATGGAGACGTATTACGTTTCACGCACGCGCAGAGTGTACGCTCAAGTCGGCGTCTCTTCGGTGTGTTCCAAGGCATTTTTTGGACCTTGGGGACCCGACTGATCAGTCCGACTGTCTGTTCTGCCGACGGTCGGCCGTCTGGTTGGTGTGTCAGGGCCTTAAAGGATAAAGGAGGAAAGTGTTTCACTGATCTCAGAAACACTCCACTGAATCTTTTGTTTTCATCACACAGAATAACTCTGCTGCAGTCGATACAGATTTAGATTTCATCACACTAAAAAACTAATTGATGAACAAGTGTGGGACACAACAGGGGTTTTTTTTTTGGGAGAAGGGGAGAGGGGGAGAGGGGGAGGGAGAGAGAGAGAGAGAGAGAGAGAGAGAGAGAGAGAGAGAGAGAGAGAGAGAGAGAGGAAATGTAATTGCACAACCTCCTAGTTTATCCAGAAATCTCATAATAGCCCCAGTGTTTGCTGTATCATCCTTTCATCTCTCTCACACACACACACACACACACACACACACACACGTGTCCATAGGTGTAATGAGAGTGTTAACTGTTGAATTTACGGTAATTACTTAGCAGAGATGCTAACAAGGCCGCACGGTCGGAGTGAACACTTGGCATCGTGTGTGTGTGTGTGTGTGTGTGTGTGTGTGTGTTGGTTTCCATATCTAGAAGAGTCACGTCACCATCACAAGCTAAACCTTGTTGGTCCATGCAAGGACCCTTTGACAATTTTTATTTTATTTTTCTTTTCAGCAGCAGACTCTCCAATCTCAGATGTCAAATCATCTACACAAAAAGCCCAGAAAAATAGATATGATATTTAAATGTATAATGCAACTAGAGGGGAATATAGTAGCCAAAGTGATACAATTCAAAGGAAGTAAACGTTGATGTTGAAAACTGGAACAGTAGAAGTTAACATGGACACACACAGAAGGTGGTGGTGCTGATTCTAGCTTCATGAAACAGCAACAGTGGTCTCCTCTGATTCTCTTCTACTTGTTTTTTATTTTCTAAATGTTTCTCTCAGACAAAAAACCTGTTTTCTCAGAGCCACAGCTGCCTCCATCAGATCACTGATGTGCCAGCACTAAGTGTAACATAGTTGAATGGGCTCAGATTAAATTCTACTAAATTGGCACAACTCTGCCATCTACTGTTAAAAGTTGTACCTGCTTCGGGTAGTATAGTGCAGCATTATGGGAAATTCCTCACAACAACGGAGGATTTCCAACGAGGTAACATGTCTGTGAATGCTTGTGGACAATATAGTGTTAACTACTTGAAAAACACTTACAAGTTGACCCAGTTTGTTTGGTTAGATATAATAATTGTCTGAAGTTAATTTGGCAATGGGTGTATTTAGTTACCAGGCCTTTTATTCATGTTTTACCACTCGAATATCATGTCCCCCACCCAATATTTAGAAGAGGTAGATTTGTCCCACTCAAACACGCACACCTGGCCTAATCAATGATTTGTAATTGGACCTGCTGGGAGAGAGAGCAGGAGGGTTCTGTGATGTATAGAGAAAGAAATGAGTGTGTGTGTGTGTGTGTGTGTGTGTGTGTGTGTGTGTGTGTGTCTTAAGGGGGATACAATGAGGGAGGAAGGAAGGATAATTGGTGTGAAATGAGACAAATGAGTGTGTCCAGCCTTTGTGTGTGTGTTGCGTTCAGTCTTGTGTGTGGCCGTTCTTCCATGTTTTTGAGTGTATGGCCATTGATCTGTATGTTGTGTGTGTGTTGTTGCTGCTCCATCACAACATCAAAGAGTTTTTGTCACTTTGGAGTCCTGAAACGTGGAGCCGACAGTCAGCTGTCACTGGGCCGTGTGTGGACGTCTGTCACCTGTAGTTTCTCCGGTGTGGCTCATTCAGCATGTCGACTGAGAGAGAGATCCCTGATTGGCTGTCCTGGCTGGTTTTATTCATTTAGTGTGATTTTATTTCTTATTTCTCACTTTTGCCTTTTTTTTTTTTCCAACAAGCAGAACGCTGCATGCTAACAAGCACAAAGCGAAGCAGAACATCACAGTGCCAGCCGCAACTTTTCCAATCAGACATACAGTTAGTATTTTCCGAGCATATGATGCGTTCATGGCCCCACACCCATCATCTCTGTGCATCACACACACGCTATGTTTGATCACGGTCCAGCATGTAGTCTGCCACGTCTCTCAGCAGTCTCGACAAGAATTTAATTTATCTGATTGTGGCATAAGAGAGACAGTGAGGGGTCAGTTCCAGATGTACTGTATAGTCTCACATTGCCAGCTCTATCTCCACAGCGCTGTGGAGTAAGGTCTAATTCAATTCAATTTTACTTATAGTATCAAATCATAACAAGAGTTATCTCAAGACACTTTACCGATTTTACAAAGACCCAACAATTCCAGTAATTCCCCCAAGAGCAAGCATTTAGCAGGGCACCGCAGGGTGTTACTAGGATTGGGCATCGAGAAACGATTCCTCCTTGGAATCGTTTCAAAAATTACGAAGATGTTTTCAAATCTGATCATGGGTTCCCAATTTAACATGTGCAAGTTTTGGTTTCCGTAGCGGCCAGGCGCTTGTTGTGTTGCAGCCTTGGAGCACAGTAAGTGGCGCTATTGGAATCAGAATCGTTAAAATCCAAACAATGCCCAACCCTAGGCGTTATAGGGCATAGCAGGGCATAGCAGGGCGTAGCAGGGCGTAGCATAGTCTATATATTCGCAACATTCCACTTCCGGGATTGTTCCGGAAATTCTGCTTGATGTCCTTCTTTTAAGCCGGATATCCGTTACCTTCCTCTTTCTTTGTGTTGGCATTCTAACCTCCGGTGGATTTCTGAGGACTATGGTTAACTGCTCCTCAGATCTCTGCAGGGTAAATCCAGACAGCTAGCTAGACTATCTGTCCAATCTGAGTTTTCTAGACCTTTCTAGAGTAGGTCTAGAGTGTGGTCTAGACCTACTCTATCTATAAAGTGTCCTGAGATAACTCCTGTTGTGATTTGACATTATAAATAAAATGTAATTGAATTGAATTATTGCCTTAAACATATTCTTTGTAAATCTTTATAACCATTCCCCAAAAGAAGCAAGCAGGCCTGCCTTGTTGCACCATCCAAATCCTTTTAAAACTTGCTCGATGAAGTTGTTGTTATCGAAAGGCATTTTGAGAACGGAAACACGCAGAGAGCGGAAGGTGAGGGCGAAATGTACTTCAGTTGATCCAAACTAGTTCCGGAGGAATATGAGCTTTTTTTTTTTTAAACTGCACTGATAAAAGTTCTGACAGTTTTACGTATTACAAAAAGACCAACTTGTTTGTATAATTTTGCTTTGTCTACATGTCGACCCAGAACTCTGCGACTTGCTGTAGAGGCCAAAAGAAAGAAACATCATCGGCCTCCATGAAGTAAGTTACTATAATTCATTCCATTAACTGCATACAGAATGGAAATACAGCTTGTTTGTATGATTGTTTAACCTGATAACCTTCCTAATGAAATATTGGCTGATGTACTTTCAAGCAGATTTATTTTCTCCCAGAAAACAAAAAAACTCAAACATTTGAAGCATTTATCAGCTTGGTGGTCTATGATGCAACACGCTGAAATGAATCTAACATTGCACAGACATTCCTGCAGTATATTTCCTGACATCTAACCTGCCTGACACAACAACACTGGGAATCTTTGATTTTAAAGTTGAATGTTTTTACTGCAGATATTTGTTTGAAACTCAACTAATGGCATTGCAGACAAAGATGATACAGCTGATTCTCTTACAAATATCACACTGTTGCTTCAAGGCAGCCATTGTTTTCAGCTCATCTATGGAAATCAACTTACTTTTACTTTCTTTGATAGATAAGATATACTGTATTGTCCCCGAAGGGAAATTTGTTCTGGACTCTGCCTGTTCCGCAGCTTTACAAAGACAACACAAAATACAGAAAACACGCATATCTCAACACATACTCTCATGCAACACAAAACATGGTCTCATATACAATAGACAGGTACCTAAATGTATATAGTAAGCACATTAACTCCTCCTTTCAGTGGCAGTTGTCAATTGAACAACCCTGTCGGCTGCATTCTCCGCAATAAGTGTAGCACAGCCCTTGCACAATGAGATATTGCACAACTAACATATTGCCCAACCCCAATAGCCTACATATTGTACAAATGACACAATGCACTGACATAATGCACAACCCAAATAGCCTATGTATTGCAAAACTAACATATTTTAACTTATATAACTTTTACTTTTTTTGGTCAACAGTAGAATAATGAGGGTCCCTAAATGTTAACCCGAAGCATTGAGAACTTTGTAAGTGTACAAACAGTTTATTGAACGAAGAGCTGCGGGAGCTCCGTGAAAGGGTTACGAGAGAGAGAGAGAGAGCTACCGGTAGTCAATGCCACAACACAGCCTCGTACTTCGGCAAACTGGTGGTGTACCTGCAGACATTGTGAAGCTATGGCCACCCAACAGGAGTGTCTGTGTTGCACGGAGTGGGACCTGTTGCGTCGCGACACCCAAGAGACGCAGTGTTTTGTACAGTCTGAAGATTTCCCTTCTCTGATAAACAGGGCTGTACTTGGAACTTTTTTTTTTTTCCATGTCCCAAAAATAAATTGGAGACGGAGACCCAGACCGGAGGGACCAGATGGACAGTTATCCACTGAGTAAGTAGACAAGTTATGTTTTACATCGGTGCGATTATTTCAGATATATTGAGCAAATTGCTTTTGATTTTAGTTTGCATCGCCAGCTGTAAGTCATGACTGGTTTTCAAGACGGCGGGCGCATGTAAACATCAGAATCAGAATCAGCCGTCCATCGTATACCCCGCAGCAAACGTCCCGTCAGGACACGCTGGCTCACCCGAACCAGTGCTCCTCCTCGAGAATACAGTGTCAATAGCGCTGAGAGATCAGTTAATCAATTCCATGATTTTTAGGTATTTGTAGAGCCTTGCAGGGAGAGTCTCTAAAAAGTTAGCAGCAGACAACACAAGACAAGATAGCAAGCAGGGTAGGCCTGGGAGGGAGAGGGAGAAAAAGCGTCCACCTTCGCTGAGAGCTGGAAAGAGATACTCACATGAACGTGAGTGTCTTTATAATCTATCTGTTTAATAAACTGTCTGCACACTTACAAAGTTCTCAATGCTTCGGTTACCATGTAGGGACCCTCATTATGCTACCGTTGAAGTTTGGTGATATTTTGAGCCTTTTTAGTGGTATAAATAGTGATTCGTTTTTACTTTCCCTGTGTCCCGAATACTAGCGTTGTAAGCTAATCAGCGGTCCGTGCTAGCTTGTTTCAAGCTACAAACACATTCGATCAGCATGAAAACATGTCCCAGAGAACGACAGAGTGGGAACACATCTGTTATTAACCCCTAGGTTCGTTTAGCGCCGGAATTGTCCTTTAACCCTCGTGTTTTCTTCCCGTCGACCAACTTGTTTTCCTCTCCGGTAAAAATAGAAAATTAACCCTATTCAAGACGCTTTTTTCAAGGTTTTTGTCGGGACATTTCTCTGTGCTTCTTTTTTTTTGTTACTACCACCAGATTCACCACTAACACCAACTTATAAACTCTAGTTTTACACTTTTTTTTAATTCATGGTCAATAAACCTCATTTAAATTAAATAATACTTAATTTGCATTTAAAAAAAAAGCTGAAATTATGAATTATTTCCACAAATAGTTATGATTTAGTGGATAATCACGACTGTCCATTACTCCGGATACGTGTTGTATTCCCGTCGACCAACAAGTAACTTCTTGTTTTTTCTGGGTCAAAAATGTAAAATTTTAACTTTTTTTTTCAATGTTTTGGTCATCTTTTGACCCCCCCCCTCAAATTTGACCCGAGGACAACAGGAGGGTTAAACTGACTGAAACTTTTAAAGCGACCAGTAGCCTACGGCCATGGATGGGAGTTTAAAAGTCGTTGCTGCGTTGCCTCGCTGCCTCAATGGATGAAAGTGGTGAAAACCTAAAGGGTTTGATCTGCAGCCTGTGTTGTCTGCTGGCTCCAACGAGCCGTTTCATTGGCTTTAAGAGAGCGGAGCGTGTTAACAACTGAAGCCAAACCTCTCCTAATTACTAACTAGTCCATCTGGGTTTTATTTCTCAGGCAGAAATCTGTAGTTTGTTCTCCAGCCAATCACAGATCAATATAAATGATAGTCTATCTTTCCTTGCTGCCATCAAATCTCATAAAGGCACCCAAACCAGCATTAAATGCAATCTGACAATTATTGTGTGTGTATCACAGCCTGATTTTAAAACACTGAAAATATACATCTACACATATACAAGTTACTTAGTTTTTTAAGTAACTAAGTAACTTTAAACAACAATCGTCGGACGTAGATTCCATCATGTCTGACAAAAGGTTTCCAGTCAGAGTAGCTTTATTCCTATATTGTGCAGACATCAGTGGAGATAAATGGCTGCCGAGAACAAACGCACTCAAAGATGTAAAACATGTTGACTGTATGCACCATCAACCGAGCCACATTCCTAGTAAGTGCTCCTTCCCTGGCAATAAATCTTTTTTGTGATTCTGACTTGCTCTGAAACGTGGTCAGCCGTACTGTCCAGTCGGGGTGGGAATCTTCACTGATCTCACCCATTACGGTTTACCCGTCAACGAATCGAAGCGGCATCGCGATGCGTCCCCTCCTCAATATTATTATTTATTTCTACACATGGTTTTCATCAACATATTCAAGCAGTCAGATATCTATGATTCCCCTTTTTAATGTATCTGCTCTTAACCCTCCTGTTGTCAAAGTTTTCTATATCAGAAATGTGGGTTTCTTTCAACAAAATTGCCCAAAAGTAACATGGACGGTTCAACGCAGCGCTCTTCACAATTAAAATGTCAGTAAAATGTTTACATCAAAGAATGTCGACTAAAATGACAAAAGCGCCAAAAACATTGAAAAAAGTGACTTAAGGCACTGAAAGCCTCGAAAACAACAGAATAAAGCTTTGAAAAAAGCGTCAAACAAGGCACTAACAATGTTTTAAAAAGCGACAAAAACATTAAAAAAAAGTTGAAAAAAGCATCGAAAAATGTGTCGAAAAAAGTGTTGAAAAAAGACTGCTACCTTTAAGAAGACAGCAGACAAAAGGCAAATACAAAAAAAGCAGCCGACATCAGGCAGGCTATAATCGATTATAGTCTGTCGCTGCATCGATGCAGAATCGTCCACATTCAACACCCCTACTGGAAAGTGTGATGAATCTGCGTAGAATAGGCTAAAAGATACAAAACATCACACCAAACGTCTCACCACTGCATTGCACTCACACGCTCAAACGCTCTGACTTACCAGACCTACATAAACAGCCACGCTATTACATTTTATTTTCAGATTCAAAATAGCTCTTCACCAGCACTTAATGCACTTCTCCCGACACACAACATGAGACCAGCACGCCTCACTAGGTCAGTCTCACAGGCACTTATTCCAGCCCCCCCCATACAAAAACAACTATGGTCAGAAATCCTTTTTTCATACATATATCAAAATTTGAACACAACTATCCATCACATATTTCAAAAAGGCATACAAACTGTTCCTTCTCAACAGTCACACTTACACTCATTGACTGTTCATGTATTGACTAAGTCTTGTTTGCACTGTCTATACTGTTGTTTTTAGCTGTCTGTGTCTGTCTAGCCCATGCTAATGTCCTGTACCAATGTTTCTGTCCTCAGGTACCGTAACTCTGTTCTACGTTCTATGTTTCTGCAGAACAGGAACCTGCTGGAGTCAGGCCCGTTTATATTGTAACTTAATGTTACTTTTAATCCTATCCTGTATAATAAATGAAATGAACATTCGCCTGTTAATCCAAAAATAATAAATGAAAACAGGTTTGCCAACTAGCAACGTGGAGTGTTCGTGAAACCTAAACTCAGAAGAACAGAAGGTCCGATACGGTCAGGAACAGAAGGTCCGATACGGTCAGGAACAGAAGGTCCGATACGGTCAGAAGACTAAACAGTTGTGTAGGTGTCATCTGTAGGCTACGGGCCCTGTCATGGCGGTGTGAGGGTTTTTTGATCTGCGGCCCGTGTCCGTTCGCTGGCTGCAATGAGCCATTTCATTGGGTTTAATAAAGCGGAGCGTGCCAACAACTGTCATCTGAGCCGTGAAGCCAAACCTCCCCACGTGCTCCAGATTGGAGAGCAAAGAGAAACGGAGCCACAGCCTCAGACAGCGAGGGTCCTCCTGGCCATAAGGAGTCTATTATGTTCCTGTGTGTCACGCAGCCATCTTTGTGCCGGTCCCCGGTGCCATGCTGAGGCGTTTGTAAAGGCCCGGCCGGGCAGAGTGCTGGCACATGGCGGTCAGGACACGCTGCTAAATCCCATTAAGAGTTTGTCCAGAGGATACAAGTCTGCCAGTTACTGTCAGTCATCGGCGAGCTGTAACCTCAGGGAGCCGCAACGCTTTTAATTAACCTTAGAAAAAAGAACCGCAGTGATGAGCTTTAATACACGAGACAAACATCACAACAGCACTACAACCTGAAGAGGACACAGGACATATTGTTTGACACACATACAGGCCTAAAATACAAATTTATATAGCCTACGTTGCACTTTTCCAAAACAAAATTAAAAAAATGCTTTGGAAGAGGAAAACAAACACAGCAGGATTATTATGAACAGACCAATGAAAGTGTAAGAAAGAAATAACGATGGCAGCCCCAAACACACCATCCTCAGAAATTGTGACCAAAAAAACCCCAAAAATATCATCTCTAAGTTATTATTTTTGTCCCGACATTAAAGTCTCAAAGCCTCCTTCACTCTGCCTGGAATAAGAAATAATCTTCATGTGTAAGTTTTGAAATGTAAAATGTAAACTCGCTGAAGGTTGCTAAAACCTAAAATTAATGACACAAATAAAATAGTAAATAAATAAAAAAATAAAAATAAAAAAAAAAGTAGCCATACCCTGGGAAACCAAGGATGATACGCTCAAAAAGGTTTTTAAAAGATACGGATTCAAGATGAATATTTAGAACAACCTCCACAAATCTGATAACTACATCACAGTAATTGTAAGATATGGCCATAAAAATACCTTACAGTGGGAAGTCTCAAAGAACTTTCTTTGCTGAACTTAACTTTTAATGTTTAGAAGGTAGAGTTTTAAAATGAATGGACTTTGTTCCAAAAACATGCAATCTTAACAAAACCTCACATATTCCTCTGGGGTCTGAACACATTTTGTTACTTTGTGCTGAATATTTTTTGTGAAAATGTTAAGGGATAATGAAGGTGGTGAAATGCTAACAAACATAGGGGTTTTGTGTGAAATATCGGAGACATTTAACACATTAATATGCAGTGATTTAAAAAAAGAAGGTATTCTCAACCTGGTGTTGTCTTCACCGTCGTCCATGAACCCATCATTCTGGTCAAAATTGAAAAATGCGCTTATTTTTTAAAAACTTTTGACATTTTTCTTTGCTTTTGCCACTTTCTAAAGTTTTTGTCCCTCTTTTCAACATTTTTTTTTTATTCATGGTCAATAAACCAAATACGTAATTTTTGAGTTTGAAAAAAAAAACAGATATTATGAATTATTTTGACTAATAGAATAGTTAGGATTAGAGGATGTTGAGTGAATCACAGACTGGTTTATGTCAAAGTTTGGTCAGGATGCTGTTGTGAAACCATTTTAATTAAATTAAATAAATCAACCAAAATTCAGTGGATGTAATCATTAATCTCACCTGAGAAGAACATGGATGTATATGTTGTATGGGTTCCATACAACGTACATGTATGCATCCAAGTTATTTTTGGGGCAATTTGGTTAAGAAACCCATATTTCTGATATCAAAAACTTTGAAAACGGGTCAAATTTGACCCGAGGACAACACAAGGGTTAAGTTCCTGCTTCTTTTGTTGCACTTTGTAGTCCCCCCCCCCATGTTTAATTATGTCTAATAGTTTTAAACATCTGCAACAACCCAAAGGCTGTATACCTGAGTAAGATCTTTTATTAAGGATAAAGTTGTACGGTACTTGGTTTCTGTAGAGAAACTGGGTGGCGGTTATAATTTATTCTCCTTTAAGTTTACCATCACACCACCTCTCTCATCCTTCCTCCCTTCCTCTCATCTTCCCTTCCTTCCTTCCTTCCTCTCCTGCTCCTCTGCTTGGCCGCCTCTATGTATCGGCCCACAGCGGCGCACTGAGACGCGTCTAATCCTCTTTTGATGAACTTGGTTAATAGACCTCCTGCAGTGGTCTTTTGGCTCTGTTCATTAGGCAGCACACGACCCTATCCACGCCCCTGGGAGCACGCACTGCGCGTTCTCGCGGCTCCCATCTCCATAAATTCCCCCATCAAAGTGAAGAAAAGTTGAACGTGTGTTACTTTGTTGGAAGTTCTCAGTGAACTGACCGTGTTTGGTCTTTTGGTACAATTTTGTACAAGAAAAAAAAAAAGGGAAAGTGATGGCACCGAGTAAAAGCCTCTTCATCTCTGTGGAGCCAGAGGGAGGAGTCGGCCCCGAGGTTCCCGCGGCTCTCCACGCCGACATCCAGGCTCTGCTACAACGGAGCCGCTCGCAGGAGCGCCCGGGGGCCGAGCGCGCCAGACGCGTCTGCGACCACCGGGACACTCCGTGCGCCATCGTGGAGCTGCGGCTGGGGCCCGGCGGCGGGGGCGCGCTGCACTACCTCCAGCCGGACAAGTGCACTTTGGAGCGCGCGCAGAGACGGAGACGCCTCGCTGCCAACGCCCGGGAGAGGAGGAGGATGCTGGGGCTCAACGTCGCCTTCGACCGGCTGCGGAGCGTCATCCCCAACATGGAAAGCGACAAGAAGCTCTCCAAATCGGAGACGCTCCAAATGGCGCAGATTTACATCGCCACCCTCAGCGAGCTGCTCCAGGAGGGAGCCTCGGTACCGAGCCGTGCGCCACGGCCCCCGGGGGCCGCTCAGCCCTCTCAGGGGACCACACATGTGGCGGGGGAGCGATCGGCTCCAGCCAGGGACTTTCACACCGGGAAGAGCAGCGCAGGCCCGGCGCGCTCAGAGGAGCTATAACTAGGACGCGTGGGAGAGAACAAACGGGACAAAATTACATTTAAAAACTGAATGAATATTTAATAAATGACTGTTTCCCACCAAAAGCCTGGTGGCCCACCGGGCCTAAGTCGCCTCGCCCCCCCCCACTAGGCTTAAGCCACTGGGAATATTTTTTTAATGTATTTTTAAGACGTTTTTTAAACTACAGTTCCAGTGGGGCGGCTTGGTTGGAAAGTCATATTTTCAAATCTCCAGTTAGCTTTTAAGACTTAATGTAGAGAATCTGTCTTATAGGTTGTTTTTTTTAATTCTGAATTTGGCGATTCCGTCCCTGGTTCTGTTATCACAGAAACTATTGGGCTCTACATTACCGCTGCCATCAGGCTGGGACACGTGCCAGCGGGTTAAACAGGTTTTCTGGGGAAACTCAACTTTTTTCCACTTTCCTACAATACTGCATTACTGTATATTATGTTTCCTGCAGTAAGAAAAAACATTAAGGTCCAAGATTTATGCAATTTGTCATTATTTTGAAGAAACATGTATTTTAGATGTGGTCCTGATGTCTAAAACTGCACGTGATGTTCAGTGACAACAGAAATTCATGCTCTTTGTGCTGTTGGCAAGAAATATATTATTATACAACTTCTTTTTTTCATTATGAGCTTGGTCATCATTTGTAGCAGTTTGTGTCTTAAAAAACCAAAAAAATCTGCAGACATGTTTTCCAATAATTTGAAAAAGTTTGCAGACAAAAGAGAAAAATACAGCAAAATTCACCTTTGAAAGTAAAGTTCAGGGCAGATGATTCTGAGAAATGACCAACAACAACGGGAGGACGGAGAGAGAAAAGAAGAGACAAGACGCGCGGGAGGTACTCAAAGTAGCAATTTTTATTATTTTAAAATTATGTACAGGTAACCAAAGACATCAGTCTGCAAATTGGTACAAAGATCAAGTTTTTCCTGCAGTTGGCTTGTTAAGAAGCTCTCTGTCCGTCCAAAACAACAACACGACTGGGAGAAAAGGCTTTAGAAAATGAAAAATAGAGTCAGATTCAGAAAAGTAGAGTCTACTGGTCTAAATTAAATTTAATCCCCTCCCCCCCCAAAACCCACAACCCCACCCCCCATCAACCTCTCCTCCTACGTGAGGAAATCAATTTATGTACAAGAACTATGTACAAAAAAGCTCTTCCATTCATTCTTCCAGACGTCTGTGAATAAAGCTCTTGTAAACTTAAAAAAAAAAAAAAACAAAGGAGTGTGAGGGTTAAGCTGTGTGTGTACGTCTCTGTGTGTGTGTGTGAGTGATCACAGACAAACGCAAATTAACGGGGATGAACATGCTCAGTGACATGCTCGTCAAACTTTTACAAACGGATGAAATCCAAAAAGAACTTGTCTGTATACAAAAGGAGAAAGTGAAAATGATCACACTTAAACTCTCAAAATCAAAAGAGAGAATAACATCTCTGCCCCCACCCCCCCGATTATTGAAGAAGATACAAACTTAACAGACTGTCTGGGGGAAACACACACACACACACACACACACACACACACACACACACACACACACACACACACACACACACACACACTTTCCCGCCCTGATGGCCAAACACTCTGGGGAAGTTAAAAGGAACAAACTATTCATTTGAACTTAAAGTTTTAAAATGGGATTTTGCTGAGACAAGAGGGTGTCTGGTGATAAATACAAAAAAATGATATATTTATATATGTAACATTGTTTTGTGGGAAAGCATGGAAGCCAGATCATCACTTCTGATTTTGTCAAACAGTCATTTTTTTGGTTCTCGGTGTGGGAAGTGGATCATCGTAATCGTAGGTGCCCGGGACTGTTCTGAAAACTTTTCTTATTGATTTTTATTATTGTCAAGTAGGAAGCCACATTTTCATATTCAACATCTCTTTTAAATGGTTCCTCTGCGTGTCGATATGACAGCGCGTCTTCACCGCTGCGAACGGGACGGAGCAAAGACAAGTCGCTGTCACTTTCTAATGAGGCAGCCTTCACAAAAGTGTTATTAAAGTTAATAAATCAGTTGTTAATGTTGAATGAATAACCAATGCAGTGAAAGACGCCGTCCAGAGAGAGAGTTTTTCTATATTTGTGCTGATAACTAATCTTTAAAGTATAAACAAACAAGTTATTAACCATCTATGAAGAAACTTGGGTAACACTTAAAGGTATCTACATAAGAGTGACATGACACTGTCATGACACATGAACCCTAACCCTAACCATAACTAACCATAACTAACCATAACTCTAACTTGTCATGACAAAAACTGAATGACACTTACTGACAGAAGCGTTGTCATCGTTTATGACTTGTTTATAATGTTTATGACACGTTCATGACAGTGTCATGTCACTCTTATGTAGATACCTTCAAGTACAGTGTAACCCAAACTTGTTCGTATGCATTAACCCTTTATAAATGGTGCCTTATCAACAAAATGAGGAAAAAATCCCCTCAAATCCTTTGACAAACAGCTGATGTGCTTTAGATTTCCATCTCTTCTCAGTAGAATTCCTTCCTTTGTAGTTTGATATCCAGAAATAATTTGGCAACTCAAAACACCTATACAATTCCTCTTTGGAGTCTCCATGTTGGACAACAATCGCCCTGCAGAGATCACACAACACCAAAATGCACTCTCATTTTGGTGTTGACGAAATGCATCCTGGGAGCACGGGGGGGAAAAAATGCAGCACTTTACGGAATAACTCCTTCCTGTAATGTGTGAGTCAAAGGGATCAGGAGGAGGATTTTTCCATTAAAAAAAAACCACAAACTGTAAACTTTGGGATTAAACTAGTCTTTCTGGATACAAACAACCAAACAGGAAGAAGAAAAAAAATAATAATAAAAATAAGAGTATCAACTTTATCTTTGAACGCCTCTCCGCTGGTGGTTGGGTTCAAACCAAAGTAAAGCAACTCGCCTCCACCTCTCAGACCGGGGCACCTCGGCTGCCTTTGTGCTCTAATTGAAGGCTCTTTTGTGGGCGTCTGGGGGAGGTGGGGGGGGGAGCTAAAGGAGGACAGGTTCTGGTCCGCCGAGACACAAAAGCTTTGATGTCGAGTGAGAGGACGATCGATACTTTGAAGAGTTTCTACTTTTTCGTTCAAAGTTTCCAGAGAGTTTTAACAACCTGGAGGGTCATTCCGTTTTGGTCTCAGGTGTGTTGTTGGCTGTGCGCTCGGCATGCTGGGAGAAGCATCGGTTTTCGATAACGGCACAAGAACAATCGATTTTAAATCAGCTAGTTTGCTGAAGAGGTTAGAGAGGGGAAGAACGCCTCTTACTTCCAAAGAGACACATTCTCTGGTTCTATACGGATGAAAACCCCCCTAAAAACAGACCTACTGCAAACATTTAGAGGCAGTCCAACTTCAGCTTCACAAAAGGACTCGTGGCATGAGGGTGAAGGAGTTTCATGGTGCGGGCGAGGAGAGGACCAGGAATTTGGAGAACGTTCAGAGAAGACATCATCATCACCACATACACTATGCTTATGAACAACTGGCAGCAATTGTCATCATTCCATGGCAAAGAGTTGGATGAGGCACACAAGATGAAATCCACAGCCACCAAAAGAGCCAAACGTGCCGCCGCCGTACCTTCAAAAAACAGAGTTCTTCTCACAGGCACGCCAGTCCAGAACAACCTAAAAGAAATGTGGGCTCTGTTTGACTTAGCTTGCCAAGGCACTCTCCTCGGCACGGCTAAAACATTTAAAACGGAGTACGAGAATCCTATCACCCGAGCTGGAGAGAAGGACCCCACTCCAGGGGAAAAGGCTCTCGGGTGTGTCACTTCTGTACTCTTTGGCCAGAATAGATCAATACTCTGCCTCAAACCGCCTCTTTCCCACAGAGTGGGGAGGGTCAAGGCAAGAAATGACCACACACTGCTGGTCATGCCAACTTCGCTCCCCACAAAGTGGACCGAGGAGTTTGCCAAATGGACTCGTGGCATGAGGGTGAAGGAGTTTCGTGGTGCGGGCAAAGAGAGGACCATGAATTTGCTCAGAAAAGAAATGGCGTCATCATCACCACATACACTATGCTTATGAACAACTGGCAGCAAATGTCATCATTCCATGGCAAAGAGTTGGATGAGGCACACAAGATGAAATCCACAGCCACCAAAAGAGCCAAACGTGCCGCCGCCGTACTTTCAAAAAACAGAGTTCTTCTCACAGGCACTCCAGTCCAGAACAACCTGAAAGAAATGTGGGCTCTGTTTTGAGGCCAGGCAAAGGCAGTCTCCTCATCACCCGGGCCCAGAGAAGGACGCCACTCCAGGGGAAAAGGCTCTTGGATGTCACCTTCACTCCAAACTGTCACCAATCGATACGAAGAGGGGGGAGGGGAAGCTGAACTGGAGGAAACTTTAACAGGAAATGTATCAAACACAAAAACAATTAAAGAAAAAAGATTTAAAAAACAAAAATTGCTGGAAAAAAAAATCAGCATTCTGAGCAACTTTCATAAATAGAGGACGGGTGGGAAAAACAATTAAAATACTGACTTGGATTGTATCTTAAATAAAATAAAAATCTGATCACAGCTGGGGGGGGGGGATACCACATGAAGTCATAATACATTTGAGTTCATCTCAAGTCAATTTAGAAGAAAAAACAACTCCCTTTTCATTCAGTTATGCTGGAGTTTCCACTGCTGAAACCATGACAACGAAAACTGCCTTTAACTGGACGACGTCTGGTCACAACACGCAGAGGAAGATGATGATGAAGAAGAAGAAGAAGTGGTGTTTGTTGGGTGGGTGTGTGTGTGTGTTCCAGGAGTGAACTTAATCTGAGATGAGGATGGTGGTGACGAAGATGAATGAGGTGTGTGTGTGTGTGTGTGTGTGTGTGTGTGTGTGTGTGTGTGTGTGTGTGTGTGTGTGTGTGTGTGTGTACGCGTGTGTGAAAGGCTTCTCTCTAGCAGTGCTCCAGATAGTCAATGATCCGGGAGATGGACTTCTGTCCTGTGGTGCCGACGTCACACTGCAGAGAGAAAGTAGAGATCAGTTTCCACACACACAAAGACATCCGCATACAACAAACCTGCTCTCTCTCTCTCTCTCTCTCTCTCTCACACACACACACACACACACACACACACACACGGCATTTAACCGTTTACAACTAGGTGATTTGCAGACAAAGATGATGTTTTCTCAACAGCTGCGACTCACCGTGAGGTTCATGAAGTTGAGGAACTTTTTCAGCATTTCTGTCATGATGGAGAAATCTCCTTTCGGCAGGTTGTCTCTCACAGTAGTCACATTCAACTGGTGGAGACACAGAGAGAGAGTTAAAACATAGGATACACACAGAACGAAGTATCGGGAGATGTTAATGTGTTTGAACATTTACAGCTCAACTCTGATAATTATGAGTGCATACCGTATTGATCTCAGGTTCTATATGTGGATGTTTGCATGTACCAATGTGTGTGTGTAATTTATCTCTGTGTCCAATAGTGTTTGTGTGTAAATGTGTTTAACAGTATGTACCCGACAGGAATTCAGTGGATGACGTTTATGCCGATCCTGACCAGTGAAACCTTTCAGACAAGCCAAAATAATGAAGTAGCATTAAACAAAAGAGCACACTGGTTTAGGTCTGTGGTTAATTGGACGTAATAAAGGGATGGAAATCCTTAAAAGTTGCACGTTATGCAGAAAAAAATGGAACTAATGCACTTGCATGCTGAGCTCTTTGGCAAAAGGTGCTGATGCTGATATGATACAAAACAAATGGCGGGGTTCACCAGTCCACAAAACAGAAATATTGAGAGAGAATCGGTGCATTGCTTCTATATCCGGCATCTTTCTTGTTGTGTAAGAGTGAGTGAGTTCGAGTGGGAGTGTGTGAGTGTGTCTCACTCACCGTGCTCCCCTGACACAGGCAGCCCAGCAGCAGTGCTGTGTAGGAGGCCACGATGCTGTCCTCCATGTGCTTCCCTGCATGCTGCAGAGCTGAGAATAGGAGGAAGATGATGAGGAAGAAACATGTTCAGGTCTTGTGTTCTTAAAATGTACACACTCGGGCCGCGATCAGACAGAGCGTGTTTGCAGGTTGCAAAACACGAGACGCGCTGCCGTTTTTGTTTTGACGCAGTGATCAGACTAGTTGAGTTTTTTTCTGTTATTCTTGCTAGGCAACCATTGAATCAACCGGCCTCAGCCGACCGTTATTTTGCTGTGGAGTTAAATGACGTCAGGTGTTTTTGCAAGGCGTTCAGGTTACCTTGCACTGCAGCTGGATTCTCGCAATATCACGCGATCCAGCAAGAATCGCGGGATGACATATCGCCTGAAAGTCCATCTCGTCAGGCTGTCAAGTAAATGCATTTCTGTTCGAACAACAGCGGACCGAACCAATCGGCGTACAGCGAGGATCTTCTGGCAGCCATGGCCGTGGTTTAGGTGTGTGTGACGGCCACTGCTGTTCCAGAGACGGTTTAGAGAATCTTTGACTGAAAGTGCACTTTTGCAAACAGGCTTCTCAGATGGTTCTGTGGAACAAACCATCTGGCTCGTCGGGTTAGCGTTCAGGTAGACTATATCCGCCAGATGTCCCTCTTTTCGACCAGCTGTCCGTTACCTTCCGCAAACTTTATGTTGGTGCTCTAAACTCTGGTGGATTTCTGAGGACTATGGTTAACTGCTCCTCAGATCTCTGCAGGGTAAATCCAGACAGCTAGCTAGACTATCTGTCCAATCTGAGTTTTCTGTTGCACGACTAAAGCTACTTTTGAACGTACACATGTTCCACCAAAACAAGTTCCTTCCCGAGACTATTTAGCAGAGGCACCGTGGCTCTGGCAGCGCTGTAGAGGAAGGTCTGGCAAAACGAGACTAGCGATCAGGGCGCTCCGGCAAACGCAAAAGCAGCGAGCAAAATTCTTCACACAAAACCATTACAAAAATCTGCCCCAGGCTTCTCAAACGCGCTCTGTCTGATCGGGGCCTTGAGCCGGTAACTTCCAGAAACAACAACAACGTGGCTGTTACCTTTGTTGAGGTCCAGCTCCTCGTCCTCCTCCTCCTTCTCCTTCTTCTTCTTTTCATCTTCCGGTTTCTCTACGTTGTTGTCGTTGGCAACCCACTGGATCTCCCCGCCCGTCTCCTGCCACTCGCCGCTCTTGTCCAGCGCAGGCTTCGGCGCCTCCTTGATGAGGTCATCAGTCTGCGCCTCAGCCTGGATGGCGGCCCGCTCCCGCTGGAGGAACAGCTGATGAGGACGAACACAAAGACAATTCACACAAAAATAAAAACGTGGTTAGCAAACTCTGCATAGCAGGTTAGTGAAAATTAGTGCACGGTGTGTATATGTATGCTTTAAAGAGCCCATCTTATAGTCATTATTAGCACCATATTTGTACTCTTTTGGGGGGGGGGGGGGGTCTACTAGAATAGGTTTACATGCTTTGATGTTCAGAAAACATTAGGTTGCTCATGCGGCCCGCTGCTGCAGCTCGTCTGCCTCAAACACTGTCTGAGCTCTTGGCCAGCCTTCCTGAAAAGCTTTCTGCTCTGATTGGTCAGCTGGCCCATTCTGTTGTGATTGGTCAACCAAATTCAAACAAGCCACGGGGCGGGCGGGGCTTGCTCAGGCAGCACCAATGGGCAGCACAGATGAAAAACTGGGCTGGCTTTCTCAATCAGTGACGTCACTAATTGAGGAATTTCAAACAGGAATGTTTGAAATGTGTTGTACTTTATACATCTATTACACACACAAAAAACTATATCACACACTAAAAGAAGGGGGATAATAGGGGCTCTTTAACGGACGTGTTTGTAAAAAGGGCTATGAAAACACCTTTACATTTGTTAGTTAAAATTGGCGCAGGGTGCCATTAAGTCCAAAGTCAGAAATTGTAAAAACTTGCATATAACAGCTTTAAAATTCTGCGGTAACAACTGTAGGAAATGACGAATAGTAGAGGAAAGAAAAACCTCTTTCATGTTAACAGTTATCTAATCTGGCTACCTGGGTATTTCTTGTCTATAGTATAAATATATTTTATTCTATTTTGACTTGTTTTGAAAGGTGCTACACAAACAACTTTACATTTACTGTTTTAAAATATGTAAAAACTAGCCTGGTTGACACCAGAGCCTTCTCAGCTGTAACAGAGTGGGTCTGGGGAAGGTTCAGTCACAGCCCATTTCCAAAGGGGCGTCACCAACGGACGCCGCTCAAATGCCTCTGGGCGCAACTGGATAGTCCTCCAACCAATCAGAGCGATGAAGGAGATGACATATGCAGAGCAACTGAAAAACATCTCAACCAGTGAGCATGTTGCATCGTGTAAAGGACGCCTCAACGGTTGTGATTGGTGCCTCGATTTGGAAAAATTGGAAATGGGCTTGAATGGGCTCTTGGCCAGACTGGCAGAGCAAATCTCAAATATGCTGGAAGTTGGTCAGGGTTTTCCCAGGCTATGTAAAAACCTCACGCAGTTGTGTTCAAAGTTCCCCAAGCCATGTTGATTAAGTTCATCTTAATTTCAACATTTACTGTGTTTTAAATGTTCCCTGAAGTCATTTCTTAAAACCTGACATCAGAACAATCACTCCATCCTTCATTGCTCTGAATAAAAGTCACATCTATTTTCACTTTAACAATAACTCATCCCACCTCTCCTCTCCTGTTTCCTTCTGTTTGTCATCAGGCTGCTGTTGCTGATTCTACTGTTGACCTCGCTGGAAGAGCACCAGCCAAATCCAATTAGAAGGTTTAATTTAATTTAATTATTTGATTTAAAAGCAGCTTTAATGGTGCTCGTGGGAAACTGATCTGCCACAGCAGTACAGAACAAAGCACAGCTGAGACTACGCGTAAGCAACAAGGATAATACAACTATTAATTTACAGTCTTAAATTCAAATGTGATCACCGTGAAATATTTCTAATACAGCACCTGCTGCAGAAATTATTCCGATGCTGCTTGTGCTTCACCAAACTGTGGAAAGAGTGGTACTGTAGGAAATACCTTTCAGGGCTGTGAATAACACAAATCAAATTCCAGTAATTTTTTTTATTTTGGGGTGGAGGCAGAAGTCTCTGAGACATGTATCTCAATCTCTGGCCTATTCATACAAAAAAAAAATACGCTTACGGTTTCCATTATGGTAGCCATCCACAGATACAGTTTACCTTAAAGCTGAAGGACTTACTTTGCCTTCCACGTGTATGTTTAACATTAAAACATTATGTTAATTTAATATATTATATCCATGTATCCATTTTCATCCATCTGTCCCAGTTTAATATGCAACTACATTTTTATACAATATATGTAGTAGGGGGTCCCTGCTCGGCCTCTCTTTCAGCTAAGAGGTCCTTGGTTTAAAACACAATGAAGACCCCTGCTCTAAACCATTAAAGGTGCTCTAAGTGATGTCACGCATTTTTTAGGCTACAACATTTTTGTCACATACAGCTCTCTTCACTATCCGCTAGCTGCCTGTCCCCTGAACACACTGTAAAAAAACCACGGTCTCTGGAGACAGCCCAGGCTCCACAAATGCCAACAAAAAGTCAAGCTGAAAACAATGTACAACAGCTGGTTCACAGGTCAGTCACTCCTCTGTCTGGACTAGGGTTGAAACTAGGGCTGCAACTAACGATCATTCTCCTTGTCGATTAATGTGTAGATTAGTTTCTGGATTATAGAGGCGGCTGTGGCTCAGGTGGTGAGAGCGGTCGACTACCGATCGGAAGGTTGGTGGCCCTGCAGACCCACGTCGAAGTGTCCTTAGGCAAGACACTGAACCCCGAATTGCTCCCGATGCTGCGCCATCAGAGTGTACATGCTTATCTGATGAGCAGGTGGCACCTTGTACGGTGGCTCCTCGGTCACGGTGTATGAATGTGAGTGAATGGGGAATGTTCCTGTACTATGTTAACGCGCTTTGAGTAGTCTTTCAGACTACAAAAGCACTTTATGAAATACAGTCCATTTACAGTCCATTAATAGATGAGTTGTTTGCTCTATAAAATGTCAGAAAATGGTCAATCAGAGTTTCCCAGCCCAAAATCCTCAAATGTCTTGTTTTGTCCACAACTCAAAGATATTTAAGACGTTTAGACTCAAACCGATCGACTGATTATCAAAATAGTTGCCGGTTAATTTAATAGTTCACAACTTATCGATTCATCTTTGCAGCTCTAGTTTCTTAGACTGGCAAAAATGCAAATTTAAGATTTACGGTAATTTTTTTGAGAACTTAATCTCTCAGAAATATTTTCTACTATTTTCTGAAATACCATAGACTAAACATTTAATTGATTAATCAGAGAAAAAAATGACAATGATTCATAACTGATGATGCTGCTTCGTGTAGTCTGAAAACACACACAGACAGACAGCGTACCTGTACAAGTGCAGCGATGGCGCTGAGTGGGCCGGTGCAGGTGATGTCCTGGAGCGGAGGGTTCAGCAGGACGGTGGAGTCGCAGGGACCCTGACCTCCCTCCATCTCCATCTCCATCAGACAGTACTTGTTCCTGGCACTGTACTCCACCAGGTTGATCAGCAGGCCCAGACCCTGAACGCCACACACACACACACACACACACACGCACACACACATTCATTCATTTAACACACAGTGGCAACATGTCATTTTATCTTAAAAGTCTGATCAAGTGTCTGTCCTTTTAAAACTTTTCAGTTAGTGTTTTACAGATTCTGAGCTCGCTTAACTGTGTGTGTGTGTGTGTGTGTGTGTGTGTGTGTGTGTGTGTGTGTGTGTGTGTGTGTGTGTGTGTGTGTGTGTGTGTGTGTCTCACCAGTACTCGGATGTCGAACCTCTGTTCTTGTGGAAGATACTGAGGTACTTTGAGAACACAGTTCAGAGCAGTCATTATTAAATCCTCCTGCTCTCCTGTCTTCGTGCTGCCCCACTCTGCAAACACACACACACACACACACACACACACACACACACACACACACACACAATCCACTCAAATTAATCAACATTTTAGTTTCCAGTAGAACTAACAGAAACGTGTTAATGTGGAAGCAGTAAAGTGTGTTTCTGATCTTTTTATGTGTGTGCGCTAACCGTTGTCGTGCGTCAGGTTAAGCAGGACTCCTATAATGGCCCTCATACAGTCCTCCACGGCTTTCCCCACGGCTCCGTCTGAGTTCAGCTCCCTGCTGTAACGCTGGATCATCTCCTCGCACCTCCGCAACGCCCTGAGAGGAGGAGAAGGGAGTAAGGAGAACAGTTTAAAAAAATATATTCTGTATTGTGTTTGGATCAAAGGACTGCACACCGATAACATGAAAAACAAGAACTTTATTTTACAACAAAAGCTCTTTATGTGAAGCTACCTCTCCAACCTAACCTAGCTGCAAGACAAGACAATGATTCGATGAATTCAATAATCGTCCTGAAAAAACTGAAAGAAATCTCTGCACACTTGAAAGTATGACAGGTGTGTAGGAGGAAAGCCCGCTGATCAAGCTACCTGATATAACCTTCATCGTACACACACCTTCTTCTGGTATATGACGATGAAGGTTACTTAGACTGAAACGCTGTATATATAGCAGCCTTAGTGCAGACTGTTTTTGTTCATCATAGCTTTCCTGTGGATTAACCTACTTTGTCTTATTAGAAGATAAATACAAATGTTATAGTCACTCGTTCACCACCAACACAAACAGGATTTACATCCAGATGTCTAGCTGAATGTCTCGCAACTTGACGACCCTCTTTCCTTTCTTACTCCATCATAAAACAGAGCAGCATTCAGAGAAAGATGTGTACACACGCACGCACACACAGACACAGACACACACACACACACACACACACACATACACATACAGAGGCCGGCTGCAGCAGCAGAAGGGGTGAAGCAGGTCAGCCGCCTGATGTAAATAACTAGATTAAATCTAATGACAGCGGTGACGGAACAGAGAGCAGAAACCAGAGTCTGAACAACAGGACAGAGTGACAGGAAGGAAATTAAGGAAGACAAAAAGAAAAAAGGGAAAGAGAAAGGAGGGGCAACAGTGTAGAATGAAGGACAAAGTGAGAGTTAAGGGGGGCCGGATAAGAAAACTACAGGAGATACAAATTTGGCGTATACTTTCCTTTTTATGGACAGAAGTGTGCAACAGGGTGTCAATGGAGCAACAAGAAAAACTTCCTTGCTAAGACGCAGACAGGGATAATCAATGTACAATAGGACGTGTGTGTGTGTGTGTGTGTGTGTGTGTGTGTGTGTGTGTGTGTGTGTGTGTGTGTGTGTGTTTCTGCTGCCTAAATGGGTGGTTTGGGGGATTATTGAAAAGACAGCTGAAACACTCAGAGAGGCAGAGGGCTGAGTTTGGGTTGAAACAATAAGAGCAGCGAGTACGGTAACAAAGAGGAGGGAAAGGCGTGCGCGTGCGTGCGCGGAGTTTAGGTGGCAGTGCTCTCTCGCTCACCCTGTGGTTTTGGGGTTAATTGAGTTAACAGAGAGGACAGCTGAATGCTCAGACGGAGGCCTGTGTCACCCACTGAAACAGCAGCTCTTTGTTGACCCATTTCATCCTCATCGTCATACCCCCCCGCCAGACCTTCTGTGTGTGTGGGGGGTGGGGGTGCGAAGGTCCGGTCACACAGAGGGTGATGGAGGAGTGAGAAGGGAAAGCAATGCCGGTTGACTGACACTGTATTTATAAGGGCCGATATTCATACTGTATGTAATATTCAGATTTTACAGTTAAATAATAAGCTCTCTGGTGGATGAAGTGTTAGAGAGACTGTTTAAAATGCATCTTAGGCTGACATATACATCGATACCAACATATTGGGCGATTTCACAAATATATCGGCTATCAGCGATTGGCTGAGAACACTTAACGGTTGTTGTTTTTTTATTTTATTTTGCTAACTCAATGGTCTGCTTCTGAAGAACGGGTGAGAGCAGCTGCTCAGCAGGCGAGGGCAGAGACAGACCACAGGGGGAAAACAGCGTGTAGAGCCAGAATATTTTCATATTTTTTCATTTCAATATTTTTCTCACATCTAACTTACTGAATCAAAGGTTGATTTCGACCAAACCAGAGTTGCTGATTGTTGAGACAGTGGACTTAAGACTAACCGAGGAATTTCTGAACGGACAGAGTTTGAATGAAGTGTGTTTTATAATGAGTTAAAGCAATTCATCTCGTCTTAGACGGAGGAAGAGAGAAACTTAAATTCAGGAGGTGTACGGTTGTATTTTTCTGCTTAATAAGGAAAATAAGTGTAAGGACATTTCCTTTCTTGACATTTTTGTGACTCCATTTAGACAAAACTGACTCTCAGATTAAAACAAACATATGTGGCTGAAACACTCGAGGGCAGAGACGATGATAAAGAGAGAGAGAGACAGAAAACGAGAGACACACACAAAGACAGAGAGAGACAGAGAGAGAGAGAGAGAGAGACACAGACAGACAACAGGGGAGAGAAAACAAGAAACAAAGACAGAACGAGAGAGAGAGAGACAGAGAGACAGAAAACAAGAGAAACAGACCGACATAGAAAGACAGGAGAGAGAGAGAGAGAGAGACAGACAACAAGAAAAAGAGAGACCGAACGAGAGCCAGACAGACAGACAACGAGAGAGAGAGAGACAGACACACAGAGAACGAGAGAGAGAGACAGGGAGACAGAGAACGAGACAGACAGACAGACGAGAGACAGACAGACAAGGAGAGAGACAGACAGACAGAACGAGAGAGACAGACAGAGTACGAGAGAGACAAGTACGAGAGAGACAGACAGACAAGGAGAGAGAGAGACAGACAGACTACAAGAGAGACAGAGAGAACGAGAAACAGACAGAACGACAGAGAGAGAGACAGACAGAGAACGAGAGAGAGAGACAGAGAACGACAGAGAGAGAGACAGAACGAGAGAGACAGAGAACGACCGAGAGAGAGACAGACAAAACAAGAGAGACAGACAGAACGAGAGAGACAGACAGAGAACGACAGAGAGAGAGAGACAGAACTAGAAAGAGAGAGACAGACCGATACACACAGACAGACAGAGAACGAGAGAGAGAGACAGACAGACACACAGAAAACGAGACAGACAGAGAATGAGAGAGAGAGAGACAGACAGACACACAGAAAACGAGACAGACAGAGAATGAGAGAGAGAGAGAGAGAGAGACAGAGGTCGGGTCATTTCCCGGTGGACTACACTCTCTCTCTGCTGATGTCAGAGGGCAAAGGTCAGCGCTGTGACTGACAGGATGTCACCACCAGGAAATTAATCAACAAAAACCCTGATAATGACACACATAATGACCATCGGGCATACAGAGTTAGACTGGCACACACACACACACACACACACACACACACACCTAATCTGCAGTCAGTGTTCACCATCTTTATATGTGTACATTCCCATGATAAACTATTCTAAGTATTCAGCATGTCCTCAAGAATATTCTTAAAAAGATCTTTTGACCATCAGGGGACCCCAGTGAATAGACATGGCAGGACGATGAAGAAAGAAAGAGAAAGAAGAACAGCTTTTAAAAGGAGTTCTGTTTTTACAAATTCAGTTTCACAGCTTCAAGATGACCAGCAGGGTTGTGTTGTAAAATCAGTCAACACAAAATCATACTGAATCCTATCTGACGACTGGAATGTACTGTGTGTGTGTGTGTGTGTGTGTGTGTGTGTGTGTGTGTGTGTGTTTTCTCACTTTGCAGAGGAGATGATGAGTGATGAGTCTTTGTAGGCGATCAAGTAGCCCTGGTTCTCTGGGTTGTGGACCGTCACCTACGCGCACACACACAATACACATTTACATTTCATTTAGGAAAATATAGTATCAACATGAGATTTGAACTCATCTCTTGCTGCTGCTAAGGTGAATCCTTATGGGTCAAAAAAAAAACAAAAAAAACAAATGCACCTGCCCTTGCACAAACCTATGATTTATCAATGTAAACCTACATCTGAGATCAACCTCTACATCTGGAAATAAAAAAGACAAACCTGTAGCCAGATAGACCCGACTGCGTCCAAGCAATCCCAAAAGGTAATAGGATGCAATTACGATTAAATGTTTTTTTGTTGCAATATTCATTTCACGCTCCCAAAATTTTATTCCTTGTTTATGTAAAGTAAGCAGATGTCCTAATCATAGAGTTCAACTAAATCTCAATAGTGGGAACAGGTTATGGGAAAAATTATATTATATTAGTGGTTTTTGTGTCAACTGTATACATTCTTTGTGTTGATTGCTGACTTTAAAAAATGAAACCATTTGTTCTCGGATCCTTTTAGTTCCACTAACATCTTCTTTCGTCAGTTACAAAAGTTTTCCAAAAGATATAGTTGAGTCTGAGAGTGCTGCGTACTACAAAGGTACGTTGTTCTATAGACTGTGTCGCACTTACACTCTCCAACACGCGTAAACACCTCTCAGCTCCCCACAGAGACGACACCATCTTCTCCTTCTCAGCCTCCTGGTTTAAGTTATCAACACACTCCTTCACTGTGGAGGGAGAAATAGAAAACAGGGAGACAGAATCAGAAACCTGATGCATCGTCGTTATTTTCCCCCGTTATTGTGAGTCAATACAAATTCTTTATAATATCTTTCACCTTTATCGATGATGTGGTCCAGTCCTCCCAGTAGCCGTAGTTCCTCTTTGAACCAGTCTCCCGCTCGCTTTGAGGTCAGAGACAGTAACGTCTCCATGGCTAGATGACCCGTCTGCAGGGGGAGAGGAGGGACAACAGGAATCAAATCTAAACCTTGTAGCTTGTACGAGAGCGTTGGTTGGCCTTCTTTGCCCAATCGCAGGTTGGAGCATTGGTGTATTTTTCTTTTTAAGGCCATACTGTGTAAACTGACCTCCTTACTTATGTTCTCTCCTGACTCTTAAAGTCACCACCAGGGATTGTAATCCTCGATCATATGGGCCAATCATGTATGAATGCGAACTGTCTTCAGTGAAAAGTGACTTTAAAGTTTTTGCACCTTCATCCTGGTATAAATTGCAGAATCATCTTAAATTAGACTACCTACCAACAATGACACAGTTTAAAATTAGGATAAAAGGACTATTTGAGTACTAAATGCACATGTGCTGTTACTGAACGCTGCTGGTGATTATGTTGAGATGATGTTCTGTTTTACATTGTTTGTTTTTCGCTGTATATTTTAATATGGAACTATTATACTGCCGTCTTGGCCAGGACTCCCTGGAAAAAGAGAGAGTATACCGGAGCTAAATGTAAGGTAGATCGTACGTACGCTCAAATTAGCTGTGCATTGTGGGTATTTTATAGTGGACAATAGACCTTTTTCACGGCAGACATGTTGACATGTCATATTAAAAAAAGCACTGGTGTATACAACCATTAACCATTAATGATGGCTGCATTCCACTTAGGAGAGGCCCTGGTATTGTTCATGCTGACTCACTGAAATAGCTCACTGGGACACTTGATGGAGCCATCGTTAAGGTTATCAATTTCAGCTGTGCTTTTCCTACTATGACAAGTCAACATGTCTGCTGTGAAAAAGGTCCATATAGTGAATGAAGTCTGTGTGACATCATCATCTCTCGCTGTCTGTCAGCTGCTCATTGTCTAACATATCAGCAACACTAAAGCAGAACCAGGAAACCCGAGTCGTTATAAATTTGGTGTTGCTCCATTATTTCTGAGTGTCGGCGAGTTTCAGATATTTTGTCCAATAAACAAGCAGCTCTGTCGACCGCGTGACCTGTGTTTACAGTGTTTGGTGCGTTTTACAAAGTGCAGTGTGAACGCAAACCGAACCAAATGAAAAATGCAACAACGTTGCAACGTCACCCCCCCCCGAATCGCACCAAGTCCAACGAACTACAGGTGTGAAAGCGCCCGAAGAGACGGACACCAAAAGCTTATATTAACTGTAGATGTTTTACATCATAAAAGATCTTCAGTTGGAGGTGCAAGAAATATCTTGACACGTGTGGGTGGCTCTGAGTCACCCTGAGTGAAGAGCTGCTAAAAGAAGAGGCTTCAGTGGAGAGATGGAACACTCTAAATGCTGTTTCAAGGCTTTTTCACCCAACAGTTCTGCAGGAAACACTGAGGGAATTGGAATTAAAATGATCCAGTGTGAGGAATATTCACGCAAAACTAAAAACCAGCAGTGCTAGTCTTTAAAGGAACACGCCGACTTATTGGGTCTTTGTCTTATTCAGCGTATCCCCCAGAGTTAGATAAGTCCATACATACCCTTCTCATCTCCGTGCGTGTTGTAACTCTGTCTGACGCACCCACCGCTAGCCTAGCTTAGCACAGATCCTGGAGGTAACCGGCTCCATCTAGCCTAGCTTAGCACAGATCCTGGAGGTAACCGGCTCCAACTAGCCTACTGCTCCCAATAAGTGACAAAATAATGCCAACATGTTCCTATTTACATGTTGTGATTTGTATAGTCACAGCTTGTACAAATAACAAGTTCACATGAGACACAGCCATCTTCTAACGTATATAAACTGGGAACTATATTCTCAGAAGGTGAAGCACTACTACTTGGGCGGAGTGATTAGCGCAACACCTTAAAAGCACCGTTGTTACTCTGCTCCTCACCACGGGGCTTCTCAGGTGCTGCGAGCAAATCACTCCGCCCAAGTAGCAGAAGTAGCAGTGCTTCGCCTTCTGAGAATATAGTTCCCAGTATGTATACAGTTAGAAGATGGCTGTTGTACATGCTGTGACTATACAAATCACAACATGTAAATAGGAAAATGTTGGCATTATTTTGTCACTTATTGGGAGCAGTAGGCTAGTTGGAGCCGGTTACCTCCAGGATCTGTGCTAAGCTAGGCTAGCGGTGGGTGCGTCGGACAGAGTTACAACACGCACGGAGATGAGAAGGGTATGTATGGACTTATCTAACTCTGGGGGATACGGTGAATAAGCTAACGTCCCAATAAGCCAGCGTGTTCCTTTAATAAAAGTAGGCTCTGTCCAGTACCGTTATGTTCTGTAGGTCCAGGTGCTTGTTATGCACAGTGTCGCAGAGCTTCCTGATCTTCTCCTTCATCTTGGCAATCTCTCTGGCGCTGAACTGAGCCGTGGAGTCGGTTTCTGTCCCTGTCACGGCCAGGCTCCCCTGATCCTGGTCCAGCTCCAGCAGCCGGATCATCAGGTCCAGACAGGACCGGTCCAGATCCATGTTCAACCGGTCTCGGCTGAGGATGTACATCAGAGACGCCGTACACAGAGCCAGGTTCTGCAGAGGGAGAATTCATGTATTACAATGTAGATGAAAATCCACTTTGAAAAAAATAAATCAAAAAATTCACATTTCTTAAACGAAATTCACTTCTGTGAGATTATGCTAAACCTCTACAGCTTTGTACCATTTAAGGATAGAATGTCTAACAATACGTCTTATGCCACACATTTCCTCACACATCACAATTTAACATATCGTGGGTTCTGTAATGAACTTCACTCAACCCTTCGCCTACTACCGCTCCAATCTGTTCAAGTATTAAACTGACTTTCTAAATTAAAGATGAGAAAATAATTAAATATCATTCATTCTGCCATTATTTCATTCATTTCATTACTATACACTGTAGTTTCCATCTGCAGGTGTGTTTGGTACACCTGTACCGACTGATCCTTACCGGGTGTTGAGGGGCATCATTGAGCGTTTTGAAGACCTGAGCCACCTTCCCTCTGGCCCGGAGGTGCATCCTGAAGCTGGGCATGGCACAGCGCGTAGCTAGGCTAATCACACTGGAGAAACAACACACACATCATCAGCAAATGGTGAAAAGAATGCCTTAATATTTATGATAAGCCCTATTAGCACGGGACTAGTAATACCTGGAGACATCTAGTAATTTGTAATTATTGCGGAGGCAGTTTGTGATCTTAATCCTGTGCGAACCTGCCAAGTCTGTAGTTCAAGTTAAAATTCCACCGTAAATGACCTACCATATCTCCCCAAACACAGAGGTTGTGTGGTAATATTAGTCCCGTGTGAATCAGCATCTCTGTGATTCGGGGTTGTACTGGCTGAGTTGGCAATTTAAAATCAAAGTTTTGATCAAAGACTTGACATCCTATGTGGGGGATAATGTCAGTCAATTTGAGTAAATACAGACTTTGCTTATCCCGCGTGAATGTGGTGCACAAAACGATAACGAAATGAGGTCCCCAGATAATACTAGTCCTGTGTGAATGGGGCTTTATTCAAATACTTTAGAGAAGAAGTTTAAGTAAGCTAAAAGTCTGAAACTAACACAAACGTGACCAGCCTGAAGTTGACCACAGCAGCAGGGCAATGGGGAGGGTGTTCTTCATTCTAGGGATAGACCGATTATCGGGACCGTTTTTTGGCAGTTTGTAGATTATCTGTTCCGTCATTTTATTTGCCTGATTACCAATAAAGCTCCGCTATACAGCTCTGTGTCTGTCCCTCTGCTTCGGTTTCACTCACCACTGAGTCTGACTTCATGTCCCGCCCACAACACTATCGGACTCTCTGTTACTGGCTATTATGTTGAAAAATTCTCATTTAGCAAATAATTGCTTAAAGGAATTTAAGAAAGTATTGTGTTGTAACATTCCAAAATCTTAATTTTGACTTAAAGGTACAGTGTGTAGGAATGTCTCCCATCTAGCGGTGAAATTGTATTTTGCATTCAAACGAATAGTGCTCTCTAGCGCCTCGCTTTTTCAAACGCATGTTGCACCTACGGTAGCAGTTATATACCAAGAAGCTATGACAATATGTCTTCCAATTTTCGCTTTTTTGGCGACGAGGATTCCTTCTCCTGTGGCTCGGCATAAGTATGATCCTCCATTATGAACTAAAGTGCAGCGCAGGCTTTCACATTTACCGGGGCGGTGACAAGCGCCTCTCACTGATCTCCTTCTCTGTTTCAGTCATGTGACGCTGGCTCTGAACGAACACGCGTTGTGGATTAGCTAGACCGGTAGGCTAGTGCTCTATGTCCCTCTCAGCGATTAGACACGGAAGTCTCCTTGGACTTGCCCGTCCAATGTAAATACAGGTAAGAAATTCTTCGCTTACGAGGATAAGTCAGATTATTGGCAGAGGTCATTTTACACCAATGAGGACATATTTATGAATGAAGACATTGATTATAGCTAATAAAATACTTAAAACACTACACAGTGGACCTTTAAAGATTTTAATTGTCACTGTAAATGCATATCGGCTCCAAATATCAATTATCGTTTTCATTAACTACTAATAATCGGTATCGGCCTTGAAAAAAACAGTACCGGTCGATCCTTACTTCATTCCGTCCACGGGGGGGCATGCCAGCGGGGTCTTACCTAAGGCAGCGTGTGTTGAGAGGTTGTCCACTCTTCAGACCAGTAGCCAGATACTCAAAGTCATCAGTGAACTCCTGGTTCTCTCCAAACTCCACCACGTCGTTGAAGTGCTTCACATGCTGGACGACTGTATACAGCTGCAAAACAGGGGGGGTGAATGAGTGCAACATGTCCAAAAAAATACCTCTTCTTCACGTCCTATCTTTTATAGTAGTAAGTGACAGGGAATGTGGTGGAGGGGATGACATGTCACAAAGGGCCGGTTGGATTTGAACAGAGACGTTTCAGTTACACCAGGACGCCTTAATACCTTTATACTAAAAGGTGCTGTCACACGTTTTTTTAGGCTACAACATTTTTTGTCACATACAGCAAACATCTCCTCACTATCTGCTAGCTGCCTGTCCTCTGAACACACTGTAAAAAACATCTCCTCACTATCTGCTAGCTGCCTGTCCCCTGAACACACTGTAAAAAACGCGGTCTCTGTAGGCTCCACAAACGCCAACAAAAACAAACTGCGCCAACCTGCACCACCAAACATAACAAACAGTCTTCCAGCCAATAACCGACAAGGATTTGGGGGTGGGGGTTGGGGGGTTAGTGCGTGGAAGGGAGGGGGAGGGGCGAGCTAACCTATCCAATAAAGGCGCAAGCCCAAAAAATGACCTTTACAATACTTCGAACGTCAACAAGAAGTGACGTCACCCAACATCGCTTAGAGCACCTTTAAGTTCATTTTTGTGCAATTCTCTGTTAAGTAACAGGCGATTCCACCGAAACTTTGCAGGTTGAATGACAGTGTCTAATTAAGTGGAGTGGCTGCGTCAAGGAGAGATACCACAAGTCTTTCCATCCTGCTGATGTCAGACTTTAGAATCACCAGACCCCACACACCCACACAAATGAAAATGACTTATATTGTAATACTGTAAATGCATTCTACTATTGATTCTCTTTACTTATATTTAATTACGTGTTTGTTTATCTGTGTCTCTTACTTTTCCCCCTATCCCTTGCTGCTGCAACAGTGTCAATCTCTCCATTGTGGGATTAATAAAGGATTTTAATTCTTGAATCTTAAAAATGCAATCAAACACTGCACTCACGGCTAAATTTTAAATTAACATTGTCCTCCACTAAGGTCTACCAGTAAAGTCCCTCACAAATGACACGATAAAGTGCCAAATACCTCTTTAACTGTTTACTTCATGGCAGCAGATTTAAAAAAACGGACACTTTGAAAGGGCATGTTAAGTATAAAGGGGAGTCAAACTGTTTTAGTTACAGTGAAACATTTCGGTGTACCTCTTTGTGCTCTTTGCGGCATTTGAGTGCAGTGACGGCGTCCTGGTACAGATCTGTGGGGAGGGTGACACACTTGGTGACTTTGGGAGGAGGGGGAGGAGCCTTGAAAACGCCATCGTCCTTATGAGCATCAGTGGGCTCCTTACTGGATCCTCTTGTCGAGACTGGTGCCTGGAAAGAGAAAGGGTTGATGTGAAATGGGTTTAAAAAAAAAATACACACACACATACATACACTTACTGCCCGTAACTCTGAGCACTGAGAACTTACAGGAGCTGTCTGTGATCGTGAGATGAAAGTCGAAGGGGGCTCCTCTTCACGCTCCAACGTCCAGTGTCTGGCGTTGTACACGGCTTTGGTGGGAGACTGAACACAAACAAAAGCCAGATATACATATGAACATATGACGATAACTTCCTTTACTTTCTGTTTTCACGTGTCTGCTAATGAGACAACAAAGGGGGTTGTGCATTTGGTGAAACACAATTAAACACCAGTGTATGTTGTACAGGAGGGAAACAACTAGGGATAGACCGAGTATAGGCCCTGGCCGTTTTTTGGCAGTTTGCAGATAATCTGTATCGGCGTTTTATTTGCCTGATAACCGATAGAGTTAATGAATTAAAAAGTGGTCTACTTTGGCTCGGCTACAGCTCTGTGTCTGTCCCTCTGCTTCGGTGTCACTCGCCACTGAGTCTGACTTAATGTCCCCCCCCCCCACAACACTATCTGACTCTCTGTTACTGGGAATTATGTTGAAAGTTTCTCATTTATTAAACAAAGTTTTGTAAGCGATGTCATGCATTTTTTTTTTTAGGCTACAACATTATTTGTCACGTACTCCAAACATCTCCTCACTATCCGCTAGCTGCCTGTCCCCTGAACACACTGTAAAAAACATCTCATTATCTGCTAGCTGCCTGTCCCCTGAACACACTGTAAAAAAACGCGGTCTCTGTAGACAGCCCAGGCTCCACAAACAGCAACAAAAACAAACTGCCAACCTGCACCACAAAACATAACAGTCTTCCAGCAAATAACTGACAAGTTGGGGGTGGGGGTTGGGGGGGTTAGTGCGTGGAAAGGAGGGGGAGGGGACGGGATGAAGAGGAGGAGGGAGGGGCGAGCTAGTCAGTTTTGTTTGAAAATATTTCAAACGTCAACAAGAAGTGACGTCACCCAACATCGATTAGAGCACCTTTAACTACTAACAATCGGTATCGGTCTTGAAAAACCAGTATCAGTCGATCCCTAGAAACAACTGTAAAGCGTCTTTGAGTGTCTAGAAAAGAGCTATAAAAAATATTAAGAACTGATGATGGGCTGCACCGATAACTAATTTCTGTTCTAAGTTCGGTTTCCCTCCCAGAGACCACGACAGTAGGAGCAGACACTTTCATTTATATCTAAATTCCTCACAGTTTATTAAGGACTTTTCCCAGGTTACGTTACAAGTCCATTTCGCTTTTCACTTTCTGTAGTTTCGTGAGGCACCGGTGATTTATTCCACATTAATCTTGAACTTTTTAATCTCTTTAATCTGAAGTTAAAAAAAAAAAAAAGGTTTTAGTCATCAATAACATTTGAAAAGTTGAACCTGTGACTCAAACAATTACTTTTGTTCATATGATTGCATTCCGTCGTGTTAAAAGAATGTGCCGTCTCCACACAGAGAGGTTTAAAACTACAAAGTTGGTGGCATGAATAATAAAGAATAAATGTCAAAATATGGGTCGTAGCTAAAAACAGAGGCGGAGAGGAAGAAGAGGAGATGCTGTGAGACTGAAGGACAGAGACAAAGCAGTAAGAGGTGAAAGAAAACAGGATGACTGGATGCATATTAAACTGGAGAGTCAGCCAGCACTGATCAAACAGCAGGATACACATACACCCTCCACCCTCATCCTTGGCTCGTCTCCTCTTCTCTTTATGTATTTTTGCCAAACCTGTGGTTGGCGGTTGCCGGGGGAATTCATAATGAAAAACAAAACAGGGAAGGGCAGGACAGAGAGAAAGAAAAGAGAGAATTGGCTCAAGAGTACTGAGGGAGGTGTGGGGGGGGAATTCTTCACCACATGGTTAATAAGCAGAGACAAAAGAGGAGTTTGGGGATGAGCTTTGCTGTGCTGGAACATCAACACAGCGCATTAAAAGCCTCCTACAGTAATCTGAATGACACAGACGGACACCTACCCCACCCGTCCCGCCCACCTGCCGCTAAGCAGCATGGGAGAGATGAGAGGGAAAGACGAAGGTGGGCGAGCGTGGCCATGTTCCTGCTGCAGCACGAAATAAAAGACTGGTTTGGCATCGCGGGGGTGACCATTAACAGCAAACTGCCTTCTCATTGGCCAGCGGTTGGTTGGTCTTGAAAAACTTGCTGATAGCAAGTTAAAAATCCTTTATTAATAAATGGATAACCAATGCATTTAGTATCTGATGTACCTGAATAGTTTTACATAGTTTACTTTTCAGAAAACACCATATTTTTGTTGTACTGCACATTGCTGCAGCTCCTCTTTTCACCCTGTGTGTTGAGCTCTCTGTTTTAGCTACAGAGTGAGGCATCGTACTTCTATCCCACCTTTGTTGGGAGTCTCACATGTGCAGTAGCTAGGTAAGGACTACTAGCCAGTCAGAAGCAGAGTATGAGGACGTGCCCTGACAGTACCTAGGTAAGGACTACTAGCCAGTCAGAAGCAGAGTATGAGGACGTGCCCTGACAGTACCTAGGTAAGGACTACTAGCCAGTCAGAAGCAGAGTATGAGGGCGTGTCCTGACAGTACCTAGGTAAGGACTACTAGCCAGTCAGAAGCAGAGTATGAGGGCGTGCCCTGACAGTACCTAGGTAAGGACTACTAGCCAGTCAGAAGCAGAGTGTGAGGGTGTGCCCTGACAGTAGCTAGGTAAGGACTACTAGCCAGTCAGAAGCAGAGTTTGTGAACAGTGTTTTCTGTTGGAGATGGTAAGTCCCTTTGGGGTGGACTTTGGGCTTTTTCACTTTGTAAACCTATAACGTGCACAAAAAAGATATATAACACAACAAAGGTAAAAGCCAAAAAGCATAATATGAGCACTTTAAGGTATAGTTCTGCATTGGTGTCAAATCTCAGGTATCATATCAGCAGTTAGTTCTACAAACATGACGGACAGATAAACATCAAACAGGATGTTATCTTTTCTTGTGGGATGACAAAAAAAAAAAAAAAAAAAACATTCGGGTGATGGAACAATGAAAAGGGTCACACTGGAGCTCTAGAGAGGGTAATGGTTATGTAATATTTGCTCATCCCATAAAAAAAACTTTCACTAAATAAACTTTATATGGATGAATACATCTACACGCTGTCCTTATGGTAAAATCTAATATCTCCCAGCGTCCTCACCCCAGCAGACACACACAGCGTACTGTAATTAAGGCAGAGTTTTGACAGCTCCTCCGTAGGCCGCTCACTTCCAAGGGTTATTGCTTCTATAAGTCGCTCTTTCACTCTCAATTATGGTTAACTGCAGATGGAGTGAGGGAGCCAGAATGTACCGAAAGAAAGTTAGAGCATGAAGGGAGGGGGCGAGGTACAGAAGATTATTCAGGGAGGTAAAACGCAATGGGGAAGTGGAGACAGAGAGAAGAGCACATTATTCAACTGAGAAAGGGAAGGGGAGTCAGGGTATGAAACTAGAGAACGAGAGAGAGTACATTAAGAACATTATTATGCTCCTATGGGCAATGTGACTGCTAATACTCTCACAGCAGAGGAAATTAACCTTACATTTGGCGCTTCAAAAGTTGCCTGCAGGTGCTGAGAGAGAACTTCTCAACAAAGTTATCTCGGCCTCTACTGAGACTTCTGACGACGCAACCAGAGAGCACGAGACACAGTTCGCTTACAGGAGCGCTGCTTAAGACTTATTTAAACTGTTAAAAATGTGTGTTTTTTTCTGGTGGAGTGCTTAGTTGAGTAGAAGTTTAGACATTTTAAAAAACAGCCATCTGTGTGTTTTCCAGGCTGGCTGGATGTACTGAAGTAACTGACTTTCCCCTGATGGAGTACGCACAATTTGGGGGAATAAAAAAAAACACATGAAATATGTAATATAAACACCAGACGCAGTGGCTCATGTGTCTAAATTACTATGTTCTAGCTAATCCCGATCCCCACCGACAAAAAACTATTTGAGTTCAGAAATTAGTCTTGCTAATAAACGGCTACAATCATTCATCACTTTTCCCAACAAAGTTAAACTCCAAAAAGTGCACTGAGATCTGATTAACAACACTTCTACAGCAACAAGACTACAATCAAATGATCGGTTCATTCCAAGTTTTACACCTGATTTAAGGCTTTAATTGCAGTGAAATTCAAGCAAGAGCAAAAATAACCTCAAGCAGGAAACGCTGACGGGCACATATGAGTTACTTAGGACTTGCACTTCTGCTGATGGCATTGATTTCTTCTAGAAAAAGGCAGCGAGCTCTTATGAAATCAATAGAGTGATATCCAGTCCGCCCAGTCTGAGAGCCCGGTGACAGGCCATTAGCACGCTGACAAATAAGGAGAGAAGCCGTTGAGATGACTCAATCCATCCCCTCGGACAGCCATGAATAAACCAGAGCCGAACTCCTACACACACGCAAACACATTTCTAACCAATCCACTGCCAGAGTTAAACCTTTTTCTCCCCCTCACTCTCTTTTGCAAAGGATGATGGTAAATGCAGTTTCACAAAAATAAAAGAATAGAGCTCTGCCAAAATGCTTCCTTCCACAAGTATGTCAGCAGTCAGAGGTGGGCACTCTGGTAGACACAGACTAGAGTTTAGATTCTCTGCCCGAGCCGGGACCGCTATGATCGGGTCAGGCCCTTAATCAAGCATTTGTGTTTTTTTAATCATTACTTTATCAGCCTTATTGGGTGGGGAGCAGGCTCTGCCTCTCCAGCTTCTCCCGTAGCTCTGGGTGGATGTCCTGCACTGACTTGAGTGTGAGGTAAACCGTGCTACACCGCGTCTCCCCCCCTCTGCAGCACTGTTGTCTGCCAATTAGAGTGATCGAGACAAGAAAGTCTCCTATATGGTTCCAGGGCTTTGATTATGTTGCTGCCTTGATCTGTTCCCCACACTATTTGGCTGAGGGAGCTACGATCGAGATTTTTTTTTTTACGTTTCTTCATTCGGATCCATTTGCGATCCGTTCCATTCTGAATAAACAAACAGTGCAGTTTACATGCTTCATCGTTGTTGCATTACCGGTATTTATTAAGATTATTCTAAACAGATTTCTGTTCAGACAACTCGGAATTGTAGTTGAGAACGTCAGTTATAACGGCCCACGTATTAAAAAATTGTCGGGTTGAAATCGGGCTCGGGCTCATAATTACAGTTAATGTGTCGGGATTTTTTGGGCCCGATCTGAGCTCTAACACAGACACACAGGTTCAACGTTTTATCAAATGTAGCAGTTACATTTAGTTCATTTCCAGCCAGTAAATAAACTAAACTCAAAGGATTTTTTTTTTTTAGCGGTGGGGGCAGGTCTGTCGGAACAACCCCTTGTGATCAGATCACCCCCCAACACGCATGCTACTGCCAGGTCTGAACAAAGCCATATTCAACGAGTGACATCTCAAAGACTGAGAGGGTGTAACATGAAATGTCAGCCAACACTAAGCAATAATCCATGCCTTCGTGTGACCTGGCAGTGATGTGGGTGAACATGGTGCTGAGTCTGACCTTCTTCTGTGCGCTGAAGATCCTCCTGAAGTTGTCTGGGTTATTCTCTGCCGGTTTGCCCTGAGGCGGTCTCCTGGGAGCCCTGGCGACCACTCGGAGGCCATCCTCGGAGAAGTCCAGGACGTCTGCAGACAAAACGTACACTCGCCATCACTAAAACTATACAGTCAGTCAGGATGAGTGGCCATCTTTACAACACTGGGCTTATTGGTCCCATTTTCTGGAACAGAATAAGGACTGTTCTGTGTGGGCACTAGCTGCGAGCCTTTCCCTCCTGAACTGATCAAATTCATTTATATAATAGTTGTTGTTGTTCACATTTTTTGGCTACGTCCTGGATCTTCGCAATCCTACCTACAGCACTTATAAGTTACATTATGCAGTAACGCACAAAGACTTTTCATTGAAGAGTGTAGTGTGTGTAGTGTGTCTCCATATCGCCCAGCCCTGTGTGTGTGTGTGTGTGTGTGTGTGTGTGTGTGTGTGTGTGTGTGTGTGTGTGTGTGTGTGTGTAGAGCTGGGCAATACATCGATATTATATCGATATCGTGATATAAAACTAGATATCGTCTTAGATTTTGGATATTGTAATATGACAGTCTTGTCTTTTCCTGGTTTTAAAGGCTGCATTACAGTAAAGTGATGTCATTTTCTGAACTTACCAGACTGTTGTAACTGTTCTATTATTTTCCTTTACCTATTTAGTCATTATATCCACATTACTGATGATTATTTATCAAAAATCTCATTGTGTAAATATTTTGTGAAAGCACCAATAGTCAACACTACAATATCGTTGCGGTATCGATATTGAGGTATTTGGTCAAAACATTGTGATATTTGATTTTCTCCATATCGCCCAGCCCTGTGTGTGTGTGTGTGTGTGTGTGTGTGTGTGTGTGTGTGTGTGTGTGTGTGTGTGTGTGTGTGTGTGTGTGTTTTTTAACCTGCTCCTATCCTGCTTTCCTGCTTCTCCGCATTCTTCTTGTTCTCCTTGGCTGGCGGTCTGTCCAGCCTCTCCAGTCTCTCCAGCCTCTCCAGTCTCTCCAGCCTCTCCAGAGTCTCGAATGGATCCGGCGGTTCATCGGTCGGCGTTTCTTCCACAGCCACTACTGGGGCTCTCTGGGCGGCCGCGGCTTTCTTGGCCCTCCTCCTCTCTTTGGCGCCACCGTCGTCGCCGTCGTCGTCGTCGTCTGCGCCGTCGCTGTCGCTCATGTCGTCAAAGCCAAAGTACTGGATCTTGTAACTGGACCGGCCGTCTGTGTTGTCGCCGCTGTTCTCCTCCTGATGGGCGTCTGCGTCTTCGAAACCAAACAGGTCCATCTTACTGGCCTTCTTTGACTTTGTGTGGCTTGGTTTGAGCCTGAGGCGAGGACAGGAGCACATTGAGAAAAAAAACACTGTTTACATCCGGCAGTCAGAAAGACAAAGTCAAAGCTCGTTTATGAATAACTTCAGGCTTCAGTAAAATGTTTGTTCAACATTAGCCGACATGAAAACAGCAAACGGCCAAATTTTAATGAAGACTTTTTTTGAGGAAACCAATCTGTTAATTCCAACCCAGGTAATGAAAGCTGAAAACTTAATTAAAAATGTCTTTCTTGTAGCATTTAAAAAAAAAAAAAAAATCAGAAGACATCCTGTGACAGTAAAGGACAGTCTCACTTCATTTCACCCAAATAAAATGAGTGTATTTCTTGTCCTGGGATTAAGCATAGCAGCCAGACAGATCACAGTGGAGTAATCAGGCGTGGAGCTTTGAACGCTGAAATGAGGCCAAAAATTAAACACTGCTTTTACCTGGAACCTCCCTCATAAAGATGAAAACATGCAAAAGATGTAACATGCGTAAAACTGAAACGCTCACAGAAGGATGAACTTCCCATGTGTCTGTGAGCAGACGCATACCTTCATACAAAACCTGTTCAACCTATTTGCTTTACTGATTGTTGTCTTTTCATCAAGTTTCTCAGTGAGACCATTCAGAAAGAAGCAGAGAGTAGCAAACTTTAAATGTCTTTTGCCTTCTTGAAATAGCCAGGTCCCATCATTGGGACTCCTTTGCCAAGACAGGAATGAAATCTGCTCCAATCTACAATTGTTTTACAGTAAAGTTGTAAAGGAATACGCCACCGTTTGTTGAAACAGGGTTACTCACCGTCTCCCCTAGATGTAGATAGGTGAACGTATTTTTGTCTCGGTGCATGCATTGCCTTAGCCTGGCAGCGCCGCCGCTAGCTCAGCGTAGTGAATGGACTCCTATGTTGCCGGTTAGCATCTCGTGAGTAAAAGTGAGCCAACAACAAAAAATTGTTTTGTGGCCCGTGTATTCACGAGTACAAATAGCAATGCAGATTAAGACTAGATGATTTCTTAGGCAGATACTGACTTGGGACTATATTGGGTGGAAGTACAGCCGAAGCACAGCTACGGACTTCAAATTATAGTATGTCCCCCAAAGCAAAACTTGGTCAACATCTGTTTTGTCTAAAAAAAAAAAAAAAAAGAAAAGTAAAACAAAAAATGCCTCTAGTTTGTTCATCTCACTTCAATTTTCCATCTAGTGGACTGAAAAAGCAATCAATCTCATCATTCTAGTACCAAAAGGTTACATTCTCACATGCAATTTATGTAATAAAAGGATCGATACTTGGCGTCTGTGTATGGACACAGTATCGCCACGGAAAATACGATACTATGCTGCATCAACCCCCCCCACCCCATCTTAAATCTCATGTTGGGATAATTCTGTTGATTGGATTTTTAGTCTGACTCAAAGGATTGTACTTTTGTTTGCCTTGTCTTTTGTCTTGCATTATCTGTGTATAGTTACCTCATCTATCTTTACATTGTGTGTATGTTTACCTGTTTTTACCTATTGCTTGTTTTTACTTTTTTGTAGAGAAATTAGCATGTTTTAGTTGTATATTTTTTTTTTCTCCCCTCTTGTGTAATAGGGGAGGAAGCTGAGGAAGCCTTCTCTGCTCTCCTGCACTCCACTTCTTGTTTTTCTTTAAATTCTATTGTATGTATTTCACTTGTTTGTGCAAATAAACTAAACTTAAGGTGCTCTAAGCAATGTCACATGTTTTTTTTTGTCACATAAAGCAAACATCTCACTATCCACTAGCTGCCTGTCCCCTGAACACACTGTAAACAACACGCGGTCTCTGTAGACAGCCCAGGTTCCACAAACGGCAAAACAAACTGCCAACCTGCACCACAAAACATAAACAGTGTTCCAGCCAATAACTGACCAGAAGGATTTGGGGGTGGGGGTTGGTGCGCATGCACATTAAGGGGGGTGTGGGGAGTGGAGGAGAGAGAAGTGTGAAGAGGGAAGTTAGCTAGAGGAGAGCTGTCCTAGACAACGACTGATATTAGAATTATATTCTCTTGAATTTTGATATGGCTGACACACAACCAAAGAGACGACGTTCCGATGAGGGAACTTCCAATCCGGCATTCAGACGACTCTGTTTTTGCTGGACAGGTGGGTAAATCCAGTTTGGTTTTTCCTACTACCACCAACACAAGGATATGATTTAGAGCCCGACCGATAAAGGATTTTTAAGGCCGATACCGATACAAATATTTGATGATTTAAAAAAAAAAAAAACGATATTCTGATATATCGGCCGATATATATATTTTTTTTAAAAATCCAGAAACGCGTAACTTAAGATATGAAACTTAAAGTCCTTTGAACAAAATGACAATAACAAAAAAAAAAATGTTTTGTTATTGTGTATATGTATGTTGTATGTATACAAGTGTTGCCAACAGGGAGGTTGTAGAGCGCCCTCTGGTGGACAAACTATGCAACGCCAACACTCAGAACATGGTTGAAGGGGGTTTCGTCCGTTTTTATTTTATTTTTTTAATATTCAATTATCAGAATCATTTGTCATCTGTCATAAATGATTTGATGAATGAATATTATTATTATTATATATATATTTTTTTTTTTTTTTTTTTTTTTTTTAAATCGGCCATTATAAAAGCTGATACCAATAGTAAATGAAAATGAAATTTGCCTAATATCGGCTGATAATATCAGCCTGCCGATATATCGGTCGGGCTCTAATATAATTAGCGCTAACCTTGGTGAATACAACATAGAGGAGGAGGGAGGGGCGAGCTAGCCTCCGTTTTGTTTGACAATACTTCAAACGTCAACAAGAAGTGACATCAGCCGACATGGCTTAGAGCACCTTTAACTAAACTTATTGCTGGCTAAGTTATTTAAAGCAACACTTTAGTTGATTTCCTTTAAACACACAGGTTTTAGAAAAGGCCCAGCCCTGCCACCTAGTGTTGCTCTACCTTGTGTTTTGTTGTTCCGTCTTCTTCCGCTGCCAACCCGCCTCTCCCATCTCCACCGTGCTGGCAGACACAGCACTACTGCTACCACTAGAGGGCGCTGCGTCGGCACTAAACTCCTCCACTGCTCGGGGCTGGATGGTGACGTTGCACATCGACACGGAGGAGGGGTGCAGCACCGTGAAGTCCCTCGTCCTGCCCCGTCCCCGCCCTCCTCCACCCCCTGTCGTCTTACTACCGCCGTCAGTTGTGGATTTGGGAAGATCTGTGCCGAAAGCGGCGATGGGAGAGCCGCTGGAGTCCAAGGCTTTGCCAGAGCCCTGTTTGTTAGGCCTCCTGTACGTCCGACAGTTTGAGTTTCTTACGAGTGACGAGGACGAGGAATTCTGGGAGTAGTCCGACGTCTCCACGAGGAAGTCAGAGTCGCCTCCGAGGTCCTCGCTCTCACTGGGGCTCTGGAGCCTCGGGGGAGATGGGCGCTTCTCGTGCCGGGTCTGCCCGAGGTCAGAGCTGCCCACGGCGATGCCCACTGAAGCCCAGGAGAGCGTGGGCGCGGGGTTGCGAGGCTCCTGGCTGGGTGAGGGCGGACGGAGACCCATGATGGCTTCCCAGGAGTCGAAGGTGGACTCCAAATTGGACCCGGTCTTCAGGGTGGTGGTCTGCGCCAGGGGCTTCTTATCGCTCTCGGAAGCATTTTGGTACCACGAGTAGCTGTGCTGGTTCTCTGCCAACGAGGAACTCTGCTGGGACTTTCCTACGGAAAAAGGAAAACAGACTCAACTATCATAGTGCTGTCACGGTCACCAAATGTTTGCATGCTTTTAAGTTAACTTAACAAGTCAACTTTAAACTTTTTAAGAACTCAGTTCTTCTACTTATTACAGTGTTTCCTCTATGTTGATTTTGTAGTGGCGGCCCGTCATGGCAAAATTTCTGCCGCCACGGTATCAGAAATAGAGCAGACGCACAATGTAGGCAAGGTTGCCTTTTAAATGATCCTGTCGACATAATGCACCCCCACGTTGGCTGCCGCTCACATTGCAATTAAACAACAAGTAGAACTATTCAGAGGTTATTGGGCCCGTCCAGTTTAAACTTCACATACTGTTGTGTTGATGGAGTTTATTGTCAAAACGTTCGCTTTTTTCCGAGTCGACTATTAAACGAACAGCTCCACCAAAAACGTCACCGCGGTGGGTCCGTTCTAATTGGACAACGTTCAACTTGTCAGTTCTGTCAGCTCATCGTGCTGATACCAAACATCTGGAAACGTTAATTAATTGTTGTTAGGACAGACCTGCCCCCACTGCTAAAAAAAAAATCCTAAAGTAAACACTGTACTATTATTTTGAATATTTACAGGTGTCTTGATATCCACTAGGATGACAACTACTTAAGTGTTTTCATATTTGATTCCCCTGTATATTATTGTCAGAAATGTCAGAAAATACTGAAAAACATCCATCCCAAATGTAAAGGGCCAAGGTGACAACCAACAGTCCAAAACCAAAAGATATTCATAAACAATGAAAGAGAACAGCAGCAAATCCTCATATTTGAGAAACTGAAAGAGAACGTTGGGTCGACTGACTGATCAGTTCCTCTAATGTCAACAATCAGTGGTGCTGTGACATTACGTATATTCTCTACACATGACTTACTATGATGAGTAATCGCTCTGAACAAAAGGATGGACAATTTTGTAATTAACGGGGTAAATAGGCATCAGGTTAAAGCTGCAGGAAGTAGAATTTAAAAAAAAAATATGCTAGAATTGGAAGTAGAGTGAGACCTCTTCCTGCAGCTCTCCCTCTCCCCTCAGTGGCAGAACAGCCAATAGGAACACACTCTTTCTTTGAAATGATCTGTGATTGGTCCAAGTCCCGCGTTACGGGATACCTTTACTAAAGCCTGAACACAGAGCCATGGAGGAGATGCAGAAGTCTAGTTTTCTCTCAGACCACTTGAATTACAATATGCTGAAAGATTATTACAGAATTTTTGCCAAACGACACCATATATAAAACTGCCTACCCCAGCTTTAATATGGAGAATTATCACAGATGCTGGTAAATACAGTGGAAACTCATTTATGCACAATGTGTTCTCTGAGACAGCTAACATCTGTCCACACTTTTCAAACCTACACAGTTTTTCCACTCTTTCCAGGTCATGCAGAAAAGTGGCAGGTTGCAACCTACAGAAAACTCTGCCCACAATTTGCTGTTGGTTAACTTTGCATGCTGCTCAGCAGAGCGTTGATGTGCATAAAAGATTGCACCATTTCCAAAAGCACCTCGACACACACACACACACACACACACAGGTGTTTGATTCACTATCTTTGTGGGGACCCGTCATTGACATAATGCATTCCCTAGCCCCTTACCCTAACCTTAACCATCACAACTAAATGCCTAAAAGTCTTAACCCTCAAACAGCCCTTTAACCTTGTGGGGTCCAGCATTTTGGGCCCCACAAGGCTGTGCAGACCCCACAAGTATACTGTATTCCCCGGTTTTTGGACCCCACGAATATAGTAAAACAAGCACGCACACGCGTTATTAGCACCCTGTGATCATTTCACCTTTCACAGATAACAAACGGGTGACTACACTGGAGTCTTTTATCTGAGAAAACACAGGAAATTGCGTCAGTGTGCCCTGAAAGAATATCTGTATTGGCTCTGTAAAAAAGCTGTGGGTTGTTTTTTTTAAGGCTGTGTTGTCGAAGCGTAGCAAAACTAGAAAGTAGGCCATTGTCACTACTTCACTCTCTTCAGACCTTATTTGACAAACACAAAAAAAAGGATAAAACATGTACTTTTCTCCTTTTGTGTCCACTGCTCCAGAGCATCAGCAACAGTCGTGGTCTTTAAGAGAAAGGGGGGGGGGGGGCTGACCTTAGCCAAATGCTTTGACCATTATAGGTAAATGTCTGGAATCTGGACCATCCCAAGCACTCAACTTCCATCTTTCTCTACTCAGTTTTATTATCTTGTCTAGGCCTGTACGATACGAGGAAAATATCTAACTACGATTACTTTGACTGATATTGCGATTGCAATATGATTCACGATATTGAAGGGAATGATCATGTTTGTATAATTATTCTCATTTTCACTGACTAATATTAAAATGATTATAGTTTAGATTTTTGCGAGGATCTGTACCAAACAAAAATGTTTTCTGTAGGATAGGATTTGTAGGCCGGCACGTCTCTGCAGCACCACAATACTTTATTTTAGAACGGGTTGACACATATTTTGCGATTTGGAATTAGAGATGTTCCGATACCGATACCAGTATCGGTATCGGCTCCGATACTGCCTAAAACGCTGGTATCGGTATCGGGAAGTACTGGAGTTTATGCACCGATCTGATACCACGTAATAAAGCCCTAAAGAAAATCTACGTTAAAGTAGTTTATTTATTTTATTTTTCCGTTATAACTGACTGTCAAACTGGAAAATATAAGTGTTCATTGTTTGTGTTTGTTAGTTCAGGGATCAGAATCAGTATCGGGAAGCAAAAAATGGTATCGGGCCATCTCTAATTTGGATATTGCACTAGTTCATTAGAATTTGGGCTCCACTTGAGCTTTTACAAATTTTGCAAGTCTATGCCAAAGCCTGATAAATCATTGTACTGCATTTCAGGCGTTTAGCCGACTCTCATATCCAGAGAAGATGGCGACAGGAGGAGAAGTCTTGCTCAAGGACACCCTAGCTGTAACAGGGTGGGGGGGGTGTGAGTGACGATTTAGTCGGGGACATGATGATCTTCCATATTGGAACCTTCCTTTGAGAATTAGTCTAATCCTAAATATACTCCCAAAAATGGTACAGAACTGAGCCGTACAAACATGAGCAAAAGACAAAATGTACACCGACCCAACGCTGAAAGTCTCAGTTTAACACTGCCCTCTGTAAAGCCCCAAACAACTATACAGCTCTAGGTGAAAGGGCTTCTGGAGCTCGCTGTGTGCATTAGCACATGTAAACATTACATCCTGATTACAAGAGTTCAGATAAGCTCTTATTTTGAGAAACAAAAAAAAAAGCCTGGGTCTGTGCTGTGTTGACACTACTGCAAAAATGTGCAGGGGATTAAATAGACTTTCAGTTCTTCCTCAGATTGTTGAGAGGACAGAGCAGGGCTGGTAACATCAAGGCCTTTCTGCTGGAAAATTAGCTGCACTCACTGCTCGTATTAATGACAGACGATTACACAAGTGACAACACGATTATAAAATGGTGATTTTAAGCTTTTAGAAAATCCAATCCAACCATACCACACGCAAATAATTCAATAAATACAACCCTTTCAATTCTAAAGTGAATTACTTCCCCCTTCGGATTTAATGGGCAGATAGAAACAAGTCTGTAAGTGTGACACCCCCAGAAACCTGCAAAGATGACCGTTTGGGGGTCATAGCATCAACATGTTCTAATTGGACTCGGACCGGATTACACACAGCGTTTAATGGCTGCAGCTGACAGTGTTTTTCATAATCACTTACTCAGTTTATCTTAAAAATCTGACTTATTTGAATATTAAAAGTCATGACAAACGACCACAACAAATGAACCGAGTCCAAAGTTTTGCCTCTCACATTGCCTCATGCTTCGAGTAACAGGGCTTTTCCTGCGTAGAGGATTTTTTTTGGCGACCCCCAAAAGAGATTTAAGCCAGCCCCAAAGGAAAACCACCAGCACCAAAATGATGATGAAGAACTGAGAATAAAAATAGCAATTCAAATCCTCTCTAAATGTGTTTAAGAGCAATGTACCAAACAAGTGTTGAACAAGCAGAACATAAACTTAGTTTGATCTCCAGAGTCAGGCTGTGCCGGACTCTCCCGGTGAATTATTTCAATATTGACATTATATTTTGAACTAGTTGTGTTAATTGGGGCTTTATTAACTCAAACATAACATATATTTTATTTATCAAATTGTCAGAAATAACAGGAAACCGCATAGATTTCTGTCAAATAAAGTAACACAGACTGATTGCTGTAACTGTACGCGGACTGATCATGCTTCCCCTCCCCCCCTTAAGTCCCATTCTGAGCCAGGAAAACCCCTGAATAAACAGTCTGTAGTGATACACAGTCCCTAAATGACTGGGTGGAGTGTCTGCAGAGTGTTTAATCTGATCAACTGAATTGGAAATTGGGGTGTGCTGCCACGGTTTGAACTTACATTTCTGAAACACAGTTGACTCAAACTCCTTATTTGACCACGAAGCTGTACTCTCAGTGCACATTTATCCTAAACAAGCCTACGAGTCTTAACAATATATATTTGTTCTACAGCTGAATTTCCCTGCATTCAAAAAATATATTCAAGGCATCACAGCAACACTGGTTTAATGACAGTAGGAGACCATTTAATGACAGAATAAATGGTTTCTTACCATGAGTGCCAGCCTGTTACTGCTGTTCCTAAGTTGTTAGTCTCGCCAAAGGTCTGGCGAGTCCACACAGCACTCCGGGATGGGAGAAAAAAACTTGCTCTGGTTTATTGGCATTTCTTTAAACCAATCACAATCGTCTTGGGCGGTGCTAAGCGCTGGGAAAAGCCGAGGTGCCTCTGCTAAACAGCCTCAGGAAGGAACTTGTTTTGGTGGAACGTGAACGTTCAAAAGTAGTTTTAGTCGTGCAACAGAAAACTCAGATTGGACAGATAGTCTAGCTAGCTGTCTGGATTTACCCTGCAGAGATCTGAGGAGCAGTTAGATAGTCCTCAGAAATCCACCAGAGGTTAGAACGCCAACACAAAGGAAGCCCAAGGCAACGGATATCCGGCCTAAATGAGTGAAATCCAGCAGAATTTCCGTTGGAAACGGAGCAATCCCAGAAGTGGAGCGTGGAGGAGAGTATACTACTAAATCGTGGTTTAAATGTTGAAATTAAAAAAAATGTAAATGAATGTTGTGTTACTCCATGTCTCTCTCTCTCTCTCTCTCACGACAGTGTGCATCAGAAAACGGTCCCCGTGGTTTAAAGGAGGACACTGAGGTGGACAGCTGCCTTACGAGGAGCAAACAGACGATGCATTGGAGAGGGGCGGGGCTTTAGCCAATCAATCGGGGGGTAAGGGGGGGAAACACGAATCGCTCAGCGCCCATTAAAGCAGATACAAAATCACTTTGGTAAAATTAACTTCAAAACTTAATGTACAATTTTAGATTCCGAATCAGAAATATAGATGTACCAAAACAAAAATCGACTACGCGTTTACGGGTTGCGCGCTGCATGCCCACAGGTCGCACGCATTTAACGTAGAATGACTAAGTCTGTGAAATAAACTCTATAAAAGTATTACTTTCAGCTACATTTCTATATTTTGTGGATTTATTAAAAGTCTGACAAAGGCGGCTAGAAGCCACCGGCTTTACATAAGCTGCTGTCACGTTGCCGACTTTTAAAATAAAATTCTTTATAATTATAATGGATAACATAATAGTGTAAATTTACAGTTAAGTGGCATGGAGTTTTGATTTGAACAGGGTCTCCCAATCTTCTTGGCTATGGCCGTATCAGTCTGAAGGCAGCAGGAGTGAACTCTACATATCGGCAGACTATCAAAAGAGCCATTTGGTCAAGGATTTTGTCACGTTTACTGAGTCAACATCGCCATGGCAGTGTTTCAGCTGAACTTTCGGCAACACACTGGCTTCCCTTCAACACGGCTCAGTGTCCTAACACTGTGGAAACGTCACTCTGAGCACAAGGGCTCACTGAGGCACAGCTTGGTGTTCGGAATCGGTTCAAGTGGCTCGCGTCTCTGGCAGGTGGCCAGCAGCAGTCCCGGAGAGCTGAGGGCAAGTCGGGCTGAAAGCGACGACGACGACAGCGACCGGCTGCGAGCGGAGAAACAATAACACGGATTTTTCATAAAATTTAACATCACTCAAATCTAAAACTGAAGAAAACACACTCATGGAAACCACGAGCACTTATAGATCGTTCCTGAAGCTCAAATGATTTCACACAAATCTGCACAACACTCGACATTAGTCTTCAGATGTGTGCAGCAGGGCCGCACCATTATGGCCAAATTGATAATCACGATTGTTTTTGATTATTACTGAGATCACGATGATTCACTGATTTTAGGGACAACGTATTTTAATTGCACTTTCACATTTAAATAAACAGAGCACTGCTTTCCATCCGCGTTGAGCTAATGTACAAATATTTTGCATCAAATTGAGACTAGGGCTGGGCAGAATATCGATATTGTATCGATATCGTGATACAAGATTAGATATCGTCTTAAGATTTTGTATATCATATCGTAATATGGCATAAGTGTTGTCTTTTCCTGTTTTTAAAGGCTGCATTACTGTAAAGTGATGTCATTTTCTGAATTTACCAGACTGTTGTAACTGTTCTGTTATTTGCCTTTACCCACTTATTTTTTTTATATATATATATATATATATATATATATATATATATATATATATATATATATATCCACATTACTGTATTATTATTACTGTATTGAGTATTTGTCAAAAATCTCATTGTGTAAATATTTTGTGAAAGCACCAATAGTCAACCCTACAGTATCAATATACTGGTTTGGTCCAAAATATCGTGATATTTGATTTTCTCCATATCGCCCAGCTCTAATTGAGACTGGTCCTCATTTACAGAGCATCTCCTAGAAGCAACATAAATAACGTTTGACCAAAACTCCACCCGAAATTAAAACACCAGAGCATGGCTTTCACTTTCATGTTGTGACTTAAAATATAGTTCAAATAACGTTGCATTTCTACTTTGGACTGCAGCTGCAACAGTCAGGAAAGTTTTTCACAGGCTGCCGCTGCAGGGCGCACGCATGACAGCTCACCAAAAACATCTCAAATGCCCCCTGGTCGCTGGCGGGCAGTCTACGAAGCGCTGTTTACTATGAGTGGAGCACGCATTTTAAGTATCAATATTGCAGACGATAATGTTCATGTTATTGTGGGAAGTCAAAATCGTGATCACGATTAAAATGTGATTGATTGTGCAGCCATAGTGTGCAGTGTGTTAGGCAGTGTTGTAGTCAAGTTCCTAAACCGAGACCAAGTCATCACCAAGACCAGAGTGCATCGAGACAGAGTCAGGACCAAGACTTTAAAGGGTTGAGACCAAGACCCAGACCAGTGCCAGACCGCCAGAACAACTTCTCCTGTCTCCGGCATTCACTTTCTTGGCAGTGCTTGTTCATGGGGGGGGAGGGGGGTTAACAGTAACACATTTTAAACTAGATATGAGTCAAGTTATTGGTTACATCTGAAGCAGAGAGTGTTCCATCCAATCACAGTAATGATGTTAACACATAAAACCAGGCTATTTAGTGATAGCCCTGCAGCTGTGGTCGTGACCGTTTTTTAAGCTAATTTTTTTGGGCCATTTCCACCTTTTAATGGATAGGACAGCTCAGATATGAAAGGAGAGAGAGAGGGGGAATGCACGCAGGAAACCGTCACAGGTCAGACTCCAACCCTGGACCTTCTGCGCCAAGGAATTAACCTCTATATCTATCTATCTATCTATCTATCTATCTATCTATCTATCTATCTATCTGTGCACCTGCTCCACCAACTGAGCTAATCAGCCCCGGTTTTGACCGGTCTTGAAATAAAAATCAGAGTCCTATTTATCTGAGACTGAGGTGAGGGCTGCGCGATATGAGGAAAATATCTAACTGTGATTATTTTGACTGATACTGCGTTTGCGATTTGATTCACGATATTGGAGGGAAATCATTTTCGTCTCATTTTCATTGAAAAATATTAAAATGAAAATGATTATAGTGTGAGCGAGGATCTGTAACAAACAAAGATTTTTTTTTTTAAGATAATTTTTTGGGGGCTTTTCCCTTTATTCGATAGTGATAGTGAACAGACAGAAAAGGAGAGAGAGAGAGAGAGAGAGAGAGAGAGAGAGAGAGAGAGAGAGAGAGAGAGAGAGAGAGGATGACACCCAGCAAAGGGCCGCAGGTCGGATTCAAACCTGGGCTGCTGCAAAGGAAGTCGCCCCACAAAGATTTTAGGGACGTCTCTGCAGCACCACACTACTGAACTCAGAACGGTTTGACACATATTTTGCCTTTAACAAATATTGCACCCCCCCCTGCAATTTGGATACTGCACTAGTCCATGTTGCGATTTCAATAAAATTGCGATTAATTGTGCAGCCCTAGACAAGACCGAGTTCAAATCCGTTCGATTCCGAGAGGAGATCTTCAAAACTATTGAACTTATTTTTTATTTATCGTAAACAGTCAGCTTAGACATGCATAGTAACATAAAGAGGTATCTGATCAGAACAAAATTTAGAAATAAATAGGTAAATAAATAGAATAAAATAAAGTGAAAACATAAAAAATAAATAAAGAAGTTTAAAAAAAAAAATTTAATTAAAGAAAAGGGGGGGGTGGTGGACGCTCTCCTCTTCAAAACATTTTAAGCACAACAGGGGTCCATCTCTTCAAAAACGTGTCCCTCTGGAGCCTCAGGTTGTGAGTTATTTCTTCCATTCTGTAAAGCTCCCACACCTGCTCGTTCCACCACTGAAATGTTGGTACAGTGGGCTTGAGCCAATTTACAGTGATACCCTTTAATGGCTGCAGCAAGAAGGATTTGCAGAAGGTATATATCATCCCTTCGATCAAGACCATAAGGGGTGGCTCCCAGCAAAGCAACCAATGGGTCCCTATTGACTTCTATGTTAAAAATATTCGGCCAATGGTCTTGAGAGCGGTCCTAAGTCCAAGACCGATCTAGAGTACTACAACACCGGTGTCACTAGGGCTGTCCTCGACTAAAGAAATTCTTAGTCGACTAACACTTATATGATTTTGTCGATTAATCGATTAGTTGATGTAATCGACAGAGCTGTGCTCTTTGAGAGGTGGTTAAGACTAGAAAAGCACAATATAAATGTAGTTAATGAACCATCTGTAAAACTGACTTTCTCCACAATTAATCCTGCAAAAGCACCACTTTAAATCTTGTGCTTACCAGAAATGTGCTCATAAGTTTCTTGGAAATGAGTAATTAAGCATGAATAACCATAAAAAAGGACTCATCAACTAAAGAATTCTTAGTCGACTAAGACCAAAACGACCGATTAGTCGACTAATCGACTAAAAGGTGGCAGCCCTAGGTGTCACTGCTCTGGTAACGCTCAGTGAGAACTGGACAAGTTTTGTGACCTTCAGCGTTAAAATGGGGGCTCACATGAAGACAAATGCAAAGTCCAAAAGGAACATTTTGTTTTAGAGAGGACACCGAGTTTGTCATCTGAAAACCCAGAATTAAATTACGATCTGTGAGCCATCGGATGCCATCGCAAGATCGACAATGTTTTTTTGTTTTTTTTACCAGGTAGGATTTTTGTTTTGTGCCAAAAGTAATTTGTGTGGTTAACGTGCGCGTGTTTGAAAATCAGGGCTTATGATGCGCTCATCCGAGCCATATGTGCTTCAATTAGGCCAGATTAAAAGAGCTTAACTTTTTCCAACTGACAGGAGCTACTCAGAGGTTAGTCAATAGATTCAAGGAGACATTTTATCGTGGCCATTATATCAAAAGACATTCTAAAAAAGGAACATTTAACACATCAAATTCCAGGCCATTCAGTGACCATACTGTAAAAACATTTCTCTCTGATGTCCTGAATCAATAAAGTTATTATCTGGGGTTATGTACTTTGAACATCAATCGATAAGTTGCTGTACTAATTCTACAACAGCAGTCATAATGACTTGTCTTAGCCATTCACTGTTCTTTTTATATAAACTTAAAGTTAATATCTGAGTTGTTTTTTTACCGTTGATAAGATTAAATTAGCATTGCCAAGACACTACTTTAGAGTCTAGTTACCTCTCATGGGCATCTATCATTATATTGACATTAGAATATATATATATAAATAATATAATATAGAATAAACTATAGGATTACTAAATGAATATATAGATACAGTCATGTGCAGAAGTTGGCACACCCATGCTAAAGTTGACTAAAAGAAGGAATAAAAAAAATCATCTTTTGGAAATTGATCTTAATGCCTTAATTAAAAAATGAGGAAAAACCCAATCTTTAAGGACACCAATTTTCTTTGTGAATGAATAATGTATCGTAAATAAATAAATGTTCCCTATTAAAAATAAAAATCTGCCTGCCTCTATGGGAATTTAACATAGGGGTGTACTGACTTATGCCCCCTGTATTTTAAGGAAGAACATTTATTTATTTACGATACATTATTCATTCACAAAGAAAATTGGTGTCCTTAAAGGTTGGATTTTTCCTCATTTTTTTAATTAAGGCATTAAGATCAATTTCCAAAAGATGATTTTTTTAATTCCTCTTTTTAGGCAACTTTAGCATGGGTGTGCTAACTTCTGCACATGACTGTATATTGATAATGAATAATTACAGATACAGTCTTAGTCCAGATCTACCCCAAGCTTAAAAGGTTTTAAATTCTGTGTGTTACCTATGCTGGCAGTGCTGCTGTTGAAGAACTGAGCGGTGTCCTCCATCACCCTGGGCTGGCTCCTGTCGTTGGGCAGCCACGACGCCCCTATTCCGGACGTCAAAGTGTGGGATCCCCCCTGGAGGCTGGACCTGCTCCCCGCGTCCAGAGAAATCCCGGGCCTCTCCGACTGCGGGGGCTCCGCGGAGGCCGGCTTGGCGGGGGACGACTTGCTGGCGCTGCGCGAAGACACCGGCTTGGATTCCTCGTCGCTGTCAAATCCAAACGGATCCTCCATGCCGTCTGCGCTCGGACGGGGTCTCTTGTAAACCTCCAGGACAGAATCATTCTTGGGGGCGCCGGCGCGCTTGGAGCCCACCTTGGCCTTGTAGGTGGTGTCACCCCATTTGGTACTGAGGGTGCCTCTCTTGGTGGACAGAACCTCGTCGAACTTAGACGTGCCCTCTCCTACCTTGCGGCTGTAGGTTTTACCAAATCTGGATGTCATTGTTGCATATGGGTCATATTCTCTACAAGAGAAAAGAAAAAAAATGTCAATGACATCGTGGATGTGATTCCACATGCTTTTTTTAAACTCAAGAACACACATATGAAATTACATAAGTGAATACACCCATGCTAAAGTTGACTAAAAAGAGGAATAAAAAAAAAATCATCTTTCGGAATTTGAGAAAAGAGATTGGCAGTAGGGATGCACCGATCCGACTTTTTCAGTCCCGATACCGATGCCTGGACTTTGTGTATCTGTCGATTCCCGATACCGTTGTTGAATTAATAATACACTGTATACCTTCCACCTTATACCTTCCTTCCACCATGTGGAAGAGACTAAAGGCACCAGACTTTCCTAACTAAGACAAAATCATGTAGATGTATTGAATTCTTATTTATTTGTACACTCAACTCTTGCAGCGACAGAGGGAAAAAAAATGAACGACACAGTTTCGGCCCGTGGATCTGTTAATTTTTCCGATCCCCGATCCGGCTATTTTGTCAATATCGGGACCGATATCCCATCTTAATATCGGATCGGTGCACCCCTAATCGGCAAGGGGTACTTTCCACAAAAACATCTCTCAATGCAAATCAAACCAGCTATTAGGTTAATTGAAATAAAACCATGCCAATCTCTAGGTATGGTGAAGGGTATGTGATGATGTGGGGGTATGGTGAAGGGTATGTGATGATGTGGGGGTATGGTGAAGGGTATGTGATGATGTGGGGGCCAAGGGAACTTTATCAGGATGCATAGTATCCTGGATCCATGAAATAACTGAAAATAATAAAAAATAAAATAATAATCTGCCTGCCTCTATGGGAATTTAACATAGGGGTGTACTTACTTATGCCCCCTGTATTTTAAGGAAGAACATTTATTTATTTACGATACATTATTCATTCACAAAGAAAACTGGTGTCCTTAAAGGTTGGATTTTTCCTCATTTTTTTAATTAAGGCATTAAGATCGATTTCCAAAAGATGATTTTTTTTTATTCCTCTTTTTAGTCAACTTTAGCATGGGTGTATTCACTTATGCTTAGCACTGTATATATAGTTGATTCAAGTTTGCAAACTGAACAGCAGTAGCCAGTGTCCGTGATGTTCGCTGACAGATGATTAACTTAAAGATGAATATGAAGTATTAGTCAAGACACCGGGCTCTTACCGTTAACGTTTTGGTTCGCAAGCAAACAATAAAATCGGTGAAATTTGTATCATTGTATAAATATAATTTCTTTTATATTCGGGTTAATATACAAGACGCGTAACGTTAGCTTAGGCGTGGGAATTGCAAGCAACCAGCTCGAGTGCTTCTCAGCCAGCTGTTGGACAAAACAAGGCTAGCATTAGCTTGCCAGCGAGCTAATGGCGCTAACTTAGCGGCTATCAGCACTGGTGGGATGCTAGCAGAAGAATTAATGGAAACACACAAAACACACTGGTGGAAGGGAGATAGCTATGTCAGGCGGTACATCCGTAAGATATGTGTTACGTAGAAATACAACACAGTTCCCTGAGTTACTAAAAGCTCGAGTTTTAACGCTAGCCGTTAGCATTAGCAAAAAGCTCAACAGTGGAGACAGCAAACTGCTAGCTCGAAGCTAACAGCTAACAATAACTACAAGCTGACATCGTGTCGAATCAAAGGCAAAAACTTCAAACATTAGACCGTTTTCTAGCGGTACAAGAACATTGACTGGTATCCGTATTTCCACTTACTTGGTGAGCTAAAGGGCCGATCCGCACAAAACCCACTCCCGAACCAAAACGGTCGTCAAATTCGTACAGGACCGCCGGGCCTGCTTCCCTGATTCAAGCAGCCCTGCACAGTATAAACAAGGCCGAACAAACGCCCTTAACGGCAAGTTACCGGGTTTGAAACACAGTGGCGAGAACGGCAGACCCAGACTTTGGAGAAAATATACAGTCTATAACTCTATATAAAGATATCGGCTTATATTTCTAAGCTAAATCGCACTCGATTGTTTCCTTCGGGTTGCGACGAAGGCTTCCATTGGACTCCCCCGCTGCTGCTGCCTGCGTCAAGTTAACCGGACACAGCAGAACGTGACCGGAAATGTGATAATCTATCCTTAAAAATAAAAGTACAAATGGAACATACGGAAAGAACATTTTAGCTAAGCCAAGTTGGCATGCGAACATTTATAAAAATGATATTTGCAAAATGAGGATTTAATACAGTCCATTCATCTACACATTATTCAATGTCACGCTAACATTATTTTGCTCGGTTTTTGGCAGGTAGGTTCTTATAAAAACACATTTTTTTAATCATAACCGGAATTGCTTGTATGTCGTATTTCGACCTTCACACTATATCTTTATCAATCTTGCCGCGTTCAGGTGCTCCCATTAAACTCGTAAAAAAAAAATATGACAGCCAGTAAACGCTGCATATATAACTCTGCACCCCATAGAAGGAGCAAAAATGAACAATATAAATAAAACTCAACAAATTCATTGAGAAAATCCTTCAATGGGTTACTGCGGAAAGTGTGTTTTTTTAATTTCTTTGCTATGAGTAGGCTATTAACCCACTGAAACTCTAAAATGTACTTTTTTTTGCATGATACAAAAGAGGATTGTGAACTGCCCCACGCTGTCGTGCTTTAGTTTATTGAGGAAAAAAACACATTTATCAGCCATACAAATTAAAATATGCAACAACAACGACAACAACAACAACAACAACAACATCAACAACAGCAACACCATTATAGTGGAACCAAAAGGCTGAATCAAATCACAAACACATGAGACAATTCACCTGTCAATAATTGATTAAAGACATTTGGTAATTAAGCTCCACTAGAGAAGACAGAATCCAGTCATTAACAAACCACATCACTTTATTTATTTATTTATTTATTTTAACACATTGAATACTGTTTGTTTTGCAATACAGACATAACTTTTCACACATGTAAAACATTATTTTAAAAAATAAAATTTAAAAAATGAGAAAAATTAGAGCCTTGACATTACCTTGGACACTAAAGTGTGACTGCGAGACATTAGGAGTACAAGCCCTGGGTGGTCCAGAAGCTAAAAGTTTGGATGCTGGGACAACATCTGTTGTCTTGTTCATACATTACATTCAAATCATGATTTTAACTGTACTTAAATTATACTTTAAGTACTAACTGAACACGTATAAGCAAGTATAATTCACTGTAGTTAATGTCAAAGTTCATTACAGCGAAGATAAGACGCGTGCTTTCTGGTGGGTACTTTTGCTAGAAGGTATTTTATTGTGACAACACACAATCAGTTGCCACTTTATTATAGTAGACTAGAAATATTGATACCTAAATAATGGGTAATTGGCTACATTTGAATATCAGTTTGCCAGCGTGGGCTGCTGCTCCTCCCTCTTTGCTGTCTATTATGTAAATGTGAATATTTTCCCCTTGATCAGGTAGTTTCTACGGAAATGACAAGGCACAAAGCATTATGGGGCATGTTTGATACCATTGACTCCAGACTTAACATTTCAGTTTGTGTTTGACCCTCGTGTTGTCTTCCCGTCGACCGTGAACTTGTTCTCCTTGTCGGTCAAATTGAAAATGAACTCTTTTTGGCGCTTTTTCCGATATTTTTCATGCTTTAAAAAAATGCTTTTTGATGCTATTTTCAATGCTTTTTAAAATTCACGGTCAACAAACCTCATTTAAATGACATTATACCTCATTTTTTGAGTTAAAACAAAGCAGATCTTATGAAATAATTTGACTAATAGTTAAGATCAGAAGATGTTTTTTCAACATTTTTTTCAAATGCTGTGAAATTGCAGCCTGACGTCGTTATGCTCAGATTCTAGTCAGAATATGAACTTCCAGACCTCAAATGTTGTGGGCGGGGCTAAGTTCGGCTGGCATCCAGGCTTGTGAAATTAAGTAAAACAACCAAAATTTAATGAAAGTAATCTGCAAATTCTGCAAAGAACGTTGTATGACTTCCATACAACATACATCCATGTATCCAAGTTATTTTTGGGCATTTGGTTGAAAAAAACCCTTATTTCTGACCCTTATTTCTGATAAATACACTACACGGGTCAAATTTGTCCCGAGGAAAACACGAGGGTTAACACTTTGCATGCAAGGTTTGCGTACTTACATTGATTATAGTCATCATAGACATAATTTCCTGTTTCTGATCTTATGTCTCATTCTGTATCCTCACATGCTTAATGCATAACTGTTAGCTTACAAGTTGAAGAAAAACTCATGTCTAACTTTTCACTATTACAGAGATCTCTGCAGGCAATATTTTGAGAGGGAGTGCATTCCTGGTGCAAAGGTATGGGTACACTTTCTCAGTGAAAGCGTGTGTGAAGGTGTGTATGTGTGTGTTAGTGTCGGGATCAGAGAACGACAGCTTCCCTTCGTCCCAGTCCAGATGAACTCTGATCCTCTGGATCTTCTCCCTGACTGGGAGATCCGTGTATTTATTTGTCGGCGAGTACGCTCTGTATCCGACGTCGTTGAAGTCTACGCTCCAAGCTGTAGACATCACGAATTCTTTCCTGCAAACGGACTCGGCTAACACCCCCAGTTCCCACTCTATGTTGTCTCCGACCTCGACGACCCAGCTGTGAGTCCCCGAGTTGAATGCGGAGCCCAGGACGGAATCCCAGTACGTGAACCTCTCTGGGTTTTCGGGAAGCCGCTGTATCTTTCCACGTCTCACGCTGGTCAGATCCTCAGACAGAGTGAGCTCAGGATAGGCGGTGTTAGGGTCCAGAATCACAGGACTGTAGGGCACCACGTCTTTCATCTTGTTCCAGATGTTGAAGGTTAGATTGCCCAGATGTTTCACCACATCTATCAGAGCTCCTGAGAGCAGCTGTGGATCATCCAGCAGGGGGTGCTGCTGGACTCTTTCCACTGCAGCCCTGTAGTTGATCAGGAACGAGACGTCTTCAGCTCTCAGCTGCTCCTCTGTGGCTCTGACTGTGTCTGAAAGAGCTGCTATCTCTCTGCTCAGAGCCTCCATCTTCTCCTTCAACCTCTGACTCTTCTGCTCCTCTTCCTCCCTCAGTGCAGCCATCCTGGCCTCCTCTTCCTCTTCTAGAAACCGGTGAAGCTTCTTAAACTCCTCCTGAATCTGCCTCTCCGTGTGTCGGGACTGGACCTTTATGTGTTCTGCCGTTTGATCAAAGTTCACTTTAACGTCGTTAAAAACCTTCAGCTTGTCCTGTGAGGCTTTCAGGGACTTCCGGAGCTCCTCTCTGCGATCCTGTGCCGCTTCGTCGATGGGTCTGAACCTGTGGTCGGTGTGTATCTTCGCATCTCGGCAGACGACACACACCGGCTGCTGATGGTCCAGACAGAAGAGTTTGAGCTTCTCAGAGTGCAGACGGCAGAGAGTCACAGGCCCCGATGAGGCTCCCTGACCTTTTTGTCGCAAAAAGGCCTCGCACAGGTTCCTCAACGCCAAGTTACGGGGTGGATTGCCGCACTGAGATACTGTCCGACAAAGCGGACACTCTTGGGATTGTTTCTTGCTCCACCAGCTCTGCAGACAGGCTTTACAGAAGCTGTGGCTGCACGACAGGAGGACAGGGTCTTTAAAGATGTCATGGCAGGCGGGACAGCAGAAATCCTCCTCTAAACGGGAAGCCATTGTCCTCTAGGTGAATCTAAAAACACAGCAGGCAGACATGGAATGGTGCCACTCCTTTCTCTGGAAAGCTCCCTCAGCGTTACCTTAACTTCAAGCTGAGATCCCCCCCCCCCCCGCTCCCTGTAAAACTCTTATCCCGCCTGTAGAGTCAGCTGCTGGTGTACGTGGCAGTATTCAAGATATTCCATTACTCCTAGCATTTCTTTCCCGAAAGTTCTCCGTTGTCAGTGGAAGCGTAGTGTTTGTCCGTGTAGGTGAATCTTATGGTCTGTTTTTTTGTCAGTCAGGTGGCGCAACAAGCTGTGTTTCCTGGTTTGTCTCAGGTGAGTCACACAAGAGGTGGAGCCCTGAAGGATCACAGCACTTCTCTCACGTTACTCAGCGGGGAGTGTACACCACCGTCTATCACGGGCAGCGGTGGAAGAAGTATTCAGATCCTTTACTTAACCCTTGTGTGGTGCTCATATTTTTGTTCCACAGCCAGTGTTCCCAGGTCTGGTGGACCCACCACATTATTAGGCTTTTAAAATCAATACAGCCATAACAATCTATATAAAAATACTTAACAGATGTTTATTTTAGCTCAGTTACCAATGATATGTACATCATTTATGGTTCATATTTGCCATTTACCCCTGTTAGATCACATTTATGATCATATGATCATTTTCAGATCAGTTTTTTGTGAGAAAACAAGGAAATTCAATTATAAAAAAGGTAAAAAAAAAAAGATTTTTGATCATTATTGCTGCTTATTTCTTAGAACTTAATCAGAACAGGTGAAAGGGCTTGAAATGTAACCATTTTGTAACTTTGTGTGGGAATAGCAGGTGCAGAAAGACAACATTCCCGCACACACACACCTACACTCAGACACGCACACATACAGACGCACAGACACACACAGAGACGCACAGACACATAGACACACACACACACACACACACACAGCAGGCCAGTTAGGAGGAGGACACAGTTAAGTTTCATAGCACCTACAATTATTACACAATAATTACACTCAGGTCCAGTAGACCCTAACACCTCCTATATAATAGTTATGTGTAGGGGGGGTGTACCGTGTGCAGTCATTGAAAATAAGTTCTTTTTTATGTTCTTCATAGAAAATGAGCCAAGGCCGATGAGTTTGAGTTAGAAGAAATAATAAATAGCATCATTTTTCTTTTAGCAAACATTGAAAACCTGTCCCACAGACCCAAACACCACACAAGGGTTAAATAAAAGTACTAATACCACACTGTAAACATACTCAGTTACAAGTAAAAGTCCTGCATTTCAAAAATGTTACTTAAGTAAAAGTATGTAGGTATTTTTAGGAAAATGTTCTTCAAGTATTAAAAGTAAAAGTACTCTATGCCAAAAAATCCTCCCATTTTAGAAACTGGAAAAAGATCAAAACAGTTCTGTCAATCAACTATTACTAATTTCAGATGAACTTGTAGTATTATATATTGTGGGTTAGTTTACTTTATAATAAAACACCAAAACACCATACATTATAATGTGTTTTGTGTGCAGAAATCTGTGTGTAAAGTAACTAGTAACTAAAGCTGTAACAGATGAATGTAGTGGAGTAACTAAAGTAACTAGTAACTAAAGCTGTACCAGATGAATGTAGAGTAAAACGTAGAAAGTGTCCTGAAAAGAAAAGACTCAAGTTAAGTACAAGTGCCTGAAATGTGTACTTAAGTACAGTATTTGAGTAAATATACTTTGTTTGCCTACATTGCACCACTGATCACAGGTACTACAACTTCTTTTTACCAGTTACATTTTGAGGGAAACAAAGGTTGACTGGCAATAATGTACACAGGTTGACTTTTACAATAATTAACAGCGCAGTCTCTCCCTTAGCTTTAATGCAAAGTTTAATCATGCAATCGCTACAAGCAAATATTGTTTTAACACACGCACACACACACACACACACACACTCATAGTGCGTTTCACTATCTTTGTGGGGACCCGTCATTGACATAATGCATTCCCTAGCCCCTTACCCTAACCTTAACCATCCCAACTAAATGCCTAACCTTAACCCTTACCCTCACCCTAACCATAACCTAATTCTAACCCTAATCCTAAAACCAAGTCTTAACCCTCAGACAGACCTTTAACCTTGTGGGGTCCAGCATTTTGGCCCCACAAAGCTGTTGGGACCCCACAAGTATACTGGACTCCCGGTTTTTGGACCCCACGAATATAGTTAAACTAGAACACACACACACACACACACACACACACACACACACACACAGACAGACAGAGGTAGATTTGTCCCCCTTAAAAATATGAAAGACAACCCACTCCCCAAAAGAGGTAAAAATACCCATTCAGGGGGCTCAAAACATGTACGGAAAACAAGAGCTGTGTGTACTTTGCTGCATCAGGGGGGCTAAAGAACACAACAGGAAGTTAAAAAAATAAAGACAGATTTATGATAAACTTTGGAGCTTCTGGCTTTAACAAGGTTTCATTCTCCATACATATATTCTCCAAATATCTGGAGGGGAATTAAAAAAAAGAACTGGACCACCTTTAAAAAAATCTGAGTCCGAGCGTTTACCCACAGTCGGGGGAGGTTGATACCGAGTTACTGAATCGATCTACAGCCACATCACAATGAACATTTCCAGCCATTTACTGTTTTTTGAGTCCAGTTGTTTTTGAGGAGAGATGGGGAGCCGACACCGGAGCTGGATGGCGGGTCCTTGCCATATTCCACAAGACCTGAAATGATCCCAGTGCTTGTTGACATGCACCCTGCTATGGCTGTCTGTTTCTCCAGGGCACTCAGGTCATCTTGGCATCGAGCCTTGCTTCTTCAAACCTCAAAAACCTGTTACTGCGGAGCGCTTAGCCTGGCTGAAATCCCTGAGTGGCATGCTGCAGCCCCTGTGCCAACACCAGCACCAGCACCAGCCTTCCTGCCAGCCAACAAACTCATGCTATACTGTACCACGTGTGGTCCAATATTCTGACAATAAAGAACAGATCTGAGTTTTTCACAAGGGATGCAAAAGCTCCCTGAGCAGGGAGAACCTGGCAGAGCTTTGCGAGGGCACCTGGACCGTTGAGGCAACATACAGTTATGAAGAATAGACTGGCACAGGGGCTGGCATCAGTGCTGGCAGAGCCGTCTTTCAAAACAATTAGGCCTTTGACATTCACCAGATAGCAGCTGGAGCATCAACTCTGGCAAAGACAGAGAGGAAGGAAGCCAAATGACTTTACCACCCCAATCAGCTCACTTTTTGGAAACGATGGTTCCAGAGACGAGACGGGACCTCGGCTTTTTAGATAGATAGAGTCTTTATTGTCCCATAGGTATAACATTTCCACACATCTTCTTTTCATGTTCCGTAGCACAACAACACATATAAAAACACATAAAACATGTAACACATATACAAAAAAACCACACGCACACATCACATTAGGACACCCACATAGACACATCAAATGTGAAAAAACTACAAAGCAGCTGAGGTGGTGGTGGCGGTATTACAGTTTGTCCAGCACTGTGATGGCAGTGGGGATAAAACTTTTTTTGAAATAAGCTTTAATCCAGTTCAGTGCAATTCACTGTATACTACGGAGGCCCCTAATCCAATCCTAAAAGATAATAGTTGTGTTTCTTATGTGCACAAGACATGGATCTTGTACAGACAAAAGATAAACATCTTTCAGGACTTCGAGGGTTTCATAATAAGACTGTCTAGGTCCATTGTAGTGGCTGGGGGAGGAACACAATAGAAGAAGTATTCAGATCCTTTACTTCAGTAACAGTAGTATGTAATACCACACTGTAAAAAATACTCAGTCACAAGTAAAAGTCCTGCATTAAAAATGTTACTTTAGTAAAAGTGTTACTAAAAGTATGTAAAAGTATCATCAGGAAAATGTACTTAAAGTATTAAAAGTAAAGAAAAATCCTCCCATTTCAGAAAGTGTGAAGGATCCAAACAGTTTGTGTTTACTGGTCGAATCATGTCAGCTGGACTTGTAGGCCGTTATATTGTTGGTTAGTTTACTTTATGATAAAACATCAGATTTCATAAACTACATGTGTTTTGTGTGCATAAATCTTAACGTGTAAAGTAACTAGTAACTAAAGCTGTCAGATGAATGTAGTGGAGTAAAAAGTACAATATTTCTCTCTGAAATGTAGCGGAGTAGAAGTAGAAAGTGGCATGAAAAGAAAAGACTCAAGTAAAGTACAAGTACCTCAACATTTGGACTTAAAGGTGCAGTAGGTAAGACTTATAAAACTAACTTTCTGTCATATTTGCTGAAACTGACCCTATGTTCCAGTAGAACTACATGAAGCAGGTCATTAAAAATAAATCCAGCTCCTCTGGCTCCACCTACAGCCTGTAGTGAGATTTGCAAAAATCCACAGCTCCCTGTTCAGATGCACCAATCAGGGCCAAGGGGGGGGGGTATCTAATGCGTGTCAATTACTGCTCAGGCACACGCATTCATTCTCCATTGTGGGGGAGACCGTTTTGGGCTTTAGCGGAAAGGGGGGAGGGACTGAGAAGTTGTCGATGAACACATTTTTTGGCTAAATCCTGGATCTTCACAATCCTACCTATGGCACTTTTAAGTACAGTTCTTGAGTAAACTTACTTAGTTACATTCCACCACTGCTGCATTCAAAATAATCTTGTGAAGATCACAGGTTCCTTTAAGGTGTGGACGTTGGACGGTCTGGCGAGGTCGGTGACTCGAGTCTGTTCGGTGTGTTCTGTGCCGTCGTCAGTCGGAGGGGCCGTCGGTCTTCATTTTGGCCGATTTGACATGTATAATTGGCGGGGCGGGCACTGCCGGCAGTCAGACTCA